>NC_142743.1:12436656-12787906 GCF_051943395.1 Hippocampus bargibanti | reverse complement strand
CTGATTGACGTTTGATTGATTGCTTTCACGTGATTTGAGTGAGTCATGAAAACGGCCATATGCAAATGAAACAGGTGAGATAGTTTTTGATGCGCTGGCGCCTGAATTGACGAAAAATAAAGGGATGCCTCCTTGCCTGTCAAAAATGCTCGCCGGCGTGCTCTGATGGTTTTGTTGTGACATTCATGCAAGAGGAAATGCTTTATTAAAATTGAAAAAAATAGATATATTATTTATATTATTATACTGAATCGTCAATTATTATACTGAATCTCTCTCTCTCTCTCTCTCTCTATATATATATATATATATATATATATATATATATATATATATATATATATATATATATATATATATATATATATATATATATACAGTAAAGTCTCGTTATATCGATATCGGATATATCGATAGTCCCGGTTATATCGATACTATTTCTATGCACGCACTGAGAAAATTACATGCAAACAGGGTCGGATATATCGATAGTCCCGGTTATATCGATATTTTTTCGGACTCCCTTGAATATCGATATAACGAAACTTTACTGTGTATATATATATATATATATATATATATATATATATATATATATATATATATATATATATATATATGTGTGTGTGTGTGTGTGTGTGTGTGTGTGTGTGTGTGTGTGTGTGTGTGTGTGTGTGTGTGTGTGTGTGTGTGTGAATGAGAGGAATCCAAGTGCAAGAGTGATGCTACAGGGAGAAGAGATAAAGAAGGTGGAGGATTTTAAGTACTTGGGGTCAACTGTCCAGAGCAATGGAGAGTGTGGAAAAGAGGTGAAGAAGCGTGTCCAGGCATCCTGGAGCGGCTGGAGAAAAATGTCAGGTGTGATGTGTGATAGAAGGGTTTCAGCTAGGATGAAAGGAAAAGTGTATAAAACCGTGGTCAGACTAGCCATGACGTTTGGACTGGAGACAGTACCACTGAAGAAAAGACAGGAAGCAGAGCTAGAGGTAGCAGAGCTGAAGATGTTGAGGTTTTCTTTGGGAGTGACCAGGTTGGATAGGATCAGGAATGAGTACATTAGAGGGACAACTCATGTAAGAGGCTTTGCAGAGAAAGTCAGAGAAGCCAGACTGAGATGGTTTGGACATGTCCAGAGGAGAGAGAGTGACTATATCGGGAGAAGAATGCTGAGCCTTGAACTGCCAGGCAGGAGAACGAGAGGAGGTTTATGGATGTGGTCAAAGAGGACATGAAGGTAGCTGGTGTGCGAGAAGAGGATGCACAAAACCGGGATAGATGGAGGACATTGATTCGCTGTGGCGACCCCTGAGGGGAAAAGCCGAAAGGAAAAGAAGAAGAAGAAGATAACACAGACCAATATAATTAAGGAATTAACACTTTTTTGGTAATGAAAGAGAGAGGTTCCTAACCCTGCACATAATGTTTATGGAGTTCTAAAACGTAATATTCTGTAGGTCCTGGAATTCAAGTGAGAATGACAAAAACCCTGGCACTGGAATTGACACATCGTCTGGCAGTGAATGAGTTAAGCATAAGGGCCTCCGGTCGATCTGCATAAATCTAAAAAAAAAAATCACACCAAAACTTTGTAGGTCTTCCCAGAAGGTTGTGAGAAATTGTATCATTTTTACATAATTTTCACTTCTCCAAAACCTGTCCACATATGTGATTTTGCATGCCGATGGCTCTGACATCCAGATCCAAAGTAAAAGCAATCAATCAGCAATCATTTCAGTGGCCTTCCTCTGGGAACTATATTGGATCCATTCATTTTCTTGAAAGGTGAAGCTCCTCCTCTAAAATATTGTCAAGGTATCAATATCAACAGGCTCAAGGGCCTTGCAATAGTGTCTCAAATGTTCTGTTTGAAGAACAAGGGGAAAAAGGCAGACGTATACCTTTTACAAACATCATTTTCCTCCCATCTTCTATATCAAAACATGATGCGGTCCAATCAGGAGGGAGCTGTGCTACAATGTTTAAAAACAACAACTAAATATAAAAACAGTCAGATCGCAAGATTGAACCTGGTTGTTTCATGTCACATTTTGTTGACAATCCATTAAAAAGTAAATTATTCATTATACGTCGCTTTTACCAACGCCTTGTACCGCATATCTCGCCATTTTGTTTCAACAAAACAACAACAGTCTCAAACGCGCCTTTGTAGACAAGTCATTAATCAAAAACAGTGAGCCACCCGCTTGCTCGGGAAGAAAATAGAAAACACCCCAAAAAATTAAACAAAACACTCTACCTTTGAGCGTGTTTATGTACAAAACACCGGAGCCGAGTTACACGGGTACGTGTCGCCTGCGAAAAAAAAAACAAATTTGCAATTCTCCTTGTCTTATTCCCAAAGCGCCCTCGGTGTACGACACCAGGGGCCCCCGCCGGATTCAGACAAACAGCGGCTAAGATGTTTAAAAAGCCCCTCTGCTGTCTTAACATACCTGTGCCTCTGAATACCAATAGGGCTGCTCGTACGTTACGAGGAAGAAGGGGGGGGAGGGGCAGTATGGTGACAAGTAGCTACTCGGAGGGGGAAAGAACTCCTCCGGGTTCCCTCAAGGGCAAAAAATGCGCTTAACTGAAAAAAAATCTTAGTGTGGTGTTGTGGAAAAATATGGGGGAATGTATGTGTGTGTGTGTGTGTGTGTGTGTGTGTGTGTGTGTGTGTGTGTGTGTGTGTGTGTGTGTGTGTGTGTGTGTGTGTGTGTGTGTGTGTGTGTGTGTGTGTGTGTGTGTGTGTGTGTGTGTGTGTGCGTGTGTGTGTGTGTGTGTGTGTGTGTAGGTGGGTGTGTGTGAGAGCACTGTGATAAGTGGTGCGGCCCCCACAAGTGAGATGTATCCAACTGATTTCGAAAAGGTCACTGTCATTATTGTTGCCTGGCAACCGGCCATGGGAAGCCATCAAAGTACAGTAACTTTATGTGTGTGTGTGTGTGTGTGTGTGTGTGTGTGTGTGTGTGTGTGTGTGTGTGTGTGTGTGTGTGTCTAATGCAGGTGTGTCCAAAATGTGGCCCAGGGGTCAAATGCGGCCGATGGTCAATGTTCATCCGGCCCGCAGTCTCCGTCAGAAAATTAATAACGTCTGGCCCGTATGTAGAATGAATACATTGGGCAGCAGTGCTAGGTGCTGCCATCTAATGGCTCAATTAGGAATAGCAAATTAGTAGATGAATAATTGACCGAGACCCCCATTTTTCTAAAATGATTTTCTAAATTAAAAAAAAAACATCTAAAAAGGCGACAACAAAAGAATAATTCCTTATTTTCAACAGTTTCAAAAAAGTTTGTGTTTAAAAAATTGAAGGGAAGTGAATATTCTATTTCAATTGTCAATCTCAATTCAACTTTTATATGCATATTTCAAATGAAGGAAAACACAATCTTTGGATAGCTGAAATTAAAATAAAAAAACCAAATGTGAAACACAAAAAGGCTTTCTGAAATTGATTTCAATTAATTGCTGTTATAACGCATAAATCTAGCCCCTTTTGCTAAAAGTTTGGACACCCCTTGTCATGTTTTGGTTTGCAACCAACGGGTGGCACCGGAGGGCCCTGCTTGCAGTTGCTCAGGTGTGGGCCATTTTAATCAGTGGACACAGCCATTCAGTGTCGGATCATTGTTTGTTTCATCCTGTTAGGTTTGTTTCGTCTTGTCATGTTTTACTCGTGGTTTTCTTTGCTACTTTGGGCGTTTTTGTTCTGACGACTTTGTTGTTTGAGATTTTGTTCCTGACGACTTTATTTAATATAGGTTGCCAAATCCCTCCTGCCTGCTTTTTGGGGGTCCACTACCACTACGACCATCTTGCAAACCGTTTCACTCTTGGTCTAATGCGATATCTTTTGCTTTTCTTTGTATTGTTTAATGTTTAATTTTCTTTGTAATCTCCAAAGACAACTTCCTTCCTACATTTCTTCTGATCAATGTTAAAGGACAACCGACATCACTTTTTTTTGTTCAGAAAAACGTTTTATAGCATCTAAAATACCCAAAACACGCAGTATGATATTTTTATTCAAATACAAAACACCAATAAAAAGTCCCGCCCCCAGTTCGTGACGTCACGCCAAGACGTCTTGCATTGCTGGAGAATCAAAACAATGGCTTCAGATTCGGACAATATGGTTTCTTGTTACACATCCAGTTATGAATATGATTCAAATAGTTCTGAAGAGGAAAGCATACATGTTTGCAATCGATTAAATAATTATTCTGTGCCATTTTGAGGCAACATTGGGGGGAAATGGATCACCAAAAAAGAGGCAGAAAATGACGACCGAGCTCCTGTGAGTAATTAATGATCCCGTTTCCACAGGCTAAAAAATAAATTCCTTATATGGAGCTTGGTCGCCCTCTTCTGGTTCTTTTTGGTGCAACATGACGTTTTCAGACCAAACAAGCACAGCAAAATGCATTGACGTGATGGCAGGACTGCTACAATGTGTCCTTTTTTTTCGGTCAGGGGCATTCCTTCAGTGACGTCACGTAGGAACTCGTCACCAACTCAAAAACAAGACTTCCGTAATATTCAGCGCGAGTCTTAAGACGTAAAATATAGCTATATGCGGTGGAATCTTTGTAAAATACGCTGAGTAGAAGTCATTTGAAGCCATTTTACAAATTATGGACACAACTTGTCCGGAGACGTCGGTGGTGCTTTAAGCGTGGGATACACCAAGTCCCCGAAAACCACAGTGACAACTTGTCACCCTTTTTGAGGGGGCGACTGACAAGTTTGAAACCACCTGTCATGCTAATCAGAGGACACTACTGAGTTGGACGTAGGACACAGCTTTGTCTTTTCTGATTGTCCCATCATTGTGGTCGATCATGTTTCATGTTTTGGTATTTTTGAAAGCTATTCTTTCCATCCACAACAACAGTCACTTTGCAAAGTGGAGAAAAAGAAGGAATGTCAAAGTAACTTCTCAACTCATTCCCCCCAAAATTGAACAAAAATGGTACCGTCCAGAGACCTGGATGTAAATACAAGGTAAGTCCAGATTTTGGGAACGACGCCCCCGAGAGGAGGTGCAGTGCGGCATTAAAGCCGCACTTCGACGCGTACATAAGCGCGTTGATGTCTGAGTCATGTCCTATTTGTGGAGTGTGATGGATTCCACACCCTACCCCCAAACACCCACCACACCCCCACCTCTCCCACTTGAGCTCGCCCGCCTCAGCTCAGCGGGGAGAAGGCCGGGGCCTGATAAGGTGATTTATCTGCCGCCTTTCTGCCCGCCGTAATGGATGACACATCCACCTGAATGTTGAAACTTCATCATCTCAACCCTTTTACACACCCCCCCCCCCCCCGTCCCTCTGCCTCTACCTCTCCCCCGCAGCGAGAAGGAAATGAAACACGCATATAAGAAAATACTTGCCTGTGAGAATTTCTTGTTGGTCTTTTTTTTCAAAATGGAATGGATTTAGTTCATTCCCTTGAGGAACTCCACTTAAAATACTTCTTGACCATCGCTGGTACAGTGATACCTTGGCTTACGAACTTATTTGGTTCCCAGACAGATTGTGTAAGGCGAAAAGTGTGTATCCCAAAATTGAATTTCCCATAGGAAACCATTAAAATGTGAATAATCCGTTCCCAGGTCCCCATAAAACATAATTTTCTACTTTCTAATTTTTTAAGCGTTAAAACTACACAAAATATACATTTTTTTGTATAATCAATGTGCTATGATATTATGATTAAATAAATAAACTGTACATTATATAATAAAGTCGTTTTATTTACCTTTGTGATGGTCGTTGATAGCTTGATTGAATGGAGTGGCCGGTTTCATCAGAATTAAACACTTGATGAGGAACATAACCTTCTTCTTCTTTCACCATCTTGAGGAATGATCCCTTGTAGGTGCTTTCTCTGTGATACTTTTATCTAGTTCTTCATCAATTGTGTTCTGTTTAGCTGGGTTGATAGATTTTTGCAAGTGTACAGATGGCTTGTGCGGGTTGTTTGTGGAACTTGATTGATGGGATATTTTAAAGTTATTAAAGTTGAAACTCTCTCACTGTTGTCTGCCTGTCTCTTTAATGTTTAAATGACCCCCCCCTGCCCCTCACTGCTGCGTTCTTGACCAATCACGTGGCTTTAACCAAAGACTGGGGGCGGGGAATAGAGGACAAAACCAGTCAGCTGTCATTTTGTTGTTAGAAGAACAGGCTCGTTCGCGAACGACACATCACTCATTGTGGCAGCTCTGTGTATGAAAAAAGTTTGTCTGCCAAGGTAAAGTTCGTATGCTTAGGTAAAATTTTCATAAATGTAACGTTCGTAAACCGAATGTCGCGTTTTGCAAGGTGGTGATGGCGGGTGCGGATCCCAAAAAGCAGGCAGGAGGGAGCAGGAGGTTATTTGACAAATTGTATTAAAATAAAGGTCAGCAGGAACAAAATTTAAAACGTCAAAATGATCTGAACAGAAAAAAGTATCAAAAGAAAACCAAGTGTAAAAGTCCGCCAAGGTTAAACAAACACATGCACAGCATACAATGCATGCACAATGCATACAAAGCATGCAGCAAACAATTAACCGACACCGGATGGTCGTGCCGGGTGTCCGTTTAAGTGTCAGTGATTAAAACGACCAGCACCTGCGAGGCTGCCGGCAGGGCTGACGTCGCTACCCGTTGGTCGCCAATCTGATCGGGACGACCAGCACCTGTGCAGGTGCAGGCGGGGCCGACAGCGCCCCCCATTGGTCACCAACCAGATCATGACACCGAAAGGTTCATAAGCCAAGGGGTTCATAAACCAAGGTATCACCGTACTTCATTGACATGTATTGCATTTCCCTGAGGGACGCCACTCACAATTGTGACCAACTGTCATTTCGTTTAATGGAGTCTTTGTCATACAAAATAAATCAATGAATAAATGTAAATAAATTGTATCCATACATATATGTTAGTGTCCGATTTCAGCCAGAACAATGAGGGAGCGAGTGTAACAAAAGCGACACAAAAATTTTCTCCCTGGGCATGGCTGATCATATACAGAATTGTGACACCCCTCTGTGGTTGTCTCTTAAGTCCACCCGGCGTGCATGCGAATGACAAAAAAAAACATGTCTGTGGCCACTTATGTGAAATCCTTTACAAGTGCCCTGACACTGGGGCTTCCGTCTTGTGCAAGCTGTATATTTCTATTCATAATTGATGGCCGGGACTCAGACAGACAGAGCGCTACACATGTAATATGGATTCACTCTTGGTTACAGATGCAGACCCTCATCTGGACTTGACTCTCAACTGTTATTGTGTGCGCCCGCACGGGAAACGCAAGTGGCTGTATCATTTGGGGTTTTGGTTAGCAATTAATATGTCTGTGTAAGCTCTCAGTCGTACAGGAGTGGCCAATCGATGAAAAGGTTTCTTCAGCCGTCATCTGTACTTCTTTGAAGATGTCGGATGTTTCGCTCCTCATCCGAAAAGCTTCATCAGCAAACTACAATTGTGCTGGTAGCTCTGGTCCTATATATATCCGTAATGTCCAGAGGTGGTGGTGCCAGACCTTTGCTTTGATAGGTCCCTGCCCTGGACGTTAGGGATATATAGAGGGCCAGAGCTACCAGCACAATTTTAGTTAGCTGACGAAGCTTTTCAGATGAGGAGCGAAGTGTCCGACACCTTCAAAGAGGTACAGAAGACGGCACACTGCAAGAATTCCAGACAAGGGCACGGAAAATCCTACTGGACCCGCCGCACCCTGCCCACCACCGTTTCCATCTACTCCCCTCATGCAGGCGCTACCAATCCATGCACACCAAATCCAGCAGACATTTCAATAGCTACAAGCCATTAACTCTCTAAACAATAACCCAAATAGAACTGTATAGTGTCTCAATTATTCTTATGATGATACTAGAGCAGTGTGTTTGACAAATTCCCTGTGTGTTCTACATACTTAGCAACAAAGATGATTATGATTCTGATTCCGAAGAAACCTTTTCATCGTTGGCCATTAAAGCTTCGTTGGTTAGATCTTCAAACATATTAGCAGGTGGGACTGTGGCATCTCCTGGGGACAATTTGACTTTGTTATCCACTACACTAGATTGAATCATATCTAGGTTTAGCCTAGGGAGAAATATACATTTTTATTTCGGCTTGACAAAGGAAGAAAAACAATTTTGTCAACATGAATGGAGTTAACCCTGTTGAGTTTGTTACAAGCAAAAATTTGGTTGGAGTTGAACACTCGAGATTACTAGCCTCCACCTGCGTTTATTTATTCATTTGTCTGTTTGGATACTGCCCAAAAATAAAAATATAAAAAGACTTAAGTGACATTTTGGCCTCAACGGAGGTCTGCGCCCTCTAGCACTCACTAGCTTGAGGGCCCATACGTCCGTTGTGGAATTAAAATTTTATTTGGTTTTGTCACGATGTTAGTTTTTTTTCTTGTTCCATATTGTAGTGTGATGGAAATTCGGCTAACAAAAAAAGGTTTGTGTATTTTTTATGTATTTTTTTCACTTGGTTCAGGGCTAAATTAAGCAAATTCCCCTTTCAGACTTCCTTCAAGTATGTGCCATGAAATTTGTGCTGTCCTTTGTTCTTCCAGTCTCATCTGAAGTTCATAGAAGCCAGAGTTCATAATCAGTGTTTCCACAGCAACACCTGTCCATGTCACCCACCAAAACGGGCATTCTCTCAATCCTCTGTAATGGGTTTGACCTTTGAACCTTGTCTCTCTCGCAGACCGGCAGACCCGGGTGGAAAAAAAAGAGACACCTCCAACGGTCGGCTGCAGCTACGTGAGGGTTAAGGATCCACAAGGTGCTGTTGTGTCTTCGCAGAGTAGACAGGTAAGACTAATGCTATAGACTATCGTAGGGAGGCATAGAATAACTTTCCATGAACACAAAGTACCAAATTTGAGATTAGTTCACGACTGTGTTTGTCTTATTTATTTTTTCACTGAACAAAAATAAATGAATCAATAAATCAATCAATAAATAAATAGATAGGTCTATGTATGTATCTATTTATAGCTCGCTATCTAGCTCGTCTCATCTGAGACTGATAGACAGACAGACAGACAGACGGAACAACTAAAAAATGAATACATGGAATTATAGACAATAGACAACCAAATAAATAAACAAACAAACAAATTTGTCAAAAGTCGTTTTAGCTACTTGGCTTATTAACACAGATCATTCTTTTCTTAGTCATTTTTTTTTTAATTTAAAAAGATAATCCACCATCATCACTTCAATGCTCTCATCCAATCAGCTTCTTTCGCCAACGTGGCCCGCTGCATTATTTATGTGCACTAATCAGGAACCCCCAGCTCAGGGCTTCTAGCTACCCTACCGCTAACATCACTTCCCTGACCTGACCCTCCCTGTTTTCCCACAGTGTCAATCTGTGCTTACGCTAACGTCTGCTTATTAGGGGCTAGCTACGCTTTATTAGCACTGATTTACTTTTTAACGCTCTCTAACCGGCCGATTCATCAGGTGGTGTTCTAGGTTACTGCTCCGAGATAATTTGGAACAACACGTGAAACGCACGTTGATAGCTAGCCCGCATTTGCGCTTACACGCAGATGCGGCCCATGAGGACCCACGATCCAGCTCCATTATTGTCATAATTAGCACTACCCAGTGGGGTCCATGCTGCCAGCCATGTGAGCCGTGACCTCTTCCCTGGAAGCAGACTGAGGGCAAAAGGCTCTACGCCTCTGCTCGCAACACAGATGTTTTCTCAATTGAAGCCCGGTTGTACCAAGCATTTAATTTCTCACATCCCAAATGTTTATTCTTGCCAAAAATCTAGCGTGAAGGGATGCACAATTTACAGTGACAATGCTAACAGGTAGGACATGGCATTTGTGACAAAGGGTAAAGCGCAGAAATAAAAATATTTCATAAAGGTGTTAGCTGGTCGGTGTTAGCAATGTTCACATGTAGCATCCAAGCTCAAGTGTTTCACAATTAGATTTGAGTGTCATGTTGCATTACTTTGACAGCATTTTTATGCTTAATATTTGATTTTCAAGTCATATTGATATTTAATTGATGTCAACTGACCACTGGATTATGAGTAATGCGAACACCTAGCCATCTAGCATCGTGGCAAAAGGGGAATTCAGGGAACACATGCAGGGAAAATTAATGTTAGCAATGCTAACAGGTAGCCGGCAAGCTCTGTGGCTTCATATTCCTCCCATGTTCCCAAAATAAAAAGATTTGTGGAAAATTCTTTATTTCAGTTTTCACAGACGTTTCTGACAAGTCATACAATCATCTCTATAAATTCATCTGATCAACGTATTATTGAAACATGTTAGCTTCCCTCATGAGGGCGACCATGCGTAATATGAGCGTTCGACTCCTGCCTTGCGCTATGTTCCTGTTCCTATGCTTGTCAAGGCAGGTAGCAAAAGGCGATAACAGGGCAACTCGAGGTGGAGGTCCCGTGAAGGACAGGGGTCCCCCTGGGTGGCCTAGCAATGAGCACGGAAGCATGAAGGGCTATAGCAGCGCTAGCGCCATTGTGTTTGTTTGCGTAGCAGCGTTGGCATTTTGTAACGAGATGGCAGATATACTCATACTCTGTATTTAAGTACTGAACACTTCAAGACATTCAAAAGCAAAGAAATAAAAATTAGCTTTCGAACATTACGAAAACAACGTACAGTGAAATTGTTTTTTTAATTCTTTCAATGTCCTTAATCGTGTCATTTGTGTGCAGCGTAGCAGCTAATTGCTGCTTCACCCTGTGGACTTCGAACTCTGTAAAAAATATTTTTAGTGACTATTTTTAAAAAAGACTTTTGTAAAAACGTTTCTGCCGCTAATGTTTTGATAGTTTACAAAGTCACTCTCGCTGATTTGCAATTATGACCATAACGTGACATTTTCTTACCATTTATCTTCCCTTTAAACTGGACCAGTCAATGTCCCCTTCTTTTTTGTTTTTTTTTCGACAGGACAAATTTTTCTTTCAAAAACTGAGACCATCTTACTGATTGCAACAATACATTTTGTAGCATGTACACTTTCACATATTCACTCCATTAACACAACTTTTCTTAATTGAATGCACACTGATGAGAAGGTTTCTTCAGCCGTCATCTGTACAAAAGTGAAGGTTTCTTTTGTACAGATGACGGCTGAAGAAACCTTCTCATCGATGGACCACTCCTGTACGACTGAGAGCTTACACAGATGAATGCACACTGGTAAATTTAAACAACACATGAGTACGCACAGCTCAAATGAGACCTGTAAGAGTACAAATGTACACTAATTAAATTAAATTACATTAGTGTATTTTGGAGGTTGATGGAGGACAAGTAATTTGATTTTAGAATGAAAAAAATCGTGAAATTTAGGATTTTTTTTAATCAAATTTAGCCCAAAAGGTAAAGTAGCAAAGATGGTGTGAAAAAACTTGGTTACTTTACACCACCGCCTGGTTGTAATCCATGTTGACAGCCTTCAATATGTGTACAAATAATGAAGTCGCTGTTAAAGACCACCGCCACTGGGAATCTGCCCCCAAACACTCAAAGCTTTTCGAAGCGACAATTTCCACGCACTTTCTTGATCCTTGCTCTGCGTGTGGTCCCGACACACCATACAAACAAATGCTTTACATTCCAAGCGATAACAAGGATGCAATTGAAATGTATGTATATATTTTGACTGGAGAGTTTGCCAGTGTCAACGCGCACACCCCATGAAAGCAGACGTATTGCATAATTCACGCACGACAGCGAAAGACTACAGCGCGTCGGATGAATAAACTATAATGCTAAATATTTGACAGAATGCTAATAATTGCAGAAAGAATTCATTAGCAATCCGCCAGGCATCCTTATGAATAATGGACCTCGAGGAATGCAGGGAACATCACACCGGATCTTCCCATATGGGCCTGATACCTGATCACTTCATTCATGGCCCTGCTGCTCTGCACGGGCACCATGTGAAGGGCAAAAGCACCATCTGGTGGTGAGGTGCAAGGCTAAATTTTGGGGGAGTTGGTTCCCACGGTGCCACGAAAGGGGGATTCCTTATGAAACTCGTGTGTTTCATGAATGAAGTGACAACATTCCCCGGACGACAAGCGGAAGGTGTCCCTGAAGTTATCTCAGATGAGTGTCAGCCTTCGACAACTGTGAGGTAAAAAAATGTTGTTTTTATTGCTGGCAGTTCATTTTGTTTGTTAGGTAAAAGTATAACAACTATATAACTGATTTTCATGTCGTTTTGTTGAAGGCCTGCTCAAAAGTAAATGTTAGGAAATATTCTAAATTGATTTAATTTGGACAATTGAGAAACTTACGAGTTACCTAGCCGAGTTGTGGGTCGGCTAGCTAGCTAGCTAGCTAGCTAGCTAGCCAACTCGTTCATAAAAAGTTAATATTGTTACTTTTTTTCAGGCGCAGGGGTTGTTAGTTTCAAGTTCCAACTCTATACGAAGTTCTGTTGGGAATAATTCTCTAATTTTAGCGTCATCCTGCCAAATCCCTAACGGTTTGAGTGGGTGACAGATTGACTGATTTTCCCCAGACTCGCAAATGTGTTTTTTTTTACTTAATCTCTTCAGTTTATGGTGTTCACCGGTTTAACGAGCAATTGAACTTAATTTCTGTGGAAATTTGAGAGGAACCATATCAAATTCAAGTCGATTTTCACTTTTCACCATTTTGGAAGGAAGTGACCCAGTTACGATAGTTACTGGACTGGAGTGAAACTACAACCCAGTTTTTTTAAACACATGAAACAAACAATGGGCAATGTGAATGCCACCTCATCACTTTTCTTATTTATTTAATTTTTGCCACATAAGCAAATGTACTGATTGCTCACTGTGTCTTCACTAATTGTAACTGTCATGTGTCCCATGACTCACTTGGAAGAAGAAGAAAAACAAAATAAAGAAGGTAAGATTGTGAGTAAGTTAAAAGGAAGCATTTCTTTCATCCATAAATTGTCTTTCACTCAGCATATCAACAAACAATGGCATGATCAGAAGTGTGTGGGTACGTGTGTGTACGCGCACGGTATTTAGTGTGGGGTGGGCTCCAATGCAACATGACAAAAGTCCCACTTTGATAGCACTGATACGTTTCCCGCTTCCTGCTTAAGAGGTGAATGCCACTGATGAGATGGAATGAGAAAGTAGACAAGCCGCTTTCAGGCACCAGTAGGAGATAAGATCACGAATAAAGAGAACTTGATGCCTCTTTTATTCTTACTTTATTTTTGATTTGCTTTTATTTTGACATATTGCAACCACTAAACAGGTTTGCATAAATTGTTCTGCTTTTTTGTAAAATGTATTTTCATGCTAACAAACCATGAAGTCTCAGTTGAGGTGATCAACATTTCTTTCAAGTATTTTTCAAGGGGATTGACTTGCCTTTTTCTATTTCTCCCTGTCTTGTGAAAACTGCCCCTTTTGTGGAATAATGCATTTGCAGATTATTTATATCCGGGGATACCGTGAAAAGGCGCCGCTGTCACAAGTAGACGGGTCGACTCGCTTTCGGGCCGCGAGGTGTAAATGTTTGATGAAAGGTTTTCTCCAAAGCCGGCCGAGAAAGCCGGGGGATCACTTGGATGTTGATGACACTCCCCCCAAAAAAACAATAAATTAATAAATCTTGTGTATTATTCCAAGACTTTACAAAAAAATGTTATATTCATATTATAAATGTATCCGCCTAAAACACAAAAAAAAACTTTTATTGATCACAAAAAATGCATATATCTTGTATGCTTACCCAAATCTAACTATTTACATTTCTGCTTAGACAAAAATATCTCTCATCTTAAAAAAATGTATATTTAAAATGTTTTATAAATGTTTTTTAAATCAAATACATTTACAATAAATACACGTATAATTATAATAATGATATTCCATGGGGTTGATTACAAATATATTTGACTATTGTTTTGATAGTGTGCATTTTTCCCCCACTTCATCCAAACAAATATGTTTAAAATCTATATTCACGTAACGTTATTCTGGTTATACCCGATATATAATATCCCCTAACTTGTTCATCATTCTAATTATATTAATTTGTCGGCATATTCTTAATGATAAGAGAAGGGAGGAATTCAACCCATTAATTTATTTATTTCATATTCAAGTAAATTTATTTATTTATATTTATATTGATGCAATGATCGGTTTAGGATTTAAAGATGGCAAAAATAAAAGAATGAATTGAATGTATCTTTTTTTGAATCTCAAATTCTTGGTCCATGGAATCCCCTCCCAAAATATAAAATTAAATGATATCGACAATGTAGTCCCAGAGTGCCACACAAAGTGACACGACGCAGTTACCAGGGACCTCCTCTTTTGCATCGTCTTTGTATTATCAAAAAATAAATTAATTACAAAAAAAGACGCCAAAATTCATCCGTTTCTACTATTAAATGCTTATGTTGAAGCCAGCATTTGTGCCAGAACTTAAAATACACAGCACATGCAGCCTCGTACATTTTTTAGGCTTGGCGCCAAAAATCAAGCAGCGTCAATAGAATAAAAGCTCTCAATGAATATCCAAAGCCTCACCGTTGCTATTTTCACATCTCCATGTCGCCCCCATAGCCCCTTTTTTTTCCTCTCCCTTACCTTTCACTCTCTTCCCCGAGGCCACGAAACACTACTTTTACATATATTACCTTTTGATTAATGGAGCCGTATTCATTATTCCGCCCCGTCGCTAATTAGAAAACGCACTCCCGCTAATGATATACAGTCGGAATAATACTTGCCCACGAGGCATTGCCATCTCTTCGGGTTTCATGCTCGCGCGAGCCCTCGGTCCGGTGGCGGCAACGCAACTTTTGCTAGTCCATTAGCACGACAGTCACGGTGTCATTGTTGTCTGCCGTAATGAGGCCGTCTCGTCTCCGGAGAGGGGACGCTTGATGAGGTGCGAGTCAGTCTTAATCAGAGTGGGACTAGCTCTGCGTGTGTGTGAGTGGGAGCGGCTGATGTGATGCTGCGCATATTTATTTATTTTTTCTTCAGGCTTTTGTACTATCCAAACTATTGTTGACTTACATATATATGATATATGGATATCCATCCATTGCGATCACATTTGGAAATAGAACAAATTAATGTGACTCAGTTTGACTGTGTTAGTGTTCTCATATGAAAAAATATATATCTATATAACTTGCTTTGATGCCATCTCATGGAATTTTGGTGCCAGGTTGTATTTTGAAGTGAAAAGAGGAAGTTCGTTTCGACGATGTTGTGGTGTTCGCTGAATGGGAAAATGTGTAGCTGCCACCTTGTGGCATGTGTGAGCAATTGCGATTATGTCTGCGTCAGCTCTTCGTCGTACAGGAGTGGTCCATCGATGAAAAGGTTTCTTGAGCCATCATCTGTACTTCTTTGAAGGTGTCGGATATTTCGCTCCTCATCCGAAGAGCTTCGTCAGTGAACGAAAGTTGTGCTGGTAACTTTGGCCTGATATATATCGCTAATGGACAGACATGGCAATGCCGGACCTCTGCCCTGATAGGTCCGTGCTCTAAGGTTGGAGGAGAAGCGGACTACTCCCTGAAGCTAATCTTCTTACTTCTAGAAAAAGTAAGCTTGTCTTGCAATATCGCTGATATCACTAATGTAGGTATATGTCCATATCAGATTTAGAAGTATTGGACATTTTTATTTATTTTTTATTGTTTTTAATCTGTAATCTCCAACTGTTCAAATTGGTGTCCATTTTATTTCATCAATGATACTATCCATCCAGTTATTGAGATCGGATTTTATCTGTTCAGGCTCCCCCAAGTGCTGAGTGCTGTCTTATACAAAACAGCTGGTATCGTCTATACCAACATTGATATTAGGCTGTTAGTCATATATTTTGTTGTTCTTTTATGTATTTCTCTCTTCTGACCTTTCAGAAGTACCCTTCGCTTCTCGTAAAAAATAAATTAAAAAAAAGGAAACGTTTTGAAATATTTTATGTCAAAAATCATTACACCTCGAAGACGAAAATGGTCCACAATGAACCAAAACAAGCTACGGAAACCCAAAGAAAAAACAAAAGTTGGCATTATACGTTGCCCAAAATCTCCCGAGTGTGAATTTACTGGTCCTCGCTGTTCTAAAAGTGACGACCATCCATATCACACCTCCACACTTCCCCGTCTACTAATGCAACCTATTCCCGGTGGCCGCACCACGACAGAGGTAATGGCTGGACGGGAGGGTGTGATGGAGGCAATGGGTCACAACATGTTAGCCACAAGGTTACAACAACTTTGGGACCGCAGTTGCGGGAATGGAGGGGGCGGGCAAGGGGGTCTCCGTGTAATCGGGGGAGGGCAACAACCAAGTGGCAGAACAACAGCAGAAACAAAAGCCAGTTGACAAATTCCGCCAAATCGCTCTGAAACGGACAACATGGGGCGATTTTTAAAGTCGGCATCCACCGTGTAGCCAGAGAAGACCAGAACGAGCTGATTCGGCATTGCCGTTTCATTTTCTGTGTCTGTTCTCTCATCACCATTTTTGTTTTAGCTCATTCAAATATATTTTAAGTCATTCATTGCCAGACGATGTGCCAAAAATTATCCACTCCAGTGCCAGGGTTTTTGTCATTTTTACTCAAATTGCAGGACTCACAGAATATTGAGTTTTAGGACTACATAAACATTCAATTCAATGTAAGATTTTTTTTTCTTTCATCAGAAAAAAATGAGTGAATTAATTACTAAGTTATATGGATCTTGAGTTATCTGACCTTATCTGAAAAGGGGGCGGCAGTACAAAATACAATCCTATATATATGTATCGATTTATATGGCGCTTTAACAACAACTGAAGCTGTAACAAAGAGCTAACACAGACAAAAGGCAAATTCTGCCCCCTCGTGGTAAGGAAAAACATTGCCAGAGGTCTGACCAGCGCTTTATCGGCCCTCTCCTCGCAAGAAAAAACAAAACCCAAACAAATCTGCACATCATGCTTTTCAATTCCCGAATAAATTCGGGAATGGCAGTGAATGAGTTAAGAGGAAGTATATGACCAAAAAATAGTTTGTGTAAACCCGATTTAGTTGGCCAAGCGTATCCAAACCTTTCCTGACCAGGTAAAAAGCAAAAACAGTCGCAGACCAAAACCGACCCTCATTTTTTTTTTTGCACCACACGTGGGGGTCAGCATTTTCTATGATTAGATTTCATCGACATATTTTCTCCATCCGAGCGGCGTTAGAGATTGGGTCGCTTGCCATTAGGAGGGCACAGCATTGTAATGGAACCTTGTCGTGTAGCTACGTTCTCTCTGTTGCTGACTGAGCTTTCTTCGTTAAACAATAACGGTCCTGTGATTATGTCATCTATCCTCATGGAGGATTGCACAATCCTCGTAAATTAGCAAAATGGGGTGTAGACTGTCATGATCTGGTTGGCGACCAACGGGTGGCGCTGTCGGCCCCGCTTGCACCTGCACAGGTGGTGGTCGTCCCGATCAGTGGCGGACTGCCGCGTTCGGATTGGCGACCAACGGGTAGCGCAGTCAGCCCTGCCTGCAGCCTCGCAGGTGCTGGTCGTTACAATCAGTGACAGTCAAAAGGACTCCAATTCGGCGTCGGGTCATTGTATGCATTGGATGCAATTGGGCATTGTGTAAGCATTGTATGCTGTGCATGTGTTTGTTTCATCTTGGCAGACTTTTACTCTTGGTTTTTCCTTTGATACTTTGTATTTTTCTGTTCAAATGATTTTAACGTTTTATTTACAGAGGTCTTACCAGCGCTTGATCGACACCCCCGCAAGAAAAACCAAAACCTGAACAAATTCGTGAATGAGTTAAAAATGAACGGGGGGATGGATGTTGAATATTTGTTCTTCAAAAAACATCCAAAGATTCGCCATGATGAGGGTGAGGAAACAAATCTTAGTTGTGATTGGACGGCAAGGCTTGGGTGGGCGTGGCTTCAAACTTTGGCCCTAGTGACCATATCCAAGTGGACTTGGCACGGAGAGTCGCAAAAATTCTCAAACGTTAAAACGCAGCAGGCAGATAATAAATGGCAAGCGAAATCTTCCTTGTGCCACTCGTCGGCTTGTGTGCGCCTCCCGCGACTCTTGTCAGCCAAAGGTTCTGTGATGGCAAAAACCCCTTTTTCCGCCCCCCGCTACTATCTCGCCGCCCCCCGCCACCGCACAAGTGTTTGAAAGCTGCCACATTTCCTAACTGCGTCGACTTAAAGGCGAACACGGGCAAAGTGACAACCCGAAAGAGCCGGCGTGAGCGCCACAGTTGACATATTCCCCATTCCTTTTTCGACGTGTCATGTGACTTTCTCTGGACACCTGATGGATTGTGACAGCCGATATTGGCTCTTTCATATGAAAGAGAATTTGCCCCATGAAATGTTAATGAACTGGAATTTCTTGCCGCACTTTTATTACAAGCCGCCGGTTTTTGAACATTATTCAAAGCAACGCGCGCAAATTCCACTGTTTGCCATCAATTAATCATACCGACTTGTCACCCAAGTCTCCGCGCCTTCTTTAATCAAGCCCCTGTCGCCGAGCTTCTTGAGAGAGAGACTTTTTTTCGGATCACAACAATTACAAACTTGAAGGCGATTATTTGATTACATTTATTTGTTTCTGTCGTGCCAGTGGCAGAGGGAGACGCCCTGCGGCAATGTGTTGGAGGGTTGGGGGGGGGGGGAGCAGCGTAACTATGCCATCGTTTGACACAGAGATCATTCCAAATCGATTGGTCTTCCCGTGTGGGGTTAGAAGATACTTCTTGGACCTGGGTGGGTTTTCTATGGGTGTTCTGATTCCATCATATGTTCCAAAAAATGTCTTTCTCAAGGATGAGAATTTTCTGCCGTTCTGCGGATTTCTGACTTTTTCAGGCCAAAATGACCATTCTCGAGAAAAGCGCAAATCCATAGAAAAATTTTCGAGGGGGCAGTGTTCCAATCGCCCACCTTTACGCAGAGTCTCGGTTGGCTTGCGTGTGGGAGGGGGGACTCCGCGTTAGAATCTAAGTCAGGGGTCGGGAACCTATGGCTCTTTTGATGATTGCATCTGGCTCGCAGATAAAACTAAATATGTATTCTCACTTTTTGCTGTTCATTTCCTCTTTCGGCTTGTGTTGGCGGAAAGCGCCATTTTGATTGGATGATCCTGACTTAGGTGCTGTTTGATGTAAAAAACAGGTAAACGCCATCTTTTGAATAAGCGGACGAGTAAAAAAAAAATCAGGTTGAATGGACCGAAGGATTCACCTTTGTGGTGAGAACAGGTTCTAATTTGATAGATTCTAATTTGCAATGAAACAATCCCATCGATTAAACAGTCGAATGTCAGTGGCACTATGAGAAGCCCCATGCTAACGTTAGCATCAATATACTTCTGTGAGAGGCAGCAGAAAGCAAGCGTGCAAGCTAGTGAGCAGTGTACCTTGCGTATGTACCCAGCTAATTGACTTCTATTCCGATAGTCTGGCTGGATTTTACCATTCATGAGGAAAAGAAAACCATTCATATTAATGGTGAGTATTATCACAAAGTTATTTTAAATAATACATTCTGACATTTTGTTGAAATAACATTAATATATACACACAGTATATACATATACACATACACATACACACATATATATATATATATATATATATATATATATATATATATATATATATATATATATATATATATATATATATACAGTAAAGTCTCGTTATATCATTATCGGATATATCGATAGTCCCGGTTATATCGATACTATTTCTATGCACGCACGGAGAAAATTACATGCAAACAGGGTCGGATATATCGATAGTCCCGGTTATATCGATATTTTTTCGGACTCCCTTGAATATCGATATAATGAGACTTTACTGTGTATATATATATATATATATATATATATATATATATATATATATATATATATATATATATACACACACACACACACACACACACACACACACACACACACACACACACACACACACACACCCTCCCAACTTTTTTTCCGGACTTTTTTGTCATTTGTTATTCTCATCCCTGCATACTGGTAGCCCACCAAACAAGGGACTGTGTTCTCACAAATACAGTTGAATTTCAAAGATGAAATTAATGGTTTTGTGTTTATTAAATTGCGAAAATCGCTGCGCTTCCGGGGGCTTTGCCCCCTGGGCCCCCAGCGTTGCCCGTGCACCTGCGGTTCCCAGACCCCGCCTTTTTTTGTCATTCTCATCACAAATTTGTCCAATATTAAAACTGGGATCAGGTCTATAGCCAGGCATCGCATCGCTAGTTGAAGAAGCTAATACGATTTGCTCATATCATTACCGGGGACTTTTTTTCTCAATTTTTTCATAACTTTCCAGGCCTATTCTTGAACTGATTTTCGGGGACTTTTAGGAGGGTTGAGGGTAGATGCGACTCATTTTTAATAAACACGGCGATTCTATGGCTTAGCAAACTTTTACTTTCTCTATTGACAACTGGTGCGTAGCCCCCACCCCCACATCAGGGTTAGGAAGACGCAACCGTCTAGAAGAATTTCAGGGTCCGTCTAATTACTTCCCATCAAAAATGAAATTCCTTTTTTTTCCGGGAATAACGCCGCCGGAGTCGAGTAGCCCAAAGCGAACATACCTGGCCGAGGACATATATATAACCATATATAAATATTTATCAAATAATGAATGAAAATCTTGTAACCCGGAGCTATAAGTACATTTATATGCTTGACACGAACACGCCATCAATGCCGACTCCCGCTTCTAATTGAATCCCTCCGACGTATGTGTAATTTTGCCATTAATATGAATGCCGGCCGCGCTTAATATTTCACGCTTCTCGTAGATATTGTGAGCGTTTCATACATCCTTCAAGGGCATATTAATTAATAAAGTTTTTTTTTCCTGATACATTTTGGAGAGTTAATAAAGCAGGTAAAGAGGATGATATAGTGCGCTGGAATGTAGTTTGTCTGGCACCTCTGGACAAGAATCATTAGCCACATTTTGAATTATTCAAAATAATTTGGAATACAAATCGATTTCATTTCTTTCACAGGAAAACTGTTCAAATGATGAACAAATACAGATAATGAATGTAATATATATTTTAATGTGTTTATATATTTTTTAAATATCTGTATGTATGTGTGTGTGTATATATATATATATATATATATATATATATATATATATATATATATATATATATATATATATATATATATATATATATATATATAGCGAGCGCCAACGACCAGCAGCCCCGGCTCTCGCCTTGGCCGGTGGAGCCCCCCCCCCTGATTGATGGGAATTTTAACCTTGCCGTCTACACTCTGCCTTTGAAAAAGTTGAAAGGAGTCCAAATGTCATTGTTTTCTCTCCATTCTCTCTCTCTCTCTCTCTCTGTGTCGTCTGCCTGTCTCTTTAATGTTTAAACCACCTCCCCTCATTTCCGCATTTTTGACCAATCACGTGGCTTTAAGCGAAGACTGGGGACGGGGAATAGACGACAAAAAAAGTTGGCTGCCATTTTCTTTTTGGAGCACGGGCTCATTCGCGAACGACACATCACTCATTGTGGCACTCTGTGTGTATCCCAAAAATAGTTTGTATGCCAAGGTAAATTTTTCATAAATTTAATGTTTGTAAACCGAAAAGTTTGTCAGCCAAGGGGTTCGTAAACCGAGGTATCACTGTATATATATATATTTTTATTAAAAAAAAACACACATTTTAAAATCAACATGACACTGTGCCTTTCTTGCCTCTCCTATTTTATTTTGTCATTTTTAAGAGAGAGATGGCCATTTTGATCAGTCATGAATCCCTGACACTACTCCAGTTACTGTATTTACTTTTATCTGCTTCAACCATGAACCAATTAAGCACACCGCTTTCATTCTGAGCTTGTTCAGTCATGTGGCCAGTTGGCCAGTTCGTTTGGATTTGCCTCCTGATGGTTGAACAACACACATACCATCCCTGAACAAGGCTGGCCTTGCTCTTGTTTCTGACGTTACAAGAGGCCCACACACACACACACACACACACACACACACACACACACACACACACACACACACGGCGGGCGCACCCAATGCAGCGAGGTAGCGAGGGATCTAAAAAGCCCCCCTCGCAAGTGCCATTTGTCTGCAGGTTAACAGAAAGACTGGATATAGGGCGGGTGTGAATAATTCAGGTTCCCACAACACATGCACTTTTGCTTTTCAAGCATGAGTTATAATTTAATTAGCAACTTCTGGTGCCTCTGCTGGCCTATTTAAATATTAAAATCTTCCGCCGATCACATTGGATTAGCCGGCGCCGTAAAATTCCCTGAGATGTCAGTTGTTGTCTCAGCCACCAACCCCCCCTGGTAGACCCCCCCCCCCCCCCCACACACACACACACCACACAGACACATCACTTTGACTTCTCCGTCTTATCACTCTCGTCACCGTTTGTTGTCGTCGAGGGCCGTCGGATGTTAACACGCATTGGATGTGATAAAGCATAAAAAGTTGAAGAGGCCACGCTCATTAAGAGGCGCGTTACGTTTCTCGCCTTTATATATACAGTAAAGTCTCGTTATATCGATATCGGATATATCGATAGTCCCGGTTATATCGATACTATTTCTATGCACGCACGGAGAAAATTACATGCAAACAGGGGGATTCGGAAAGATTCTTAATTCACCCCCACCACTGTAAAAAAACACCTTCCAACTTAAAAATCCTGAAACCCGCCAGGTTAAATTAGCAAATCATTATTGTCAATAAAGGACAAATATGATGAAAATTTTTTCATTTTTTAAAAGGTTTGTGCCTAATTAAAAGGTTAAAACTGAACAAGTCAAAACAAAAACAACTTATGTTTAACTTAAAAGGCCTTTGTCTTTGTGGTTTTATAGATTACCAAACGGGTAAACAAAATTCATTATTTGTAAAGTTTTTTTGAAAAAAACAAAAAATTAAAATTTCTAAAACCAACAAAAATCATGTCCAAATAAAATTAATTGTTAAAACTTTTTCTTTGGTTAGTTAAAATCCAATAAACTTAAAGTTTTCATGCAAAAAACCCTAGGGAATAAAATGTAACAAAATTGCTTACAATTAAAGGTTTTTCAAACCCCCTTTAATGAGACTCCCATTTCCCGACCAGACAAACACCTTTCCTGGACCCTCAAGGACTACGGATCGAACACCATTCAAATTGTTTTGGGATCTTGTATGCCCGATAGAGACCAAAAAGAACCCTCCACATCCCCAATGACTTTTGGATAACTTTTCATTTTTATCATTTTCATTTTGCCTTCACAACTTTGTTTTATTTTCCCCGGTGAAGGGAAAATTTTTAAACTCTCTTGGCAAAAAAAAAACCCGGACCTCTAAAAGCAAGAAATGGACATTACATGTTTAATTTGGGGCATTTATATACCATGTGATTCGAGTCCCTTTTTTTATGAGATCTTGGACCTTTCAATCTCCACCATTATTGTCACTTGTGCTTCTGACACCACTTAAATATCAATACGACACCCAAAAATATTAGTCCGACTAGAGCTAATGAATTTGATGTAGTTGCTTTAAATTTCTTGGGCTTTATCGTGCGCAATGCACAACTTACGTAACACGTTTTATTGAACACTCTGCTTATAACCACATATTTCACCCTTGTTTTCGGATATGTTGCAGTTTGATGGACCATAGACTTAATAAGAATACTATAATTGTCACTAGATTATAAGCGGAATTGGAACTGTCGTATTGTTGCACAAGAACTAGTTTCTTGATCACTGTAGAACTCACATTAAGTTCTCACTTTAGATTGAGCCACTGATTTTGCATATTTAAATTCTCAATTTCATCTACAGACTGTTGAGCATGCATATGCAGCTCATTCATCCTTAACAACAGTAACATGTTATTGTCAAGTATGCAATCACTTCAATAATTTCGTCCGGAAACATCTCTGTATCAACTATATTGCGAAAGCCAAGGGCGCACATCTTATACACTGACGCGTGTTATCTTTGGGTAGAGCAATCTCGCAATGCTGTCTGCTTACCACACAAAATCCTAAATGCCGGATTGCTTATGTCTGAAGACGCATAACTATTAATTAGTTATTATTGTATATCATTATATTATTTATTATAGGATACTTTGTTATTAGCTGGTTACGTTTGGCTCAAGCTAGTGATAAACTCTAATGCAAGATGCATGTATGAGTTGAATAGCTGCATAAAGTATGATGGTCCAGTTGCATCTCAGTATTATTTTATGAAGAGTCAATGCAGTATTAGTATCTTCAATTCGAATGAAACTTATTCGAAAAAAGCAAAAGTTAATTGTACGAAAAGTGCTTCTGTACAATCAAACTTGTCAAGTGCACATGTCCAATAACGCTTTCTAATGTATTTTACCGATTTGTCTAAATTTTACCGAAAAAATTGATGACACAACACATTTTTATCCTTTTACGTTTTCGATAATTAAAGAATACGAATCATAATCAGTCACAATAACATATTTACATTGTATCAAATGACAACAGTTAACCATGTAATGTTCATGATTATTGCATGAAATTGGATTCAAATGTTGCTGATAGTTTGGTTTTGATCTTGCTTGCGATAGCGGAAGCCTTGCTGTATCCAATTCGCAGGGGCAATTGTACCGTATGTTATACTGCATTCATCGCTTAATGTCGCATAGAATCAATTCGAATTTGATTTGAGCGAATCAATGCCTATGGGATACTCATTACTGGAATTGAACAAGTGTTATTTTATTCAATTGTATGAAAATGGACTCCAATTTATTGACATGTACATATTTGTCAATCCTAAACTCATGTTTCATTACTAAATTTGATAAAATGGCATCTGTCAGAATGGTCACATTTTCTTCAAATGTCTCACAATAGATGTTAAAGTTTCTACCTTCCTGCATTTAATTCTGAAATAAAGTGATACAAATTCACTATTCTGATTGTCAATCCTGAAAGCAGGAAGTTACATTATGACGTGACAGACTTCAAGGTATTGCTATGAGACCGATGACAAACTGTTTTTCTTTCGATCTAATTCTGCGATCATTTTCATTTATTTTAAACGTCTTTCAACATACCTTTCCACTTCAATATCTCTCAACTTGTGAGCAGTTGATTATTGTCCAATTGAATTTGTGACTACTGCTAATCTTCGCAAAAGGCAAGAGAAAAATTGCTGCAAAATTAGTAACATAATTCCCGGACCCTCTGTATTGAACTTCCATTCTTACCTTTCATACTTACCTGTAACTGCTGGCTCTAATACAGATGCTGACTTGATTTTCATGAATATAACGAATATGAGTGACATTTTCCTTTGTCAAGCTCACTGCAAATTATCCAACTATACAGGTTCTCCTTCATTATCCCAGTTATACTCCGACTTCTGTTGGCAGTCTACCGTCATGCGGACTTTTCAGGTTACTTGCTATTTGATCAGACTCAACATGGTCAGTAAACTTTGCATCAAAGCGAACCTGATAATCAACCCATTTATTATTGCGAAGCAAAATGCTGCTAAATAATGTCCGAATTTATTGAAATGAATTGTGATTCAATATCAATTGCATATAATGGCCATATTATTATGTGAATAAACGCGTTTTCTTCTTGGATTTGTAGTTATTCTTTCGTGTGTCTTTTCATCTTCAGTTCTATAGTGTCATATTATTGTCTATATTACATATAAAGCAAATGTAACTATAACTTAATTAAGACATGTTAATTTATTCTGAAATTACAAAACATTAAATTTTTCAATTTTCAACTTAATTAATGTACTGTAAAAAATCTTATTATTCTAATTTATTAGATAAATCGCATTTTCATTATAAATTGAATATTGACAATATTTTATTTCAAGTATGTACTTTTTGATATCCTATTGTAACTTCTGTATTGTAAGAAATCTAACAATGAATTAATGGTTAATCATATTCAATTCAAATTAAATGTATGCAATTTCAGACAATGTGTGAATCTGCAATCAACTTACATAGTCAACAATTTCAAATTATTCACAAGTTGAAACTAATTTTAATGTTATAAAAATGTATATATCATAATTAAAATAAACATTCATCATATAGAAATATCTGTCTCATAATTTAAGTTAATGGGGCCGACAGTGCCACCCGTTGGTCGCCAACCAGAATGTGACAAGCTCTAGCTGACTTCAGCCAAGGTGAGGGATGAGTGACTCGGACGTGGACTTAGTTTCGCTTGGATGCACAATTCATTCAGTTTAGTTGGATTACAGTATTTGTATTTAGGTTTAGTTTAACTCTGTACAGTGATGCCTCGGTTTAGGAACGCTTAAGCGAATGAACTTTTCGCCTTACGAACGTTAAATTCGCAAGAATATAATCTTGGTTTACGAACTATTTTTCGCGAACGAGCAGGTTATAGGAGCTCCTAACAAGGAGCTGAAAATGTGTCGTTCCTCTATTCGCGTCTTCGGTTAAACGCACGTGATTGGTCGGGATTATAGGAGACACACGCAGCAGGACACACGCAGAGTATGTGTAGACTGCAAGGTTAAAATATCCCATCAATTAGGCTCCACAAATAACCCGCACAAGCAATCTGTATAGTTTGAAGACAGCCTACAAGCAAGGGAACCAGCTATTAATGAAGTTTCTAGTGCATGCATCTGTTGCTGTTGCAATATCACAACTTCTAAGATGTACAACCCAGAGCTCCTTGAGACACTTTATGCAAAAAGCTATCCATTCCATCAAGCCATCAACGACCATCGCAAAGGTAAATAAAACGACTTTATTATATAGTACAGTTTATTTCTTTAATTACAATACCATAGCACATGTATTATACATAAAATAAGGTATATTGTGTGAAGTTTTAAGGCTTTAGTTAAAAATTATGTTTTATGGGAACCTGGGAACGGATAATTCTCATTTTAATGGTTTCCTATGGGAAATTAATGTTTGGAGTCCACACTTTTCAGCTTACACACACTTCCTGCGAACCAATTAAGTTTGTAAGCCAATCTATCACTGTACTTACTTATTCAAACCAAGACCCCTTTCCCCTATTCGTGAATGTTATTGGACAGCGACAGTATACCTCTGACACTCCACTTTAGCGTAAAAGTTGTGCGTTACTTGACAGCAGAGTTGAGAGCGTTAAAAAAAAAAATTGGAATCGCACTGCATGACGTAAATCTCAAGACACACAATCTGAACTCTACGCAATGCGACCGAGAACTGCGCCAAGTTGTCGGCGTTAAAACTTTGATGCCTCTGTGCGAGCCAAAGCAGGAAGAGTAACAATTGCGCGGCGTAGCGGTAATAGGAAGAACGGAGCGAGGAATAAGGGGTTGGAGATGAAAAGTGAGTGGGGGGTGAGGGCGGAGTTGACGCTTATAAGATAGCGGGGAGAAAGGTTATCCATGATTTAATGCCGATGAGATGAGCCTACGCTATTGCGTTTGGGCCTTTCAGGTCGTTTCATCATGGTGCTCCTAATGAGGCCCGGGCCGACTCCCCAATGTACGTTGGTGGATAGTGAGCGGTGGCAGGCGCCAGTAACAACAGGTCTTGGAGTAAGTGAGGCTTTGCTGGATTGTTGGGGGGGGGAGGTAAGAAGTGGTGGTTGTCGCTCCAGGGCAAGCCACTTTGTCCTGAGGCTGTGTGAAAAGGTCACTGCCCCTGAAGACTCACCACAGGCAGGCGCTGTAGGGTGTCTGCAGGGGGGGGGGGGATCGGTGTGATTTGTTTTGGTTCAAACAGGAAGTGGCAGGTTAACAGAAGCGTGTCTATCAAAATGGGTTTTTGCCAAATCGCACCTAACTGCTAACCAATTTCCTCGCAAAGGTCATCATCAAACGTATTGGGCCAGTTAGCGCTAGCTTTTAATTACAGTAAAGTCTCGTTATATTGATATCGGTTATATCGATAGTACTGCTTATTACGATATACTATTTCTATGAACTCAAGGAGAAAATTACATGCCCGCAGGATCGGATATATCGATAGTCCGGTTATATCGATATTTTTTCAGACTCCCGAGAATATCGATATAACGAGACTTTACTGTAGTTTTAGATTCTCAATAGCTAGCTATGCTGCTGGCAGGATGCATGGCTACATAGGTAGGTAGTGCTACCTATGTGGCCATGCATCTTTCTTCTGCATTAAGTCCCTCGGGTGGTAAGCTACAATAGCTACGCATCTCTTTATGTAGCCGCTTGTGTCCAGCAAACCCTCTCTTGCTCTCTCTCTATGGCTATCTGCTTATATCTCCATTTAGCCTACTATTGGCCGATACAGCCAGTTCCAGCGGACATCGAATAAATCTTGCGACATTTTGACTTTAGCTAGCGCCCTTTAAAGTATTTATGTCTTTAGTTAGCTGTCCTTCAACTTAGCCCATTTTGTTCTCTCTGACTAGCTGTCTTCTCTCTATGGCTTACTGCCTGCTTATATTTCAGACTAGCCAACACTTTATCTTTCTAGCTAGCTGTACTGCTACTAGTACATGTCAAATTTCTGCCAATTTTCTTTCTACTGCTACCCAGGTGCCTACCTACGTAGCTACGTAATCCATTGTTACCTACCAATATTCTCGATTTACCTCAACTTTTTGTCTCTCAAACTCACCATTAGCTTGTACAGTATCTCTTTAGCCAGCTATCTCGTTTTGTTTTGGGGAGAGAGGGCCATCGTTATAATTAAACATTTCATGCAATCGGCTTACGCCTTAGATCTCAGTCAAATCTATCCGAGAGATAGTCAAACCGGTCCCCCTTACTGAGGGGTGGCTCCAGGGGATATGAAAGGCAAAGAGCCCTCAGAGTGGGTGGCAAGAGGGTGGGGCAGGGGGCCTGCTGCTGGTTCGACCTGTCTATTGGCCTTTGTGCAGAGTTAATGATGCCGCTAATATGTTCTTTTAAAAAGGAGCACACAGTGATTCATGGCTTTCATTAGCACCAGTGTGCCAGGGTAGGCGTCCCGGCCTCGCTTTCTCTTCTGTGACGCCTATCTACCCCTGTCCGGCCCACCCCACTTTTTTTAATGAGGGCTTGGAGATGAGGTGGCACACTTGACCCTCAATCATACAAGGAGGCTGTGGGGGTGAGTCCAGAGGTTTTTAGGGGGAGACGAAGGAGGAATATGGACAGTTGTACGTTATCATTCCAGGTAGCTGGGTAGCATGGGTATCCATTTTAACAACAAATGTTTTTTTTTTTTTATATCTTCAGCCCTTGAATGAGACATTGTAACAAGATATTTGAAATACTTCCACAAGCGTCTCATTAGTTACAATGTCGGCTAGCCAGAGGCTGAGCAGCATTGTATTTGTTTACCGTGGCTCAAGCACAAATTGGTTGCACTTCCTGTCATGAACCGATATGTTCTGTGTTGGAGCTTGGTACATCGCTGTCCAATATCGTTATCTTATTGCCGCGATATATCAACGAAGCTAATTACACATGCACAGCGCTCAAAATTTGACGTTTCAAGAAAACGTATCCAAACGTCTTCTGTTGAAAGATCTTCACCGCTCCAAGTTTTGTTTGCAATCATCTCGTAAGAGAAAAAATAAGTTAAGCAATTCGATAGTATATATAAGTGGTAGTGTTGAGTGGTTAGTGGCAATGTTGGTGGCTAATAGATTTTTACCTGTTTTTATATTCAGGACCCAATTAATGATTTATGAATGGCCCACCCTCCCCCTCAAACTTACTAGTTTTTTACTCATAAATAGCAATAGCGGATAGCTGGGAGGCAGCCTTTGCTAGCAGCTAACATTGGTGATTTGACTGGCTCACTTTGGAGAATAAATATTTACAAGTCAAGAGAGATATTTCAGGAGACCATTTGTCTTTGCAGGATTTCATAATTCGGTGATCGGAAGTTTCTTTTAAGCTCTTTTTCCACGTTGTTTTTCAGAGCAGGTCATTGTTCCTCACTAACTACTCAGACCTCCGAAGACATGTTTGAAAAAAAAATGAATACAATGCAATATAAAATATTAGTATGTGTTTTGACAATTTTGAAATATGTTCGAACTATAAAAATAATGTCCCTTAGATGATATTTTCACCTCCACCCCAAAAAAAAAATGTGCATTATCCCTAAATTGAAAATGAGTGCGATAACATACAGCATCAAATCTAACGGAGCATCTCTCACCTCAGTCAACCAACAGAAACAGCGGACAAATAAATAAATGATGTCTAAATTACACATGAACATGTGGTATTTGCGCTAACCATGCACCGGATTACACTTGTTTACAAGGGCTTGACAGGTTTTAGACTAGAAAATGTCAATAATTTAGTCAACATGTTTTACTCTCTCTCTCTCTCTCTCTCACACACACACACACACATACTACTGTAAATGTAGCCACTCCTTCAAGAAAACTGTTTGCTTCTTTTTCCAATTCGTCAATTGTTTAGAGACAGAAATGCACAGATTTAAGACTAAATCTACCCCCACATTTTGGGTCATTGCCTTTTATCGTCCAAAGTGAGAAGATCACTGGCGAAGAGCAGGCTATGAGAGGTGTAGATTAAAAATAAAGCCCGGAAAAGAAGCAACGATGGTGAAGTGGTAAATGTGATTTTTGTGTCCACCATGCATAAAATGTTGAATAATTTAACTTGACTGCTGGGATAACCTCAGGTAAAACGTGTTTACTGGGTCTAGGTGAAACCCACTTAGCTAGCCCGCTACCTAGCGTGATATTTTTCTGTGAAACTTTACTATATATATATATATATATATATATATATATATATATATATATATATATATATATATATATATATATATATATATATATATATATATATATACAGTAAAGTCTCGTTGTATTGATATGTTATATTGATAGTACTGCATATTAAGATACTATTTTCATTTCCCGGCAAATTTCTAGTCTTTTATGTATAATTAGTTCCGTTTAGTACGATACCGGGTTATTACGATAATCCGGTTACTACGGTGCCCTTTTCATCTCCCACCAGCCATTTTGCTCTGCTTATATTAATACAAAAGCAGTTTAAGGTGAATCGATATTTGCTTATGGGTTTCTATACAGTACCACCATTATCGATATCTGTATCGGTCACACCGTTGGTCACGTGACCAGCTTTCGTGTCTTGCACAGTGTAGCAGAGCTGCAATAGCATCTGATACATACTGTAGTCTTCTTATACAGTATACAATTGTTCAACACCAATTTCAACCATGGGGAAACGTAAGAATTGTGACCTCGGAACGAAGTACAAGGCAATAGTGGCTGTCAAGGAGCAAATCCTCCATCGCGAAAGAGTTTGACGTGCCGCAGAATACTTTATCAACGTCAGTAATGTAAACGTTGCAGTTTTTGTTTTCCATACATGTATTTAATTGTGTTGTATTCAGATATCTTTATCGCTTGACATAATCGTTTTTCATACAGTATGTACATGCTAGCGTTCGTGGTTTCTCTCGTGTGTGTGTATAGAACAATGTCGAGTGCTACTTAGAGTCACGATTGCAAGAATGCGTTATGAAAATAATAGATGACGTTTTTATTTAATGCATAAGTTTATTTTTCACTTTACTACAGTACAAAAGCATGCTAGATACACAATCCATGAACTCAAGGAGGACAATTACATGCCATGTCAAAGATCCGCCATTTATTGCCCCCTTTTAATCCAGTTCGGCGCAGGATCGGATATATCGATGGTCCTATAATTACTATTTTTAATTTGATATGTAACTGTTAATGTAGCCAATGTTTTGTCTTAGCTGCTACCTAGCACAAAATGGCTCAAGATCCCGCTCGCTATGCTAAGTTAGTATTGCGCATAGTTTGTATGTTTCCATCTTTCCAATTTTCTATGTAGTTTATTCTTTGCCTCATAATGGAGCTAATAATAATAATATACATTTCATTTATAAGCACATTTCAAAACTCTCAATGACACTTTACAGTCACAGTTTAAGTTTTTCTGTGGATGAGCAACGGCAGCCAGACAGCATTCACTGAAACTGGAAGTAAATCAAATACAAAGCTCGCTAGCTAATAGATAGTTAATAGATAAATAGCTAGATAGCTAGCCAATAGATACACACACATATATTACTTTCGCTAAGTACGTTGCCACCAATGTTTGTACTACTTTATCCTACATATCTCTACCTAGCTATCTAGCCTTTTATCATACTAGCCGGATATCTTATCTCTTAAGTTTCTTCTGAGTTGTTTTTTTTAATCTTGAATATCAGTTTATTCCTCTCCTTTTTTCCCCCTCTGCATCACCGCCGCCTTCCTGGAACACTTGTCGTAAACAGGATGCGAGTAAAACATTCGCGCGGCTCGCCAATCCACCAAAAGTGCCTTTCTCGCGGCCTTTTCTACCAGTTCAAAGCGCCGCGATGCTAATGAAGGCTCCCGTTTACAAAGAGAAGCTTATGTAAATGTTACCTCTCCAGATGTGCTGCGTAGCTCTCGCACTGCACTAGCCCCAAGCCGCCGCAAACGATAGTTAGCACGGAGACAAACCTTTGTGCCTATGGGGGCCCCACCGCGGTGCCGCCCGCCCGAAAATCAACGTGTCTAATGAAGTTTCACCATACGTTATAATGAAGCGGCAGCCAATTTGCATTTAAAAGTAAAAATCCAGAGAAAGTGGCTCCCCATACGCCTTTATAATGATCCTTATTGTCGGGTAAAGTTTTCACAGTGTACAACAGCTAACCTTAGCTGCGGATACAAAACTCTCTGTTATTGACACATACAAAAACAGCAACTCTCGATGCTAAACACCCCCGCTCCCCAGAGGTCCTGCTTGTTTTTATTACTGTAAATATGGCAAACTGGCTTGCTAGGAAGTGATCTTTATGTTGCGGGCAAATGTAAGGCAGGCAAACCTCGCCTCGAGCAAGACTAAAAAGTGTGCGTCAGAGTAAAACAGTTGTTGACTTTGTTTGAACACTGGCGTGTCAAAGCCCGCCTTGGGGGGGGACGCGTCGTTCCCTGTCGACATGTGACAAAGACTCGCATGAATAACAATGTCATTTTCTCACATGCACTTCTCGTTTTCGTCTTCAGCGCAGCCCCGCCGACAACCTCTCGTCCCCCTTTTTTTTTCTCTTTTTTTTGCGTTCCTCTCCAATTATTCATACGTGCTTTGAAAGTTTGGGCGTCATGCCCCCGATCGACGGTGACACATAAACTGCATTATCGTACCCGTAAACTAACGAGCGCCTGGTTCATGTGTTTTTAATCGAGCGCCAGTTGGGGACGCAGATGCGCTCGCAGATGTGAGGAAAGGTGGCGGAGATCGGGCGGTCCTAAGTGGTCGTTGTGCGGACACGGAAGAGTTATGAGTACTATATGGTGGGGTGTTGTCGTTTGTTAACAAGGTAAAAACAACAACAAAAATACTCCAGTTTTGTAAAAACTTTGTATACTGGGTTGGTTTGATGAGGAAGAGATGCAGATACAAAAGTAGCTTTTCGCTTTTTTGTTGTGGTTACTGAGATTGAGCCACAAGTAGAGAATGGATTACATTTTAATCCATCCACTGCCAGACAATGTTCTATTGCAGTGCCGGGGCTTTTGTCTTTTTCACCCAAATTGCAGGACCCATAGAATATTGAGTTTTAGGACAACATAAACATTCAATGCGGCGTAAGAAACCTTGGACTCTCTTCCTTCATCAGGATAAAAGTTAATTCCTAAATTATATGGGTCTGGAGTTCCCTGAGTTTGAAATGGGGTGACTATTCAAAATACAATACATACATATTGATTTATGTAGTGCTTTAACAACAGCTGAAGCTGTAACAAAGCGCTAACATGAACAAATGGCAAATGCTGCCCCCTCGTGGAAGACGAAAAATATTGTCAGAGGTCTGACCAGTGCCCCGAAAGACAAAACAAATTCGGGACTGCCGCTTGGAAATGGCAGTGAATGAGTTAAGTTCAAACTGTTTGCTTTTTCAATCACATTTTCACGGTTTGCAAGGTTGTGATGGTTGTGGATCCCAAATGAGCAGGCAGGAGGGAGCAGCAGGTTGTATTTGACAACATGTATTAAAATAAATATTTGACAATAAAGCTGACTTTGACTTTTGACTTTGAAAGTCAGCAGGAACAAAATCTAAAACATCAAAGTCATCCAAACAGAAAAGTACAAAGTATCAAAGAAAACCGTAAGTAAAAATCTGCCAAGATGAAACAAACCTGACAGGGTGAAGCAAACATATTCAATGACTCGACAAGGAATGGTCTTGCCGGGTGTCCTTTTAACTGCCACTGATTGGTACGACCAACACCTGTGCAGGTGGGCCGACAGCGCCACCCGTTCGTCGCCAACCAGATCGTGACACACATTTTAGGTTGAATTAATAATAATAATAATAAATAATAATACATTTAATTTATAAGCGCCTTTCAACACTCTTAAGGTCACTTTACAGTCACAGGATAAGTTTTCTGTGGGTGAGCAGCGGCAGCAACACGCACCAGCATTGACCCAACCCGGAAGTAAATAGATAGAAACCTAGCTATCCAGCTAGTAGATAGCCAACATATAGCTAGCTATATAGCTAGCCACCTAGATAGCGCTATAGCTAATAGCTAGCTAGATCGTTAGTTAGCTAATACACTGAATGTCATTATTAAACACACAGCTAGCCAGCCAGTAGATAGCTAATAGAGAGCCAACAGATAGCTAGCCACTGAGATAGCAATATAGCTAATAGATAGTTAGCTCGATACTTAGTTAGCTAATACACTGAATGCCACAATTAAATACACAGATAGCTAATAGATAGCCAACAGATAGCTAGCCATTTAGGTAGCTATATAGCTGCTAGCTAGATAGCTAGTTAGCTAATACACTGAATGTAACGAAATAAAAAATAATAAATAATAATAATTCAGAATAATAGAATAATGTTAGAATAATAGATAATAATAGAATTAATAATAGAATTCAGAGTTGTTTGACTTGAACACATTTTCTCTGCATTTTAGGTTGACATAGGGCCCGATATTTACTGAAATGTAATTATTTTGAGATTTTCAAGATGGCATCCCATGTTTGTGTGAATTTGGGTGCTTTTAACATTTATTTTAGGTCAGATTTTTGTGTTTGATTTTTGGACGGATGTTCTTTTAAATTTTTTATTCAGAATTTGGAATGATTTTAATTTTTCACCATTTTTTTAAAATTAAGTTAACTTTTGGACAACCTGGTCATAATTCTGAATTATTGGATGTTATTGTAGATCGACCAAATACCCTCATTTGTATTTACTTATTTTTTTACTTTTTTTTTTGATCACTTGAAATTATAGTATTTTGCATTTTTTTGACTTGTGTTCAGATTTACAAGTTGTGCCAAAATGTTACCTATAAATTTCATACATTTTGACATTGTTTCAAAATGTTCTGTCTGTTTTATTTTTTGAGGTCATTCTCTGCCAATGGAATGTTTTCATGTGATCATTCCAACATATTAGCTTTTTAGCACCAGCATTCTCCTATTGTCATGCGTGGGGGGCACCTTTGCTTTGACTTCCTTAACCCCCTCACCTCACATCTCTCCCACAAAGAAATGAATAAATCATACGTGATATGGAATGTGATCGAGCGGGCACGAATAGAGAGTAGAGGCGTGATTATTCTTTGCTCCACTGAGGTCTTATCTTCCAAAGTGCCACTAAAAGCACGAGAGACTTTGTGTCACTTTTGTGTGGGATGGCGGCGGCTGATTCTGATGTGAGATGAAAGGCGGCGCGGACCTTCCCGCTCAAATTCAGTGTCCTCCAGCCGAGGGACGTGTGATATTGATGGCCCTCCCGGCGTTCGCCGCCTAAGCTAACGTGATAAAGCATCCATATTGTTTTAGCTGCCGTTGCCCACGGTGTCGAATAAAGTTGCGAACGGCGCAGAGCAGTCTCAGCTTTCAAAAGTAGGCCGCGAAAATGTCAAAGAGAGCGCAGCGAGCGATTAGCTCGGCGACACTGCGGGAACAATCATTTTTTTCAATAAAAAGAGTTAGCATTCGCTAACTGACAACTGTGCTTCTAGAATTAAATTAAATTTGATCCAAAAAGCCTGCTCTGCTTCATGCTACCATACAGCGCAAACGTCATTAAAATGCTAACTGTTAGCATTGTTACTCGCGGTTTGAGAAGCAAATGATATTTGAACACTTGAAGGACAACAGACACCATTTTTTTGTTTCTTAACTGACATCAGAAAAACGTTTTATAGCATCTAAAATGCCCAAAACATGCAGGCTGATATTTTTAGTCAAATGCAAAACACAAATAAAAATGTCACTATTGGTCACACGCTGCCTTGCTCCAGAATCAAAACAAATGGCTTCAGAGAGTTCAGATTCGGAGAAGAGGCTTTCTTGTTACTCATCCAGTTCTGAATATGATTCAGATAGTTCTGAAGAGGAAAGCATAAATGTTTGCAATTGATTAAAAAAGTCCTTCTGTATCAATTCGAGCCGTCTGGACGCCAATGTGGCGCCCAGAAAATGCACAAGATGACGGACAAGCTCCGTTAGAAATGGCTGATTTGTCCACTGGGAATTTGTGTAAACTTACACCTTCTTTATGCGTGTTAATGCAATTGACTGCGACACACAATGATTCACCATCGCGTTATTTATCAAAGTCAAAGTCGGATTGATTGTCATATATGCTAATATGCAGCACAGATGAAATGACTGTCAACACGATGTTTTCAGACCAAACAAAGTACCCAAAATGCATTGTGTGTCGCTTTCTCCGTCACGGGTGTTCCCTCCATAGGGGATTATCATCAACTTGAAAACAAGATTTCTTGAATATTCAGCGCAAGTCTTAAAACGTAAAATATAGCTATATGCGGTGGAATCTTTGTAAAATGCGCTCAGTAGAAGTCATTTGAAGTGGTTTTACAAATTATGGACACAACATGTCCGGAGGTGTCAGTTGTCCTTTAACCTAAATGTGAACAAATATTTGATGGAAAGTTTTTTTCTTTTTGTTTTTTTAAATGTGTGGCAACCTCATCAAATGTAAAAATGTAGAAATTTGTACCAAAGTCCAAAACACAAACAACTTCATGTTTCCACTTAAAATTTGGAATTTAAAGCAGTTTTTGGTGTTTTGTTTCGGTTTATTGATTTTATTTATGTGGTTCAAAACTTCCAATTCATTCATTTTAAAACTGTTTTTCACAGCAAAAAAAAAAAAACAAAAACTGACAGTACCAAATTTCCTCAAAAAATTCAAACAATAAAATTTGATGACCAAATCTGGACTAATTACAAGCTTGTTTTCACCCCCCTCCTGGAATGGAGGACGTACCCCACCCCCAAAACCAAATGGGAGCGAGGCCAGCCTTTACATTAGCAAGGATGCGCTCAGGGATGGCACCTCGTATCACGCGGAGTCCGTCCCACCGCTGAGTGCTGCTCATCTGCTTGCCCTCGTCTTCTGTCACCCCCTCCCAATCCGCCGTCATCACAGTTAACACCCCCCCCCCTTTCCCACCCTCTCATCCCCGCGCTCAAATGACTTGAGTCAGTGATGGAAGAATCCATTTACATTGTGTGCTTTATAACATCTTCTTGACAATGCAGTCGCGGATTAGAGACATTTGTGATGAATCTTTTATAAAGACCCCGGACCCCCCCTCTCCGTATAACCCCCTCCCCCATCCCTTTCTCCATCATCTTTCTGCTCTGTGTGTACAGGCCACATGTGTCTGTTTGGATGTCACTGCCGAATAAGACGAAGAAAATGGGGAAAAAGGGTGACAAAGAATTGTCAAGAGTTAGGGGGGGGGGGCATTAAAATTTATCCGCCCGGAACTTACTGGAACAGCGCTCGTCCTCTCAGACGCCCAAAGACGCACTCTGTCCTCATCAATTCTTTACCGCCATTTTGACACCCGTGCCACTTCCTGTCTCTTTTGCGTTTCTTTTCTGAGACATTCACCCCCCCACCCACCCTCCTCCAAAAAAAAAGAACAGAAATACACACGCACACAAAAAAAAACCCTTTCAAAATTAATGTCAGCCCGAAAGAAAATCTAAAAGTGCGACTCAAAGCTGACATGATGTTGTTCTTCGTTATTCCCTTTGAAAAGCCATTTTGTTCGGCGAGCGCTTTTGGCGAACAAACACGCACACGCTTGTCTAGTCCGAACACAAAGCCCGTCTTTCTACTCTGCCGCTTAGTTAGGCCAACACGAAAACCCTCCGCTTGTTCGCGTGATGATGACTTTTGCGAAGTAACCGTAAAGGGCCAAGCAACTAGCTAGCTAGCTAGCTATCTATTAGCTAGCTAGCTAGCTTTCTATTTGAGTTACTTCCGGATTGAGTGAACGCTGGCGTGTGTGGCTGCCGCTGCTCACCCACAGAAAAACGTAACCCGTGACTGTAAAGCAACCTTGAGAGTTTTGAAAAGCGCTTAGTAATGATGATTTTCAGAATTTGACATTTGCCTCAATATTTTTGTGATGTGACAGAGGCTGGCTTTTATTCATCACCATTCAAAATCAGAATCAGAATCATGTTTATTGCCAAGTATGTAGAACACACAAGGAATTTGTCTCCGGTAAAACATGCTGCACTAGTATCATCATCAAAACATTGCAAAGAGGCACAGTTCCATTCTCTATCTCTCTCTATCTATACTGCTGTGTTACTTCCGGGTAGAGTGAATGCTGGCGCGAATGGCTGCCGCTGCTCACCCGCACAGCAAACAAAAAAATCCCGTGACTGTAAAGTGTGCTTGAGAGTTTTGAAAGGCACTTAGATATTAAATGTATTATTATTATTATTATTATTATTATTATTATTATTATTATTATTATTATTGTTATTATTTGGGTTACTGTTTAAAGAGTTAATGGCTTGGGGGAAGAGGCTGTTTAAATGTCTGCTGGATTTGGTGCAGATGGATCGGTAGTGCCTGCCTGAGGGGAGTAGCTGGAAAAGGTGGTGGGCAGGGTGTAGAGGGTCCAGTTGGATTTCATTTATAACTTTGACTGTCAATCCAGCATACTTAGTGAATCTATGTTTTCGGAGTTGGAAAGCTGCATACGAAAAAAAAAGTCTTTATTTGGAGATGAAATTTTACAGGAAATTTCAAAGCCACATTTGTGTTAAAATAAACACTTTCCAATTTGTGATTTTAACCAATTTGTCTAAATTTCTACCAGAAAAAAAAAAAATATGTCACACTTTTTTCACTTTTTATTTTTTTCTACCGTAATTTCCGGACTAAAGAGCATACCTGATCATAAGCCTCACCCAGTACATTTTAAAGGAAAAAAAAACATTTTGTACATACATAAACCACACTTGTTTTAACTCATTCATTGCCATTCCCGAATTTATTTGGGATTTGTAAAGCATGATGTGGAGCGCCATTCCCGAATTTGTTCTGGTTTTGGTTTTTCTTGCGGGGTGTGGCGATAGAGCGCTGGACAGACCTCTGGCAATGTTATTCCCTTCCGCAAGGGGCAGCATTTGCCTTTCGTCCATGTTAGCGCTTTATTACAGTTAAAGCGCAATATCAATCAATCAATATGTATTGTATTTTGTAAAGCCGCCCTCATTTCAAGCTCAGATACTCATATAACTTGGGAATGAACTCTTTTTTTTTCCTTATGAAAGCAGAGAATCCAAGGTTTCTTATGCTGCATTGAATGTTTATGTAGTCCTAAAACTCAATATTCTCAATTTGAGTGAAAATGACAAAAACCCTGGCAATGGAATGGACACATTTTTTGCACATCGTCTCACAGTGAATGGGTTATAAAGTTTTCCCCTCCTTCTCTGCTCTTTTTGGCCCTGAAAAAGTACCACCAAATTCATTTATGACCTTTCCTGCAGTACAAACTAGAAACCAGAAGCCTTCCTAACTTTCCTGGTTCCACAATGAAAGGAAAGACAGTGAAACTGAATCTTTCAAAGACGAATGAAATAAAATTGCAGCTTGTAGTTTTTTTTTTTTCTTTTTTATGCAACTCTACTCAAATTCATCATATTTCAACAGATTGTTTCTTTCTCCACTTGTGGCTTTTCCAGTTCGACTACCCCTCGCCCCGCCATTGTCCGGATTTGGGGAGAAGAGGATGCCAAAGAGAGATACAGCGCGACGACGCAAACGTCGCACGGGAGAGCAAGATGAAAAATTGATGGGCTTTCCATTTGAATTCAAGGTAGGCATCACTCTGCGTAAGTAGGCCTGTCTCTTTAAATCAGAGGAACTGTCGCCCGTGTGACTGCCTGTTTACAAAATAGTAGCCTGAAAATGAGACCTGCTCCCCGCGGACAAGCTAACTTGTCTAAATATAAATAATGAAGTTGGGATAAATAATTTCCACAGTTTGAATAATGCACACGGCGACGGAAATTCACTTACACTGGTGAAACGGGAGTTTCACCGGTGTACAATTGGGGTGTTGTGAGTTGACCCCTGCTGTCGGCGCTCTTACTTTCGACTCTGTTTGGCGAGTCTTGTGTCCAAAAAGTTTGTCTTCAAATTACGACATAAAGAAAAAACTGCTGCAAAAAAAATTGGGGTAACAAAAGTTGAAACATTTGCAATTCCCAAAGAAATCTGAAACAAAATTGAGGACCAACATTTATTTATTTTTATTTGTATTTTTATTTTTTTTATTTTTATTTATTTGTCTGTTTGTTCATTTGTTTGCTTATTTATTTATTCATTTATTTATCCATTTATTTATCTGTGCATTTGTTTCTTTATTTATTTGTTCAATTATGTATCTATTTATTTATGTTTATTTTATTTATTTAATTATCCATTTATTTATCTGTTTGTGTCATTTATTTATTTATTTATTTATTTATCTATATGTAACAATTAAAAAAAAACATTTGGATACCTTGATTTAAATTTCATCTCAAGGAAAAAAAAGACTCAGAATTTTGGCATATGTTTTCTAACTAATATTTTTGCCCCAAAAAAACAACGTCGTCATCTTGGAATTCAGACTTACAAATTGGGTCCAATTTTTTTCAAAGTTTAAATCAACATGTATTGATTGTATTTTATTGCAAGTTTAAAATATTCTTTTAAATATCTTGTAATTGTTTGAAAAATCCAAGACAAATGTAGAAAATCTCAATATCAAAACTTCAAAAGGTTAACACATTTTCAAATTTGATTCTCACAAGAAAACATTTTAGTGTTCATTAAAAAAAACATATTACAAAATAAGGTCTCATCGAAACCCTTTAAGACAAATTTGATCCCCAAAGGAATTTGGCATCAAACTTAGATCAAAAATATGAAAAATTCTGACCCAATCTAAAATTTGATCCCATTGCCAAAACCCTTTGTCAGCAAATTCCGACCAAAATGTTGTTCAAGAAAAAACAAATCACCAAAAGAATGTCAACATAATTTTGTCCAAATGTTCCAAAAACTTTCTGAACTAATAATTTAATTCTAGCAAATTTCTGGCTCAAGATCCAATCAATTTGTAATTCTAAAATAAAATGTAAATGAAATTTGTATGATTCATGACAAATCACACTGACACTTCCTGCAAATCGCTGATTTCTATTGATTAGTCCGCTCGCAATCCAGCTTGTTTTTGTTGTCTTTTTGAGATGACGCCCACCCTTACCCAGGCCGCGCCGACCCTTGCTCAATCACCTTTTCTCGGCGCGATTTCCAGGGCGCCGAAGGTGGGATTTTGCCGCTTTCCTTTTCTCTCGCGCCTTGGTTGTCCTCGGCAGAATAAGCCTAGTGATAAATGGCTCATTACGAGAAGTGCCAAACGCTCAAACTGTGATTAGCCTTAATTGGCTAATTGGACGGAGGCGTTGTAAGGCATCAGCTTAATTGCTGTACAACCCCAACTCCACCCCTCCCCCTACCCCTCCTCATTTAATTTCCAATCTTCCCTCGCACAATGAAGTTGAACGCCAGCTCCGGATTTCCAGAAAAAAGGCCGACTATGCTTTTTTTCCGGTTGCCGATTCGAGCGGCGACAGATCGTGCGAACACCCTTCACACGCGTCGCCGAGCAATACAAGGTGGAGGTGCTGCGAGTGTTCTGCTAATACCATCACAAATTCACACTCTCCAAATAGGTTAATGTGTTTTTGCCCAGAGGGGGGGGCCCCCGATCTACCTGCACACCCATTAAGCAACAACACTGTTAGCGGCCCGCCAGTGAAAACTAGTCCGGAACATTGTGTGTGTGAACCACAAAGGGTTTTTGTTCGTGCACTGGAAGGTGTCACTCCAAATGGAGGGCAACCGGTGGCTCGCGGGTCAAACACGGAGCATGGGAAAATGAAAAAATGCCCTCCGGTATGCCAAAAAGTGGCGGCCTATATTCTATATAGAGGAAAGCACTTTTTGGAGCAGTCGTAAAAATAAATAAATACAGTGAAACCTCTGTTTACGAACCCCTTGGCTTACAAACTTTTCGGTTTACGAACGTTACATTTATGAAAATTTTACCTTGGCATACGAACTATTTTTCGGGATACACAGGGAGCTGCCACAATGAGTGATGTGTCGTTCGCGAACGAGCCCGTTCTCTTAACAAGAAAATGGTGGCCACTGTTTTTGTCCTCTATTCCCCGCCCCCAGTCTTCGGTTAAAGCCACGTGATTGGCCAAGAACGCAGCAGTGGGGGATGGAGTTACAGACAGAGAGAGAGTGAGGCCGTTCTCCAAAAAACAAAATCGCGTCTTCGGTTAAAGCCACGTGATTGGTCAAGAACCCAGCAGTGGGGGGTGGGGGGTGGGGTTAAACATTAAAGAGACAGGCACACAGAGAGAAAGTGAGAAAACACACACACGAAAGGGAGATGACAGAGCTTGAAACAAAAAAAGAAAAGTGAAAGCTATCAACCCAGCTAAACAGATCACAATTGATGAAGAACTAGATACAATTATCACAGAGAAAGCACCTTCAAGGGATCATTCCTCAAGATGGTGAAAGAAGGTTACGTTCCTCATCAAGTGTTTAATGCTGAGGAAACCGGACACTCCATTCCAGCAAGCCATTAACGACCATCATAAAGGTAAATATAATGACTTTATTGTCCAGTAAAGTTTATTTCTTTAATCATAATATTATAGCACATTTATCATACATAAAATAATGTATATTTTGTGTAGTTTTAAGGCTTAAAAGATTCGAAGGTAGAAAATTATGTTTTATGGGGACGTGGGAATGGATTATTCTCATTTCATCGGTTTCCTATGGGAAATTCATTTTTGGGATACACACTTTTCGCCTTAAACACTCGTAAGCCAAGGTCCCACTGTACATAAATAAATAAATAAATACATACATGCATGCATAAATACATAATTAAATACATACGTACAGTACGCACGGTATGCGTATATGTATATATGCAATGAATACATTACTGCAAAAATATTAACTTACTCATCAAACTTTTAAAAACAGCATTCCATTTTTACTTTCTATGTTTTAAACCCAAATTATTCAACATTGAGTTTTAACCAGTATCGTTTCTGTCAGCTCCAGTCGTACTTGATTATATTTTGTGTCAGCCTGACCTCTACTGGTAGCCACATGTACTACACTCCATTCGTCACAGCCCCAAAAGAATCTGCTAAAAACATACACTAATGTTATCCCTAAATTGTAAGTGTTTTCATTTGGACGCAGAGGGTTCCAAAGAGCAAACATTGACCACGAATCATGGCAACTCGCCTGACCTCTATCCTTCACTTGGGACGCTGGTGTTTATTTTGGGATGCGGGTGAGTGATAGATAGCTAGAAAGAATGCCAAAGAGTGTCTGATATACCATGAGAAGTCTAAAAGAGCACTCAGCGGGGATACAAGGAGACAGATAAGAGAGGAACATGGCTGTGATCCAATTCATTGTTCTGCTGTTCTCTGGACTAAATTTTGGTTGAAAATCTCAGTTAGATTAAAAAATACGTATGTTCACATTTTTGGAATGATAGGTTATAAAAACATGCAGCGATACCATGATTCAATACAATGTAAAAAAAGTGAACTAGATAGCTCATTAGATAGCTTGATAGCTATATTGGTTGAATTCTTCAATCCAATTCTTTGTGCTCTTCTTTTTGTGGTCTTCCTGGCCACCACAGGGCAATATACTGCTGTACAGTCACACATACACAAACAAAGAACAGACTTCTACTACTGTTCAGTGACTCGGTCTGTTATTATATTTTTCGTACAAAGAAACATAACATGAATGAGAGCATTCTTGTACTGTATCTGTGTAAAAACCGTGATGCTAACAGTTAGCATGTTAATGTGGTTTTGCATTGATTGTTAACTCATTTGCTGCAATTCCCGAATTTCATCAGGAATTGAAAAGCATGACGTGGAGCGCCATTCCCGAATTTGTTCAGGTTTTGGTTTTTCTTCCGGAGGGGTGCGGATAAAACGCTGGCAATGTTTTTTCCCTTCCCTGCCCAGATTGTTTAATAAGTAGAGATGCAAGATGTAAGGGAGGCAAAGTAGACCAAGGTGAGAAAGACATATTTTCGGTCAGATCCACAAACGGCACCTTGTCCTGATTTAACACCCCTGAGCGTTCCGCATCTCTACAGTCTCCAGACGCACTCACAGAAGCGCACTCGATGCTCGTGAAGCTGTCCGCGGACTTTACAGTTGAGGGAGCCGCGACGTGGGTGAGTCACCGCGAGTTAAAGGTGGACTCTGTGATTCACGATGGAACGAGGAAGGGGGGGAGTGGGGAGATTGTGAGGCCAGAACTCAGCCTTAGAGCGGATTTTTATGTGGCCCGCTCGTCGCCGCGTGACGCGCTCTATCTTCATCATTTACACAGCCGGCATGCGGAGTTTATCGCCGATGATCAGACTCTCGTGGAAAGGTCGTTTGCTCTGGCGCTCTTGAGCCCATTTGCGCTCGGTTGCCAACCCAGACATCAGCAGGAGCCAAAGTGCGTAATTCTTTTCATTATAATGGCCAAAATATTTGTAGTTTAATCTGTTAATACACGACAAACTGTGATCCATGAAACGTTTTGATATCACTTCAAATTGATTCAGAAATACAGCCAAAAAAAGATATCTAATCGCTTCTAGATTTCAAAAAAATGACCGTAAAAAAATACATGAGTCAAAATGAAACTCAACACCACTTCAACATACAGTAAAGTCTCGTTAGATCGATATCGGTTATATCGATAGTACTGCTTATTACGATACTATTTCTATGAACGCAAGGAGAAAATTTACATGCCGCAGGATCGGATATATCGATAGTCTGGTTATATCGATATTTTTTCCGACTCCCAAGAATATCGATATAACGAGACTTTACTGTAGTTCCTTGACATCACAATGCCACAAGATGGCTGCAAAGTACAGTAATACTTTTGCTCCTTACTACCCTAGTATGCAAATTGGCGAATCCCGAAGTGTGTGTGTGCGTGTGTGTGTGTGTGTGTGTGTGTGTGTGTGTGTGTGTGTGTGTGTGTGTGTGTGTGTGTGTGTGTGTGTGTGTGTGTGTTTATATATTCAAGTCACACAACATTTAACAAATCAAAAAATATAAATTCTATTATTTCAATGATCATTCACAAAATTGACTTTACTTTGATTGCCATTTTTGATTCGTAATACAGTTTCTGTGAGGTCCCCATTAATCAGGTGTACCTGGTAAGGATCGTGTGTGAATTATTTAAATACATTTCAGTATATTCAAATTTACTCCCCATTACAGATGTAAAATGTTTTTTTTTCCTGAAGTCCCCAATAGATAGATAGATATTTAAGTGTGTATAAGATGACAAAGCCACTGTGTGCATCCCTGATTTTTTTAGAGTTGTAAGTCATTTGTAAAGGGTGGTACCCATAAGTGTGTGTGTGTGTGTGTGTGTGTGTGTGTGTGTGTGTGTGTGTGTGTGTGTGTGTGTGTGTGTGTGTGTGTGTGTGTGTGTGTGTGTGTGTGTGTGTGTGTGTGTGTGTGTGTGTGTGTGTGTGTGTGTGTGTGTGTGTGTGTGTGTGTGTGTGTGTGTGTGTGTGCGTGTGTGTGTGTCTGTGTGCGTTTCACTGTATATGTATCAAATAAATCAAATAAAAATATTTCAGTCGAAAACACCCCTCATCCCCTCCATCTTGGACGCCGACCCAGTACGTTGGTCGAGTTACTAAAATCCCCATGTGACGTTTTTTAATCAGAAATTGACAGTAAATTGACCACAAAGAATAATTGGAAGTGACTTTTTTATATTCTCCAGACAACCACCCAAACACAACACACACACACGCACACAGATAAATACGTGACTCCTCAATGAATTGACACCCTCACGTTTAAAATCCCCCCCTCTCCATTATCCAAGAATGCGTATTTCTTAATTATTCATGGCACAGGCATTGAAGCAGCCAGGTCTTTTTAATTTTTCATTTCCGAGTAGCTTCAAACGAGATCGCTCATAAAAAAAGGGGGGGGGGGGGGGGACCCACTTCTTATGATTATTATTACTTTTGGGGGCTGGATAGTAGCGGCGGTGGTGATGGGAATTGCTTGCAGGGAGAAGCTGACAGCGATTTGACATCTCCGGCTGCCTCTTTGCTGTTTGGTGACAGTGTTGGTAAAGGGAAGGAATCGAGGTCACTTGGCATGAGGATTCATTAAGAGGCCTCGCTTAAAAATAATGTCTGTCTTGGGATGTGGTGTCGTAATGCCTGTATTGGCCACGAGGTGGCGGACGAGGGCCGATTGTGAAAATGTAGAGAAGACTAGGATGTAGTGACGTGAGCGTACTCGGGAAAACGCAAAAAATGCAATGTTTAAAAAACGTTATTTTTTTTTTGTTCCATAGTAAAACTTCTTCTTTTCCTTCTGGCTTTTCCCTTGAAGGGGTCGCCACAGCAAATCAGTGTCCTCCATCTTTAGAGGTTTGATCCGCATGTTTGTTTTGGCCAAGCTTTTACGTAGGATGCCCTTCCTGACACAACCCTCTGTATTTATCCGGGCTTGGGGCCGGCATAAGAAGATTTATGTCCCTTTGTGGCTACAGAACAAGCAACTGGCTCAGTAACAGACTCCCAAACACAAAATGGTCATCGGCACAGCAACATTCAAAGAAGCAAAAACTATACTCACCATTTGATGACAGTGCTCTGATCTTACCATGCAATGGGCATCTCTTTCCCCTTTCTCCACATGGTTCTATGTGAAACAAAAATTTAATTTTAAATAGGGTGCTAATGCTAATAGCATTGCAGTAAAAAATACAGACTATAAATGTATGTGGACTAAGAACAAAAAGGAAAAACCTGAAATTAGAAAAAATAGCATGTTCATTCAGTCATTCATTGACAGACGATGTGCAAAAAAATGTGTCTACTCCAGTGCCAGGGTTTTTGTCATTGTCACATGAATTCCATGGCCCACAGAATATTCAGTTTTAGGATTACATCAACATTCAATGCAGCGTAAGAAACCTTACGCTCTTTTCTTTCATCAGTAAACAAGAGTTATTTTCTAAATTATATGGGTCTGATCTTGAAATGAGGGTAGCTGTCCAAAATACAATGAATACATACATATTGATTTATATACTGCTTAACAACAGCCGAAGCTGGAACAAAGCGCTAATGTGAAAAAAGGGAAATGCTGTTCTCTTGTAAAAAGTAAAAAACATTGCCAGAGGCCAGTGCTTTATCGGCATCCAAGCATGAAAAAAACAAACCCGAACAAATTAGGGAATGGCCCTACTTCATATTTTCAATTCCACAATAAATTCGTGAGTGGCAGTGAATGAGTTAAAAAACACACTTCTACTAATAACAAAGTTGATGATGTCATCACGACAAAAATACATCAACCGATAGATAAAAACGACATCAAACGACATTGACTTTTGCGTGTGAAGATAAAAGCCTTCGAATGGCAAAGTCTCTCTCAGCGCCTGCCTTCAAAGTGTGTTTTACCACCAAAATATAAATCACAACATTATTGTGTGAAGCGCGTGAGCGAGTGTATGTGTAAAGTGTCACCTGGAGAGCACTTCCTGTGCACTCTACCGTCTGCCGCATGTTCGGTGTCACAGTGACACATTCATGGGGTGTTCGTGCGTGTGCGTGTGTTTTTTAGTGAGGGTAGTGTCATTGAATTTTACAGGCACTTTGAATCCTAGTATATTGTCACACACAAATGTCCCCACTGGCCCATGTCCACAATGAATGTGTGTCCAACCTCGTGACTCGTCCTGTGTTTAATACAGTCCTGATTTCATTGTCACAAATGTTACAAAACGTGTAATATTGTATGCTAGTCTCAACAGCCTCTCTGGGGAGAAGCATTTCCCCACCACTACCCCTCTCCTGGCCCATATAAACATATTACGTTTTTGGGTGCTTGCCAGACACACCATGTATTACCTCGCACCGCAGACAAATTGGCAATCGGGGTGCTAGTGTAATGGAGGCTAATTGCTTAAGTGCTGGCTTCGTTTGTGTTTCAAACACAGATTGCAGGCCAACCTGGATGAGAGCACAAGTAGCCATTAGCTCGAAAAAAAAGCCCCTTGTTAAATAATACTATTGTGCTGCTAGCTTTATAAAAATCATGACATGCTATACAATATTGACAATTTCAAGATAGCTTCGAGGCTCGTGCTAACTAGCCGATGACATATGAAGGCGCCGCGAGGGTTAATCTATTGTTTTGTTGTAGGTCTCCCAAAAGGGGGTTGCTGGTCAGGCACACTCCGACCCTCGCCATCTGCATCGCGGCTCTGTTAGCAGAGCCACGGTGGCACAGGGAAAGCTGTCGCATGTGGCGGACATACTGTAACTCCCTGCCGCGTTAAGAAGGGCAAAGGTTGCATTTTTGCTTAAGGTCAACTAAATAAAGAACACGCTCGGCCCTCACACGCAGTTGAAATCACAACACAAGCAGATGTTGCTTTTACTATCGCTAATGAGATGCTAATATACTAGCAGTGGGTATCCTAACATGTAGCAAAATAGTAAATTATATGAAGTAAATGTTTGAAATGGCCCGAAGAATTTGAAGCCGTATTGGTTTTAATCAGATGGGAATTGTATGTGGGGTGGGGGTGTTAGAAGAAAATCCTCTATCAAATTGGAAACTTCCATGTGAGAACAAAACAAAATGGCGTCTTGCCCACAGCTTTTAAAACACCATATCCTCATAATTTTAAAATTGTCATTAAAATAGAGAACGTATTTGTTGCCTACTGTAACCCCAACCCCCCACCCCCCAATAAAACGTTTTTTTTTTATATACTTGAGCTGCTGTTTTGGTTAGCGTCAAACTTCACACATTGTCAGCCAATTTCTTACGTCATACGGTACAGCATCCCATTGGTGTAGTACTGCAGTTCTGACAGTAGGCGGTGCTGTCAGCCTTGACTCATTTCCTCGCGTTTTCGTCACACAATTCCAAAACGGCCACTTGAACACCGGCTTCCTTTGTCCTCTCGCCTCCATCGATCACATTTGTGATCACCTTGGTGCATTTTCATCCCGGCCAAAATAACATTTGGCGAACAATCCAATGTCGTCCAGTACAAAAATAAATCGGGTTTACCTTTGATTGGCACTGTCGCGGATGGGTAGCTAGGTAGAGAAATAGATAGACAATGCTAATGCTAAACATTAGCTGTGTGTGTGTTTCGCAGAGATGTGCAGTCCCAAATGATCGTCAATCTAAAGTATCAAGCCGTTGCCAAATATATAGTTCCATTTCGCACATGTGTTAAAGCGTGTTTCCTTTTTATGTTTTGAGCAGGGTGGAGGGGGGGGCATGATGTCGTGTCACATGTGTGCAATGTTTTAATTAAAAGGGTTCACCACCAGGTCACACTCGGCTATAGCTCCAGTGGGTAAATATTTGCCTCACACTGTCACCGGGCACCATTATGGCTCTCAGTCCTGCACAAAGCATTTCTGTGTGCGTGCGTTCGTGTGTCTTTGTGTACACATTAGTCAATGCCTACATCTTCCTGTATAGCCCCCTCCACCTACCCTCCCTGCACTCTTGTTTTTTTTCTTTACAACTGTAGCTCCACACGGTTTGATCAATAATGTGTCCTTCATTGTCAAGCTGGGCCTGCTGACCTTGGCAGCCTTTTGTCTCTCACCAAGGGGCTCGAGTATGCATGTACAGGTTGTAAAATAGGAAGAAAAAAAACACACCCCTCTCAAGGAAACGCTTTTCACTTAATGCCCTTGCAGACAAATTAATCACATGAGAGGTCTTTGTTTAATTAAGGCAATGCGGATGTTGAACGACGACACAAAATGATCGCACAGATATACAGTATATTGCATTTCCTCAATAAAATGAATCCCGCTTCGCAAAAATTGCACATCACTCACCAAGTACGACATTTGATTTCTCTCCCAATCGAGAGAAACAAAAGTGGTGTGGGAGTATCATTAACTTCTTTGCTGTTCAGATTTTTTTGTGTGGGTGCTGCTGTTTTGGTTAGCAGTCGCAATCACATGTGCTCAGCAGTTTCATGTTGATGCTGTGAATAATGTTGCATCAAGTCACTCTAAAAGTTGATTTTTGCAGTAATTATTAGTCATTGTACATTTAAAACGCCGAACTGATAAGCAGCTGACCAATTTGTAACTTTTTTGAAACAGCAATTGTAAGCGGACATCAATTATTTTGTAACATCTATCATCAATTCATCCTCAAAGGCGCTTCCCTCTGCAGTTGAGTAAACAAGCGACCCTGAGTGCAAGTGGGAGTTGACGTGTTATATGAGTCCCACAGTCACGCTTCTATTGCGCTGTAAGCGGTAATGGATTTTTTGAACGGCCGTCTAAAGTGACGGATTTCTGCCGCACTGTGTGGCAGAAAGCCGTGCTAGTCAAAAGACTAGCACACAGCTCTTTTTTTTGTTTTAATCTCTATTCGTTATCAGTTTGCTGCTTTTTTTCCATACTGGACCGGTGGCGGCTCAACCAATCAGAAAAGGTCATCCCGTAATGAGTTTCTGCCATTGAGAGCAATGAGCACAATATTATTAGCTTCTCATCACTCTTCTGAAACCTTGTGGTTAAAACAATAGTAAGTCATTTTATTTCTTGCTTCGGGGATAAACTGAATGATTGCTTCATTAGGTTGCCAACAGCAACAGAATATTAAGGCATTTCATTGAATGAATTTTTAAACTTTTTATAGCAAGTACCACCAAAATTTAAAAAAAAATTAACTCTTCAGGTGCAATCGTGAAATCAACAGAGTAGCCTGAGGTTTATTTTTTTTAATTCAGGGTTTTAACAGTAAGGTTTTATTCTGCCAAATAATCAAGGCATTTTCATGAAGCCCCAACACAAAATAATGTTGCAAACTCAAGATGCAGGGTATAACTCAGGATTTATTCACTCTTTCAAATTTATAAAACATGCAGGTTGTAGTCAAACACAAAAATAACATCCATAACAAACAAATCAAAATGACAGAAAAAAAGATGGCATTATTAGATTTTCCTCTTCTGTGTGCTGATATAAAGAACTGTGGAGACATGAAACATGTATGTTGCAAAGAGAAAAATAAAGAGGAAAAAAAAGAGAAATGTAATGCCTCTTACCATTGTTTCCTCTTAGAAAGGCATCGCCGTATTTGTTTTTCAGTTGCCCGTTAACATACTCCTCAGTCTGCTCTATGGCGATGTTCATATAACCATCCAGGCAAGCCAGGACACCTGAACACACGGGGTGACTGTTAAATTAGTACAGCAACTTAACAAAATTAATCAGGGATAGAAGCCAAACAGTTTAGGCTACCTCGGTAATCGACACCCGAGTTCAGCTTGACCACCACTGGCCTGCCGATGATCTGCTTCAGGAAGTCACTGGGGGTTTGCTTTCTGAGACTCATCCTGGCTCAGCGTTTGGAAGCAACAAGGAGAAAGGGTTTGGTTAGATCACACAATTAAATTAGAGTTTGATTACTACAACAAAAAATAATTAGATTTTATACTTTATGATTCTGAATTCATATGTCAATTCAAAAATTGCATACATATGTATATAATAATGAATTTTATTTACAAGCGCCTTTCTAAACTCTATAGGACACTTTACGGTCACATGATAAGTTTTTTTTGTAGGTGAGCAGCAGCAGACAGACGCCCCAGCGTTTGCTCAACTCGGAAGTGAATAACCTTAATTAGTCGAATTAATGGTGAACTAATAATAAAAAATAATATTAAATGAGTTACTTTCCTGTGGCACAAGAGAGCCACAGTAGCTGCTCGTTAGCCGATTGCTGGTCTAAACAACAGGCTGGTTGCACTTCAGCAGTAATCACAATTAGGATTCTTTGCAGGCTAAGAGCGTTAGCATTAAAGTCATGTTTATTCAATGGTGCATCGTACCACTACCAGTTAGCATGTCGGGGCTAATATGAACGATTTGGTAGGAGAAATAGACGGGGTTTACTCATTAGCGGCTAACGTCTGTGTAAGCTCTCAGTCGTACAGGAGTGGTCCATCGATGAGAAGGTTTCTTCAGCCGTCATCTGTACAAAAGTGAAGTAAAAGTACACTTTTGTACAGATGACGGCTGAAGAAACCTTCTCATCGATTAGCGGCTAACCATTTTATCGAAGTATTTTGGACAACCTGATGACTTGAGGCAATTGACGGTGTCAGGAAAATATATAGAAATACTTAATTCAAATCGAAGCAGCGCATTGGGTAGTTTGTAATTTTTAGGTACCAGCTTAGTATTTGTTAAAGTAGGCGTCTCACCGTACCTTTCAAACGTTGTCCGAACGATGCCAATGGCGTACTGGACCGGTGGCGGCTCAACCAATCAGATACGTCTTTGTTACGGCATCCGAGCGGGGACAAAAAGGACGGAAACGAAATTACCAACCCAATTTATTGGAACAACGATCATTTACATGTTTCTGTCGGTGCATCCATCAATTTTTTTTTTCGAAATCATTAAAGATATAAAGGGATTTATAATGATAAAGTAAACCGATATTAAGAAAGAAGTACTTTTCGAAGAAAAAATACATTCTCCTGGTGTTACATTGAAACGTAATGGTCCCCAAAATACTATGTCGACAAACCGAGCTTATCATATGTGACCCTTCCATTCGATGGGACAGCTGTGACAGTGTTCAGGGGATAATTTAAATCTTCACAGGTTGCCTCAGCAACATGTACCTGTTTGGTCTAAGAAAGACCATAGTGCTTAGACGTTTTTTTTCTTCCTTTTTTAAACTGTCATTGTAATTGCTGCTCCGTCCAGACTGTCGGTCAAAGGTTAAGAGATGGTGTCGCATCTGATAACGCCTCTGTCGGCCTCAGTGCCTAAGCCAAATGTGCACAGCTTGGTGCTACATGAAAAACGATGTCATAGGAAGGAAATGGGGCCAAAAGATACAGGAGGACAGACATGCGAGTGGGTGTTAACAGAGGGTGAGATGGTGTATGGAGACAGGTTGCTTGTTAGCAAGGCAGGGCTAGCGTCGCTGAGGCTCGTGGTTAATTTGCTATCTGCTGCTGCACTCGACTTCGGTCAACCTAACAAAACCTTAAGTCATAAACACCTTGGTACTGATTAATTAATATTCAATGCATTTTATTGCTCTTGTGACTCATGTCCATCTCGCAAGGACATTTGGCTATTGACAGGACTAAAGGGGCCATGCAGACTGGCCATAATCTTGCATTTAAAATGTAATCAGATATAAAGGACAACCGACGAATCACTTCAAAAATCACTTCAAATGACTTCTACTGAGCGTATTTTACAAAGATTCCACCGCATATAGCTATATTTTATGTTTTTAGACTCGCACTGAATATTCAGGAAGTCTTGTTTTCGAGTTGATGACGATGCCTGACCTGACGTCACGTCTGGAACGCCCCTGACCGAGAAAGCGACACACAATGCATTTTGGGTACTTTGTTTGGTCTGAAGACTTAGTGTTGATCAAAATTAAATTAGAAGGAAAACATAAATAATGTGATGGTAAATCGTTGTGTGTTGCACCAAGACTACTATTTGATATGAGTTGACACAAATTCCCAGCAGACAAATCAGCCCATTTCCAACGGAGCTTGGGCACCATCTTGTGCATTTTCCGGGACGCTACATTGGAGTCCTGACTGCTCAATTGATACAGAAGTACTTCTTTAATCGATTGCAAACATTTATGCTTTCCTCTTCAGAACTATTTGAATCATATTAATCACTGGATGAGTAACAAGAAAGCATCTTCTCCGAATCTGAAGCCATTGTTTTGATTCTAGAGCAAGGCACGACATACTGGTGTGACGTCACGAACAAGGGGGCGGGACCTTCTGAAACTGAAACTTTCTGAAGTAATTTTGAAGTAGTTTTGGGACACTTTAAATCATTTTTATTGGTGTTTTTCATTTGACTAAAAATATCAGCCTGCGGGTTTTGGGTATTTTAGATGCTATAAGACGATTTTCTGATGTCAGTTAGGATAAAAAAAATGGTGTTGGTTGTCCTTTTTAGGGTGGAACAAATGACTATTAGGGTATTGTTAATGCTTTCAAATGTGAAAAAATAATGGACAGCAAATACTGTACATTGTAAAGCCAGCTAGCTTGATCTTCTCCTTCGCTTCCCAACGAAGGATCAAAAAGTGACATTGACAATTCTTCACGTTCCCCTGAGAGGTCCCAGCATCTCCGCTCGCTGACCACCCCGCAGCCAAACTCGCTCCCCGAGGATCGACGCGTGCACACATTCAGACTAGCTGGCTTGCGCTATACGGTTTAAACACAAACCTCCTGAGATCTTTGCACTCGGTGGAGCTTGCTCTTTTTCACTTATACTGTACAGCAGCATGTTTTTATATATAGTCACCAGTATATTTTCTTACGACTCTTACTGTGTGTGTCATGTAAATTCCAGAAGAAAAAAAAATCCAGCCTTGATGTCAAGACAAAATAGAAATAAAAAATTGAACTCACACTCTGTTAATATAAATACACCTGTGTACCAAGCGCTAGGCTAACTGTGTATCATCAAGATAAATAAATAAATAACTGCATCCATAATTATATCCGTCCCGCGGTTTTCCACTTTGTCACTCTGCTACCAAGTTGTCGGAGTGACACTGTTGTATTGTTTTGTTTTTTTTGCTTGATAGATGGTGAATGGTGCTTATACAAGAAGCCACTCCAGTGCGCCCATAAATATGCATGTTGACATTTGGAACAAAGCCACTCGTCCTCTCTTTCCTGATGAGCTGTGCCGCCGTACTATAACATATTGCCATACTGTCCCACCTTGTGTTTCATAGCCAATCTCTCTGTTCATCAACTTGGCAGATAACCTCTAGACGCTGACAGATGATGCGCATGCAAAGCCCTGGCGAACGTTATTTCCCAAAATGGATGCTAATACAAGTAATTAATGGGCTGTGTGGTGTCTGCTTGGATGAAGACGACGACACTCTCCAGACAGTTTGGAGGTGAAGGCCGTAACAATTTCGCTATTGATTACCGGTGGGTCGGAGGTGGAGGCATGTTCTCACATTCACAGACCGCCGTGTGAGGAAGAATCCCAGCGTCCCCAATGTTCTCATCTAAGACGGGGAAGAGCTTGCTCGCTTTTCTTCGTCCCAACAATTGTGTTAAAGACTTAAATTTTTATACGGCTCTTGTCCTGGATCTCATTAAATTATGCAAGCAATACCCGTCCCGACATGTTGAGCAATCAGTGTGCATATTGTGAGTACTGTACATCATCTTCACAACAGGAGGGCACGATAGTCTTGTTTTTATTTTCATTACAAAAGTTGGCTATAATCCCACACACAGCTAGCTGGCTGGCTAGATAGCTACATAGCTTGATAGCTGGCTAGATAGTTACATAGGTAGCTGGCTGAGTAGATAGCAAGCTCGATAGCTATGTAACAAGCTAGCTGTTACATAGCTTTATAGCTGGCTAGAGAGTTACTTAGCTTTATAGCTAGATAGACAGTTACATAGATAGCTGACTGGGTAGATAGCACGGTATCTAGCTATGTAGCATCGCGCGGTTGCACCTTTTCGGCAGCACAAGTATAGCTATGTAGAATTACATAGCTACCCAGCCAGCTAGCTATCTATCTACCCAGCCAGCTAACTATGTAACTATCTAGCCAGCTAACTATGTAACTATCTAGCCAGCTATCAAGATATGTAGTTACTTAGCCAGCCAGCTAGCTATGTAGCTATCTAGCTTTCTATGTAGTTATCTAGCCAGTTATCTAATTATCGATCTTGCTGGCTGTTTAGTTAGCTTTGTAGCTTTCTAGCCAGCTACCTAATTAATCTATCTATCAATCCATCTTTCCATCCATCCATCACTTGGGATCTCTTCTGCTGGATGGATTGGCGCATTGTGAAAAAGCGCTTCTCTGCCATCTGGACGCTGGCCAGCTGACATTCCGCAGAGACGAATTGAGAGAAAGCGGCACTCGGGCAGATTTATCGGGCCATTGGCTCGCCTTAGGAATTCTCTTGTAACATGGCACTCCTGTGAAAAGGGATGAGGGAATTAGTGTAAAACATACCACCCCGATCGTCCACCCGCGAACGTGCCTATACTCCTTCGCCCACCATTTTAAGATGTACTATGACTTCCATATATTCCCCCCTGCTCTCTTAGTGCACTTGTTTTTATATGAGAGCGCATAGAAGGAAGACGGATGGGTCGTGAGTTCCTTTGATACCAATGAATATTCAAGAAGGCCTGGTGAGAGAAGATTGCTGTACTGTATTGCCAGCTAATGTGTGTGTGACTGTGTGAGTGTGTGGCAGATTTTATTTGGCACTATCGTCCAATTCTATTATGAATTTGAACTCAATGTCCTGATTTGGTGGGACACGAGGCCCAAGAACCAAAAATCTGCTTTGTAGAAATTAAGCAGGGACTTGGAACTTTCTTGAAAGTTCAATCGGAAGACTTGAGATATTTACTTATTTACTCTTTCTGCATATGTGACTTATTCCCGCTTCTTCTAGTTGCTATAAAAAGCCACATCATCCGAATGTCCCTACACGGCCTTAGAAGGCCTGCGTCCAGTTCTCGAGCAGGTCCATGCTGACACAATGTACCAGGGAAAGAAAAAAAAAGAGGAAACCGCGATGCCATGCCAGAATCGTCTTGGAGTGCGGCGTGAAACACAAAATGGTCGTGTTTGGTGTCGCTCCCACATAGCTGGGTCCAGGTGGCAGAATGGCAGAGTGGGAGAACAGACCATGTTTGTGTGAAGATGCAACAACTCTCTCTCTCTCTCTCTCTCTCTCTCTCTCTCTCTCTCTCTCTCTCTCTCTCTCTCTCTCTCTCTCTCTCTCTCTCTCTCTCTCTCTCTCTCTCTCTCTCTCTCTCTCTCTCTCTCTCTGTCTCTCTCCCTGTCTCTGCACCTCTCTGCCTCTTGCAGCCTTCCTTCTTTTTCTTCTTCCGATCGACCTACCTACCTCCCTACCTAGATAGATAGATAGATAGATAGATAGATAGATAGAAATTGTGCTGAGTTGGCATTAGCATAAAAAAATTCTCAGAAACCTACGTACCCGATAACGCTTACCCTACCCTAAGACAAAAACTCTAACGCCAACCCCATAATACAAATTAAATAATTGTAAAGAGAGAAAATAGACAGATCACACATTTGCTTCATTTATTTTTCTTGTCGTCTCATTATTCCTTTCAGTGCAACCTACTTTGTAGATCATGTCAGTGTAGCTTCATCAAAATGAAACATTGCCGTGTAATGACTTTTATTTTTTTGAAAATACCCAATGCTACTGCCATTTCTTTTTCCCGCAGCGACCCGACAACAAACAGAGAGGCAACCACGCAAAAGCGTCAAAGGGGTTCATGTTACCGCGCGACAGTTGGCACGGGTGTCAAACCAACGCCTTTGCCAAGCTGCGCTGCCAGGAGCTCAGAGTGTCCGCTTTTAATATTTCAATTGCCTCTCATACAGCCACCCCGCTTCTTCCTGCCCACAAACCAACCAGATTATGACAACGGGCCTGCCTCGCCGCTTATCTGACAGTCGCCTAGCGACAGATCCCTGACCTGGCTTTGACCTCCGACGGATAAGGTCAGCACCTGAGGGCGCTCCCATTGGAGGGCTGCCTGGAAAGGGGGTTGGGCTTGGGGTAAGCAATAGGGAGACAGAAGAGGCGGCGTTCCTCGGCACACTCACACAGCTCGCTGATAACGTTTTTATAAATAAATAAATAAATAATGCCTACTTTATACCTTTACCGGTTATTCAAACATTGGAAGCTGTTATGCAACAAAGTATGGCTTCAATTTAGGATAGTTTTGATAGTTGATTAATCTGTTCATTAGTCTGAGGCAATGGGCAAACATGTTGATCAGTGCTTTCCAAATTAAAACAAAAAACGATTCACACAAAGTTAATCAGTCTGAATTTCTGGCGCATGACAAAAACAAGGAAAATAGTTCCTGTGGATAGGCTGAAGTTTTGAGGATTTGGACATTTTTTAATCAGACTCGGTGTGTAAAACAAGTCTCAGCTAATTTCCAATGATGTGTGGTGAGATGCCTCACTGCTCCGGCTTGCTCTGACATAAGATGTTAGCATCAAGCTAGCAAACCTCCAGGAGACAAAGTTAAATGATGTACGTATTTGAATATTTTGCGATTTAAACTGTGATGTTGGATTCCCTTTTGTTCTGTGTCAGTTTTATGAACGTCAACAGAGAAAGACTTCAACTGAGAACGACAATGATGCAGCAAACTCTACATCAATTATAAGAAAGCCTTGACTCATCCTGCAAGTACAGATACAGTAAGTACATCACTAATGTTAAGTCTAGATTCGAACTATTCAATGAGAGCACTAGGTGATGTCACATCAGTGTGAAATATGGTACTTATTCCTAACTGAAGAATATTATCGTGAGACCTTACTCACTTACAAGCAATCATTTATTCGCGTATGATCATGGTGAAGATCATGATCATTTCTAGGATGCAGTATCCATTCACTTTCAATGAATCATCTATGGTATAATACATTCAACATACATTAACCATATGTGCGTCAGTACATGCTATATATTGTAATATGATGATATATACTGTTATCATAACGTTACATCAATGTATTAAATCAGCATAAATCATTTTCTGATAATACTGTTCAATTACAGAAAACAACTATCAACGCTCATCATGTCTCGATAAAACATAATTATTAAACTTATTCATAGAGTTCTGCTAGATCAGATACGTAGTATTGTAGTACTCATAATGTTTTACTGACCAGTAAATCTATAAGTACATTCAAGCCAACAAATCTCATAAACGATACACTACGTTATCCTAAAATGAAATGGCTGTTCATGAAGTTATTGCTCTGTGTCTGAGCATTGCACGAATTGGCATCTGTTAATATATCCATTTCATTGGATCATGGTAGTTTTGGATTTGGTGTCGTGTGTATAATGCTAGAAGATGCAAGATGTCTGATATACCTGATAATTAAAAACTCAGCATTCATTGTCTTACAGATGATGTTCATTGATCGAAGCAATAGACTGTGATCACATTAAGTCGTTCCTATAAGATTGCAGTTCAATATTCATTGACTTTAAGAATAGTATTCATTTTTGCATGTACAGATAAAATCTTTGCAGCGATGAATGATTCTGAATGTATAAGTGAACTAGATAGCTGTGATTAGATAGCTTGTGTATTGATTGTGTGTTCATAGTGTTATCTTTGTGTTTCTTTGTGGTCTGCTGGCAAGCAGTGTCAATTGTGTGTCTGCTTCCACTGTAATATTGTTCAAGAACAGTTCTATAACTTGTCAGTACTCGTCATTATATGTTTTGTACAATAACTAATGTATGAGAGCGATTGTGACGTTGTACTCAGTAAATCATGTGTACAATATCAAACATTAGTCTAATTACAGCATGATTACATTGACTAATCTATTTATCGATTCACACAGACTCGGAGCACAATGCCCATTCGTTTTGATCGGTGTTATGCTAGTGGACTTCATTACCTGCAGATCAATCTGAGCAAGTAGAGCTGTAGACTTCTGACCAAACTATTTTCAGTGACCGACAAGGCATATTAATCGTGAGTCTACATGGTCGACCACAGTTCTGAACCTACTTCATCTTAATGGCGTAATCGCGCAGAGTGTCGTGAACTCAGCTTATGGGATGCGCGATTGATCGCGGTTGACCATATGCTGGTCCATTCCGATGAAGAGGAAGTGGAATAGGGTTGCTGGGAATTGCTCATTATAATGCGTTTGTGCGTTTAGTTCCGTTGCCTCGAGTTTACACGAGGGAATGGAATTACGGAGTTCATTCGTTGGCAGTCTTAAAAATAGCCTAGTAAGCCATTATAGGTCGCTCAGTGCAATTAAATGGAAATACATGATTTCAGTAGCGTAATCACTCACAACGTAAACTCTGCATTTTTAGTTCAAGTTAACTCATATTAGTTTCTGAACGCTGACAAATCATGCTGTATCATCTGGTCTAGAAATTCGCAATTCAACAAATGATAATCAGCTACTAGTTCCACATACCGAATGGCAATGATTCAATGATAACATCAACTACTGATCTGATCAGTATCCAATGGAATACTGCATGATACGTAATGGTTGTTATGTGATGTCGATTCTTGCCGTAATGGACGTTATGCTTACTATTCTGTTCACACAATAATTTAAATATGCTCAATGAAATACTTATCGTAATAACTAAGATGAAATTTACTGTGGATGTTCATTGATCGACTATGTTGAAGGTCATCAGTGTAATGCATGTGCTAATGTGTATCAATGCATCGTAAGTTTCATTTGTTTATGTGATTAATGTCAATTATCAGTTAGATAATAAAGTAATGTTTAGTTATGAATCACATTATTTATCAGATCAAATTTATTTAAATTAAGTGTCTCATCAATGATATAGTGTTCAATTTAAGTTACTCAGTGATGATAATTGTTAAATAAGTGTAGTGAAGCTTGTAAATAGGATTGCAGTGTGTAATGTTATTTTCAGGTCTGATAGTGAGATTCAATATGATAGTGACAGCTTATTTTTCATATAATTCCATAATAATTGTAAGAAATCCTATAACTGTTTAGTGCATAGTTGTGAGTGTATCAGTATTTTACATAGATAAATGAATAACGACATTGATTTTGGGTGTTGATGTAAAGTTCGAATGCAAGAGTGCTCTCGTGCGCGCTGCGTTAATTGTTGTTACTATCATAATATGTAAACCTACGTTATTGCGGTGTGAGTCGAGGGTGGCGGTGTATGGTGTGTTAAATGTGTTGCTGGTGTGTTGAGTCGTTGCGTGTGCTACTGTACGTCTGGTGCTACTGTTGTCTCAGTACACACATGGGATCACGTCGTAATTTTATTGAGTAGTCTTAATATTACAGGCCTTAGAATCCTTAATTTGACCATTCCGCTCCATTGAATCGTAATGTGTTTACTCGTGACTCGTGTTATAATGACAGCTGATTTTAACTCACTTAAGTAATGTCTCAAGGATGTATGCTTTAAAGCTTCGGATGACTTCCCCCAACTTACTGATTAATGTACGTGTGGATACTGAACTCGACCATGATTGGAACGCATGCATTTAATCTCTTAGTGCTTTGTTAACTGTGTATTGGAATTTATTGCAGTGTCAAGTGCCAGTGAGTCTTAATAAATTGTCTGTCAACTCATAAGCATTCAAGTGTTGCTTGAATAGGTGGTTAAGCGGATGATCAGTTGTGGTCTGGCCATGGAAATGTTGCGTGGATAGTGACATCGACGTACTGGTCGAATGCTGCTCTAGAGACAAGAGGCTGCGCGGTAATTCTGCTTGTAGCTCAAGTTTGCGTGACTCTGCTCGTTAGATGACAGGCTTGCATGGTTCATTTGAGCATGTATAGGTATAAATACAGAATACTGTGCTTCGACAACCGTATGAACTATACCGCTAGCAGCATTCGTGCATTATAGACTAATGTGACTGCTACGCAACTGCAGTGAAACACAAAATGTCAGCAATGTTAAGAAGTAAAGTTACTAATATGCCAGTAAATTCTTTACATTGCATCTATTAATTCAATGGATCAGTGACAGTTATAGATTTATGTGACTATGCAAACTAAACAAAAGTCACACATATAAAATCGTGACCTTCGATAATAATAACTGTTTAAAATACAAGATATGTCACTCGATGTAACAATCTAACTCCAGTCCGCCCATAAACTGGTTTTATATAGCATCGACAGAATTGTTTGTCAAACTTACATTCACCATTAATTCGTCAAGGACGCTTACCATGATGTGATCTCATCACGAACATGGGTTGTATACACTCTATTTTTGATAATTCCAAAATGGTCATGAAATGAGTTATACTACATCGGCTATGAAATTGCCTTGATCATCGCAATAACAATTTGGACATAGTCATATTGACATACACATGTGCAAAATTGGTTACGCATTGGCAGTCGGAAGAATATGGCGTACTTGGCATTCTGTATTATTCAAATATGGATAAAACTATTCTCTAGGAGGTGTGTTATCCTACACCGGTTACCTGGCCTGTTCGTGAAATATTGTGAAGTCTGCTTGGTTGTTTTAAAATTAACAGGTAACCGGTTTGGAAAACGAACTTTTAAAAAACATGAAGGCAATTTTTTGTTCCTGTAAACTTTTGCTTGTTTTCCCTTGAATTTTTCACCACAAAGTTCACCCAGTAATGATTTTACCGCTTCTTAAAAGTTTTTCTGCAAAATTTAAACTAAAACCACAACCCTCTTGGCTTAAAATATTCGTGGGCTTTTGGCTCCCAGATTTGGCCCCTTGGCAACGGGTTATAGGGTAATTGCTTAAGTGCTGGCGTTGGTTTTCCCAAATTCAAAGGAGGAGAGCACATTGCAACCCGAAATATCTTGATAATTCATGTGTTTTGCTTTAAATTCTTGGGTTTACATTTAATTAAGATTATCATTTTGTACTAAAGGGTGTACCCCAGCCATTCAGTTGTGTAACCCAAGATTGCCTGTGAAACTCGCTTGATGCTTGTTACAATAAAAACTGTCAGATGGTCAAATGTCTCTGGGCAAACAATGCATTTTCTCATGTCAATAAAATTAGGAAAGTTTCGGAAACCATATAATAACGCACAAAAATGTGTGTTTTAATGCTGCGCGCGAGGCAACGAGCGCGCGCGCGCCCGTCTGCTCTGCTGTTGCTGCCCTTTGATCCCCCGCATTAGTGTTAGTTAGGGGGGCTCCGAGGCGCACAGCAGTCAAGACTGCCGAGCGAGCAAAGGCACAAGCGGCCCAAGCGGCGCCCCCTCCTCCGCGGCCCGGGATCCCCGTTTCCCCCTCTCTCTATTCGTCGTCCCCCTCCTCGACCGACGGTCCCACTCTGAACCGAGCGAAGCCAGCCAGGTACCTGACTGAGCCGAGGAATCGCGGTTGCCCGCCCGCCTGCCTTCCTTTCCTGCCCGCCTGCCGTCCGTCCCCTCCGGTCTACTTCAAATGGGAGCGAGGCTCTTTTCTTCCGTCTCCCCGGGCCAGGACGAGAATGTGATTTAAAAACAAGCGTTTTGGGGGAAAATGCCAAGGAGGAAGCAAGAGCAACCCAAGCGCTTGCCTTCACGTAAGTCTCGCGGCTAGTGTGCGCCATTCTCCGTGGGGTTAAAGAGGTGAAAGAGACAAAAGAGGCTAGGTTATATTCCTCCTCCAGTTCTTCTTTTTTTCCCCTCTTTTCTTTTTTTGCGGGTCCGAGCGAGGCAGCCATGTTGTTGGCGACGCTTTAGCCAGCCCCCAAGAGCAGCGGGAGGAACCGTAAGCGAGCGAGACGTTCAGAATCGATTTTTCTCCCCCCTCTCTCCGGAAAAAGAACCCCGCGGCTCGCTAAAGGTTGTTGGTTGTATGTGTGCGAGGGGGGGTTAGAGGAGGGGGAGGAGGAAGAAGACGATGGTGCTTGTGGTGGTAGCTGGGGGGGGGGGCAATACGCCACCGCGGTGTTTTCGCCAACATGTCCGCCTGGTTAGATGGCTTCTCCGGGGGGAGGCGGAGAACCCGGAGATTGTGGCCGTAATAAAACTAAGGGTCAGCCGGATCAGACGAGCCGGAGTCTGCGTTACTTGCTCCCCCGCACTGAAGCTCGGTTAGCATTAGCTAGCACTTCAACTTCATTGCTTAAAAAAAGAAAGTATGGAAAGAACCCCTCCACCATTTTCTAGGTACTCCCTTGTCAAGAGTGGCCATGGTCGGTCACCTGAAGTTCATGGTCCCCCCCTCCCCCAGTTCTCCTCTTCTTCCTTTTCTTCCCCTTTGCAGCCATTCATTGCAGACAGACTTGGATCAATAACATTGTTAGACGGGGGGGTGGGGGGACACAAATGCCTATGCCGTGCCCAGTCATCCCCTTTTTAATAATAATAATAATAACATGAACCTCCTTTAGCGAGCTTCATACTTTGTCTCTTCGAATTTGACCCACCATTATATGTTTGGATCACCATATTTACACAGGCAGGGAATGAGCTGGGGGTGGGGGGGTCTGCAGTTGCACACTAAGGTCGCTGTGGGTTCACTGTGAAGGAATGACTGGAGTCATTTTCAGTTGCTTGTATTGTTTTTGTTGTGATACAATACAATCTATTTTTTAAGGCACCAAAACTGTCAGCATAGTGAAGTTTGTTCTGGCTTCTGCCTCACTTTTAAATTAGGGATGCAGGAAGACACAGAGACACATTGAGTTGAAGCACCTGTGAATAAAACTCTGGCAAGCATTATTTATTATTTTTTTTACTTTCCCGACCTGATTTAAAACCGCAGACTTTGTTTTAGGTCTGCATGATGCTGACTCTTAGGCGGGAGAAGGAGTGAGCACCAAAATGGCATGTTTAGTCCAAGATTTAAACCCACAATCTTGCGACTGTGAGGCAGATAGGTGACGGCTACTGTGTTCCCGTCACAAAATCGTACTTAACAGTACCGCTGGTATTTTAAAATTTGTTACCGTTAGTTAGTTCCCTTCGGCCAACTTGTCCCCTTTTTTGATGCATTCCTGTGGCGTTTTGTCGAAATGGGATCCACCTGGAATGTTTTCCTGAGCGGCTGAGGCAAAGCCAGCGTGTGCCTAATTTACTCTAGAAATAAAGTAGACTTTTGCTCACTCTCCGGCGAAGTCTGTCCGGTCGGGTTTTTGTCACAAAATACCTGAAACTCGACACAACTCACCTTCTGGATTCCAAGTTTTGACTTAGTCTGGGTAGTCACGATGAAACTGACATGGCTAAGCTAGTGCTAGTTCTCATCATATTTTCTCCCTCTCGTTACCATCACATGTAACTTTCTTTGGTGCCATCATAGCAAGAAGCTATGTTGTCATTTTGCACCTGCAGCAGACAACGATAGGTTGTCCTTCCTTGTCTGAATTGTCATCACCTTCTGCGGGTGACAAGCTACTTGTGTAACATGTGCAGGAAACGAGTGGAAAATTGCTGTCTTACCAATTGTTGACCGTGATTACGTTTACCAAATATTATTTGTTTCATCTGTGTAAACTCTTAGTCGTACAGGAGTGGTCCATCGATGAAAAGGGCAAATCGGGGCCAGTCATAGAACATAATCAGTCAGGACAAAAGAAGTAATCAGATTAGCTTCAGGGAATAGTCCTCTAATCACCCCAACTTTGGAGCAAGTGCCTATCAAAGCAGAGGTCTGGCACCGCCACCTCTGGACATTAGGGATAGATAAATAGGGCCAGAGCTACCACCAAAATTTGAGTTAGCTGACAAAGCTTTTCGGATGGGGAGCGAAACGTCTGACACCTTCAAAAAACTCATTCGTTTTGTCAAACTCACTCCTAAGATTCCTATTGTTGTGCTAATGCTTCCAGATCCATCACTCCAAACATATTTTGTGCTTTCGGTGCTTTCCCAAATTTTACATTGTGGTAACCATCCGCACTAAAGTGTAAAACCTCACTTTTCAATTTAGGCATTTGAGTCCACTTGTCTCAGTTCCAGAATAGATTCAGTTCCGGGTCTTGGTATTAGCTTGATCTTGGTTTCTAGAGTTAAAAGTGCCTGCCTTGTGAATTTCTCCACTGTAGGACTGATAAAGGTTAATTTAATCTAATTTAATCTAATCTCAGAATCACTACCGCACTTCGTTTGAGTTTTTTATGTCCCCATGCATTAAATGAAAACACTTTTGGCATTTTACCATTTATCAAGGCACTGAGTAAAGACGTAGTCTGCAGTGCTGCATTAGCTTCAGCGTTAACTAGCCAGCTCACATCCAAACTAGTTAACTGCTCGTTTACTTGATTTTACGCGTTGATATCTGTGCTCGGTCGATCAACACGTTATCGGTATTGTATTAGCTGCTGTCTACTGTACGCGTGCACGCTTGTTTTTAGGTACGCGTTCAAATCTTGAATGCATACTCTACGTACATATTATATTATAAAATAATAACAATAGATCAGTTTGTGCTGTTACCTTGTCTGTCGGTCAATTTGCATAAGGCGACTTTTTTTGCAGCATGGTATGTGACCATGTAAACTTTGTGTATGTGTGTGTGTGTGTGTGTGTGTGTGTGTGTGTGCGCGCGTGTGTGCGTCTGGGTGCATAAGCCAGCTCTGGAGGTCATGATACAGTACGGCGCCGTCACTCTTGACAAGTAAACATGACCTTTGTTGCCACCGTGAAAACCACTCTCATTCTTCCTCCATGACCTTGCGGCAGTCTTTTGCGTGTGTGTGTGTGTCCACGTGTGTTGTTTTTACTCCCTTATTAAACGCCCGTCTGTAAATTACGCGAGGGACGCATCAAACAAGGACGCCACCGCCGCGTATTTGTCCGCCGACAACGCAACTTGGAAAGGACAAAGGTTTGTCGTGTCGAGATGGGACTGTGACCTTATAAGGCATCGTGACGGTCATCAGCTGTAATTTCAAACGATCACACCTGCACGAATTTGGTACTTATTCTTTCTGGAACTCAGTTTCCCATCAAACGTCTGCGTAGGCTCTCAGTCGCACAGGAGTGGTCCATCGATGAAAAGGTTTCTTCAGCCGGCAAATGTACTTCTTTGATGGTGTTGGATGTTTCGCTCCTCATCCAAAGAGCTTCGTCAGTGAACTAAAGTTGTGCTGGTAACACTAGCCCTATATATAACTGTAATGGATATAGGTGGCAGTGCCAGACCTCTGCTCTAAGGTTGGGGGAGCAGTGGACTATTCCTTGAAGGTAATCTGATTAGTTCTTTTGTTCTGTCTGATTAGCTCTAATGTTCTATGCCTGGCTCTGATTGCCCCATTCGCTCTGCTATCACCTCATCAGCAAACCTCATGGGCTTCGTCAAGCTTCAGGGAGTCGTCCACTGCTCCCCCAACCTTAGTAACTGTCAGAGTTACTAGCAGAACTTTAGTTTGCTGACAAAGCTCTTTGAGGAGCGAAACGTCCGGCACCTTTAAAGAAGTACAGATGAAAGCTGAAGAAAGCTTTTCCTCGATTTCCCATCAAACGTGTTCCAGAAAGGTTCTTCAAGGTAGTATCAGGTCTTGTTTTAGCCCCAGTGTGGCGGCTTCCTCTTGACTTCATTCATTAGCATATCAAAAGAATCCCGACCACGCTGCGTGTGACTCACGCTGTCGTTGAGATCGGAAACACGGTCCGGAATGTTGACCATTCTTGAGTCCGTGTCAAGGCGGGCGACTCCATTGACAGGAAGTGAAGCTTGCGGCAGTTCTGTCGAATGTTGTCGAAAAGGTCTCTTGGTGTTTCCATTTGTTTCGTTGGAGGGTGAGCACTATCTTGGAAACAGCTTATCGTGTTTTTGTTTTATAATTTTGGTCACCTTATCTTCAAAAAGTGAGGAGAAAGATTATTTCGTATTTAAGAACTGGCCGCTTAATTAGATTCGAACTGATTGTGTTTTAGTCAACCAGATAGTAAAAAGTACAAAATGCAACTGTGATTAGTTGTACCGTACTTGACTTGGTTTGGACACAACTGCGGACAACATTTATTTTTATTTTTTGCAAATGTCACTGATCAATTTTGTGTGGAAGTGATGGAAGGAACACGGAGTGCTTTGCAATCAGGAGAGGCGCCGTGGATTCAATCAACTCTCAGCTTGACAGCCAAAAAAAGTTCAGCTGCAACTTTTAAATTTTTTCGCTCAGCATCATTTTGCCTGGCGTATTGAATTAAATATGAAAAGGGGAGATAAGAACACTCAGAATCAAAAACAGCATAAAGTATTTGTAAACATTACACTTAAAAGACAACCGACGTCTCCGGACAAGTTGTGTCCATAATTTGTAAAATGGCTTCAAATGACTTCTACTGAGCGTATTTTACAAAGGTTCCACCGCACATAGCTATATTTTATGTTTTAAGACTCGCGCTGAATATTCCGGAAGTCTTGTTTTTGAGTTGGTGACGAGTCCTCACCCTACGTCACTGAAGGAACGCCCCTAACCGAGAAAGGACATACCTTGCATCACCTCAATGCATTTTGCGGTACTTTGTTTGGTCTGAAAACTTTGTGTTGATCCGTATTGATGGCGAAATTACTAGGAAAACACGCGATGGTGAATCGTTGTGTGTTGCGCCAAGACTTCTACAGTGTATTTGATGTTCGCTTATAAAACGTCCTAGGAGACAATTTCCACGTAGCTTTGTTTCCCTCTTCTGCCTTTTTTTGGGTACTGTGAGTACGAAAGAGTTTGTCACTACATTTCTCTCCAGATGCATTAAAATGACTGGAATACATTCTTTAATCAATTGCAAACATGTATGCTTTCCTCTTCAGAACTATTTTAATCATATTCATAACTGGATGAGTAACAAGCCATTGTTTTGATTCTCGAGCAAGGCAAGACGTCTTGGCGTGACACCACGAACAAGGGGGCGGGACCTTCTGAAACTGGCCACTTACGGGTTCAATTTGAAGTAGTTTTTGGGCACTTTAAGTCATTTTTATTGGTGTTTTGCATTTGACAAAAAATATCATACTGCGTGTTTTGGGTATTTTAGATGTGATAAAACGTTTTTCTGATGTCAGTTAGGAAACAAAAAAGTGATGTCGGTTGTCCTTTAACTCATTCAGTGCCAGACGGTGTCCAAAAATGTGCCCACTTCAGTGCCAGGGTTTTTGTCATGTTCACTCAAATTGCTGGACCCACAAAAGATGTTTTCGGACTACATTTAATTTAAAAAGTTTTATATACATAAGGCGCACTGGATTATGAGGCACATGGAAGAAAAAATCATTTCTTTTAGGTGCGCCTTGTAGTGCAGATAATACAGGACATACTTTGTTTAAATTTGGAGCAGATTATTAAATCTGAAACGAAACATAAAAACTGAAAATAGTGAGTGATAAATTTGAATGAATCTCTAACCTACAGTCCAAATCATATCTTGAACTGTAAAAATCATATTGCTGTTTTATTTTTTTAGTTTTTCTGGTCGTTTTTTTTTTTTGTTTTCTTTGATTTTTGAACTTTATCCGTCTCGGTTAGCAACACAGCATCTCAGTGTGAAATGGGAACATTTTGGATCCACTTCGGCCAAATCTGCGTTCCTTTTTTGTCGTCCCCAACACTACGTGTTCGCACGCTGTCTACCTTGGTTCCATGGCGGGGCCAGCAGCGATCTGGCTGCATTCCACTCGCTTAGGATTCTAACGACCTTGCTGCGGCCTGGAGTTGAAAACTGTTGGATTAAGAGAAAAAGGAAAATGAAAGGAGCTTTCCATTTTGCCCTTGGCGTCAAAAATTTCAGGGGGAAATTTCTACCCGGAATTCCCCCTTCCCCTTGTATTCGCCCCCACACCAGCCTCCCCCCTCCTCAAATGGATGGTCATTGAGGTCTCCGGCTATGTCGGTCGATCGAAGCGCAAGCGAATAATGATACACAAGCTCGAACTGGGAAATGAATTCACCACGCGCTGTCACGGGCGGCTCTTGCCGCTGGTGTGTGTGCATTTATGTGTTTGTGTGTGTGTGTGTGTGTTGAGCGGGGTGATAGTACCTGAAATCACAGCGGCCGATGAGGATTAACAGTTACCGGGGTAAGGTTTAATGGGTAGTAGTAGTAAGGCCCCTTACGTTTTGGATCGATGGCGACACATAAACGTTAACCTTATTTGCCGGCCGAGACAAATGAAAGCGCTCAAAGACAAGTCAGCTGCTTTTGTACTTGGAACTTGAAAGTACACTTTACACACTTTTACTCAAGATGCCACGTGAAATAGTTTTAGCTCCCTCACTGTGGCGGGGAAAAGTATTGATTTCATGTGGGGCATGGGGGGTCTGACATTAACTCATTAACTGCCAGACGATGTGCAATAATGTGTCCACTCCAGTGCCGGGGTTTTTTCATGTTCACTCAAATTTCAGGACATACTGAATATTGAGATTTAGGGCTACATAAGCATTCATTACGGCGTAAGAAACCTTAGACTATCTTCTTTCATCAGAAAATAAAGAGTTAATTCTTAAGTTATATGGGTCTGGCGTTATCTGAGCTTGAAATGAGGGCGGCTGTACAAAATACAATACATGCATATTGGTTTCCATAGCATTTTAACAACAGCTAAGCTGTGACAAGGCACTAACATGGACAAAAGGCAAATGCTGCCCCTTCGTGGAAGGGAAAAGCATTGCCAGAGGTCTGACTAGCGCTTTATCGGCCCCCACAAAAAGAAAAATCAAAACCCTGAAGAAATTTGGGAATGGCGCTCCATGTCACAATTTTCAATTCCGGATGAAATTCGGGAATGGCAGCGAACGAGTTAACAATCAATGCAAAACCCCATTAACATGCTAACTGTTAGCATCACGGTTTTATACAGATACAGTACAATAATACTCACAATCATAAGTTATGTTTCATTGTTCGAAAAATATCCAGAGGTCTGACCAGTGCTTTATTGGCACTCCCGCAAGAAAGAACAAACCGAACAAATTCAGGAATGGTGCTCCTCGTCACACTTTTTGAGCTTACTTCACTCTAGCGTGACCTGCATTGAAAGTAGGGGTAGCTGTACAAAGGCAAATGCTGCCCCCTTGTGGGAGGGAAAAACATTGCCAGTGGTCTGACCGATGCTTGATCCTCAACCCCGCTAGAAAAAAACCCAAACCCGAGCAAATTTGGGAATGGTGCTCCACTTCCTGCTTTTCAATTCCCGAATGAATTCGGGAATGGCAGTGAATGAGTTAATAGTGGCCCGATGGCCCTGGTTCAGTACGGCCATTGTTTTGGTCTACAGATACTGTCCCATCCAAGGTTTTACAAATTTAACAAGTCAATGCAATGAAATCAACAAATTCTTGCATTCTTTTTCTTCCACATTTTTTATATGTACATTTATGTAAAATATCGTACTTCATAGTCGCCTCCACCCGCACAACTATTACATGCCGAACACCTAACTGCACATCAATAACTCCCAAAAAAAGACTACTATATATGAAGCACCGCTAGTTACAGTACATTTTCTAGTTTTATAGTTTTCACCTGTAAAAAAATAAATAAAAATCCATCAAAGGGATCCATCAAAATGAGTGTCTTCTGTGTTTAAAAAAAAACCACAATTTGAATTGGAAAAAAATCAGCGATAATTCATAAGATATACTAGCTCCATGTCAATTCCACGTATACCTGAGTACCTGAGTGTTTTTAGACTGTGCCACTTGTCATTTATCTAACGGTAAAGGCGTGGCTAGCTCCAACTCACTACCGTCGGCGACATTTTAGTTGCAATCAAAACACTTTGGCAACAAAAAAAATGCTCATGTCTCTGCCGCTCCGCTATCAATCACGACACCCACCAATTTTTCCACATTGAATGCAAGTGCCAAGTCTTACGAACAACCCCCACCCTGTGTTGACAAGTCGCAACACGGAGATCTCCAGCTCGCAGAGCAGCCCTTTTTGGCGAGTAGCGGCATTCTCGCAGGAGCGCTTTCGGCTGGCAGCGTTTCACGCCGGATAAAAGCTCACCGCTGGGAAAGACAGAGACGAGAGGGTAAGCTAGCTGGTTGCGGTGAGAAGAGAGTGCACGTTTAGATAGATTGATAGATAGATGGAGGAGAATGAGGGAGAGGGGGGGGGGGGATAGCAAGAGCCGCAAAGAGCTTTGGGCAGTTTCTCTGTTGTTGTTGTACCACACAAGTGCATCCAGGCCCCTCAGGACAAGCCTTTAAGAGGCATGAGGGATGGAGAACATGAGAGAAGCAAGAGGAGGAGGAGGAGGAGGAAGTGGAGGAGGTGCTGTTCTGTGCCAGACGCCCCGTTCTAAACAGTGCGGTGATTTATCGACGGACCCTCACGTTTCGCTCTGAGAAAGCCGCTAAATCATCTGAGAGGGAGGGATGAGTGGCCATTTGGTCAATGCAAAACATGCGCAGAATGGCCTCACCGCTGTGTGAAAATTGGAAAGGTTGCGGCTCAAATTATTGCATCTGATTCGACTTTAGTTAATATTAATAATAATAACACATTTCATTTATAAGCGCCTTTCAAAACTCAAGGTCACTTTACAGTCACAGGATAAGTTTTTCTGTGGGTAAGTAGCGGCAGCCACAAGCGCAAGTGGTTTCACTCAACCCGACAGTAACTCAAATAGATAGAAAGCTAGCTAGCTTATAGATAGATAGATAGTTTTTACTGGACTCTGCATGCTCCATCACGTCTCAGATGATTTTGGCGCCGAGTGGAGCCTGCATAGTGGAAGACACAAAAAGGGGTACAATTTGGGCTCAAAACAGACATACCCAAAGAAGTGAAACAGTTTTAACTCATTCACTGTCAGACAATGTGCAAAAATGTGTCCACTCTAGTGCCGGCGTTTTTGTCATTGTCACTCATATTGCGGGACTCACAGAATATTTAGTTTTAGGACTACATAAACATTCAATTCAACATAAGAAACCTTAAACTGTCGTCTTTCATATGAAGAAAGCGGAGGGGAGTCGAGTGGTGCGTTCAGATGTGCTCAGTATGTCCGACAACCGTTTTATGGTTGCCCACCGAGGCATAAAAAACCCGACATCTTTGGTCAAAAACCGAATTGGTCGAGAACTCAGATGTACCAACACAGAGGTTTGACTGTACAAACGCTCCCCTACTTACAAACATTCGCGTTGTGAACAACGGTACATATGAGCATTTTTGTAGTAATGTTTGTAGTATTCTCTCCAGTTGTACATGGACATATCTTTATAAAGAATCTAATTTATGAAATGTTTATTTTTCAGTAGAAATCAGTACAGGTTACTTATATAAGCCTTAAAGGACAACCGACGTCTCCGGACAAGTTGTGTCCATAATTTGTAAAATGGCTTCAAATGACTTCTACAGAGCGTATTTTATTTATTCAGGAAGTCTTGTTTTAGAGTTGGTGACAAGTCCATACATGACGTCACGAAAGGAACGCCCCTGACTGAAAAAAAAGACACATTGTAGCAGTCCTTCCATCACGTCAATGTATTTTGCTGTACTTGTTTGGTCTGACAACCTCGTGCTGCACCCAAAAGCCACCAGAAGAGGGCGTCCAAGCTCCATATCAGGAATTTATCAACCTGTGGAGATGGAGGTGGCCACAGGAGGTCGCCATTTTGTGCCTCTTTTCTGGGACGCTATATTGCAGTCCAGATGCCTCAAAATGACACAGAATACATTCTTTAATCAATTGCAAACATGTATGCTTTCCTCTTCAGAACCATTTGAATCATATTCATAACTGGATGTGTAACAAGAAAGCATATTCTCCGAATCTGAAGCCATTGTTTTGATTCTCCAGCAATGCAAGACGTCTTGGAGTGACGTCACGAACTGGGGGCGGGACTTTTTATTGATGTTTTGTATTTGAATAAAAATATCATACTGCGTGTTTTGGGTATTTTAGATGCTATAAAACGTTTTTCTGATGTCAGTTAAGAAACAAAAAAGTGACGTCGGTTGTCCTTTAAAGGACAACCGACGCCTCCGGGCATGGTGTGTCCATAATTTGTAAAATCACTTCAAATGACTTCTACTGAGCGCATTTTACAAAGATTCCACCGCATATAGCTATATTTTACGTTTTAAGACTCGCGCTGAATATTCAGGAAGTCTTGTTTTCGAGTTGTTGACGATCCCCTACGTGACGTCACGGAGGGAACGCCCCTGACCGAGAAAGCGACACACAATGCATTTTCGGTACTTTGGTCTGAAAACATCGTGTTGATCTGTGTTGATGGCGAAATTAGAAGGAAAACTACATAAATAATGCGATGGTGAATTGTTTATGCGTTAACACGGATAAAGAATCTGTAAGTTTACACAAATTCCCAGAGGACAAAACAGCCATTTCCAACGGAGCTTGTGCGCCATCTTGTGCATTTTCTGGTCGCTACATTGGAGTCCAGACGGCTCGAATTGATACGGAAGGACTTATTTAATTGATTGCTAACATTCATGCTTTCCTTTTCAGAACTATTTGAATCATATTCATAACTGGATGAGTAACAAGAAAGCATCTCTGAATCTGAACTCTCTGAAGCCATTGTTTTGATTCTGGAGCAAGGCAGTGTGTGACCAATAGTGACGTCACGAGCAAGGGGGACGGGACTTTCTGAATCTGCCCAGTTTTCGAGCTCATTTTGTGGCAGTTTTGGGACACTTCATTGGGACACTTGGGTCATTTTCATTGGTGTTTTGCATTTGACTAAAAATATCAGCCTGTGTGTTTTGGGTATTTGATGCTATAAAACGTTTTTCTGATGTCAGTTAGGAAACAAAAAAATGGTGTCAGTTGTCCTTTCAACATACTTGTATAAGCCTTAAACATACCGATATAAGCCATAAACATACATTCCATATAAAATATAGCACTGAAGCAACTTATGAACAAATTCACCTTACAGAGAAATTCAACTTAAGAACGACCGTTCGGATTGTACCTCGTTCTTAAGCTGGGGAGCATCTGTATATTGATTACTATTAAGTCGAGAAGGTTTTCCCAAACCATGATGCAAAAAAGCCCCCCCACCCCCCCCCCAAAAAAACTGCCTTTTCAGTGACATTAATGTAACAGCCTTTCCTAAACTTCGCAATGCTACGCACTGCAACAACATGTTCTTCTCCCCTTATTACCGAGACCCCATGTCACGTTCGAAAACTCGTTCGCGTATTGACCGTGTCGCAGGCCTCCGCTCTCTTTGCGCTTTGAGCGCTTTGACCTTGTCGTATCCGCCAGCCAGAAATGAGATCATCAGCGTCAAGACAAGAAGCTGACATGTCTCCTCCACCTACCCGCAGCTCTAAGTGACGGTTGTCATAGCGATCATTATGCCACCGAGCCCGGTCGGGCGAGTGAAGGATGGCTTTGAATGCGGCGGCTTCGGGTCGCCACCTGGTTACGGCGAGAAAAGCGTGTCCTCTCCGTATCGGATCAGCGTGTGACCATTCGCGCCCGCTATCCTGGTTTAACACGGAGATTGGAAACCAAATAACACCGCCACCCACTTCCTTCGTTCTCCCAGGACTTGCATGTAAATTAGCTGTTAGCTTTTCTCGCTAGTTTTTCCTCTTTCTCGCTTGCTGCCTTTTTCGGCGTTGGTAGTGCTCGTAGGAACCAGGACAAATCCCGATTAGTGTTGTCGTCATCTTTTTAGCAGCGCCTCGGCCAAACGGATGTCAAGCCAATAGCGGCCGCTGAACAAAAGGTGCCCAGTCCTACCCCTCCTTCTTCGCTTGTTCTCTTGGCTCTTCTGCTCATTGCGGGGGATGCTGAGAGACATGCATTGGGCCTGCGTAAAGTAAAAAAAAAAAAAAAAAACATGTTTTTCTTTTTATCTTTGAAAAGGATGCTCGAGAGGAAGTTATGGTGGTGAACTCTCAAACCCACAAAAATGTCAGCAAAACCATGTCAATATTTTCTTTTTGTACCTTCACATAGCACAACGAATCCCTAACTACACAACAAAAATAATTTTCTTGTCAGACTTTTTAAGCCGCATACCCTGTTCAACTCCCTTAGTTATCCATCCATCTATTTTCCAGACAGTTTAATCCGACCAATTAAAAATCCAAGCATTCCATTTAACTCATTCACGAATGTATCGAGAATTGAAAAAAAAAACTACGTAGAGCGCCATTCCAGAATTTATTCGGGTTTTGTTTTTTTCTTGTTTGCGTGCCTATAAAGCACTAGCCATAGCCTCTCGGAATGTTTTTTCCTTTTCTACAAGGGGGCAGCATTTCCCCCTTTTCCATGTTAGTGATTTGTTTGAGCCCCTCCTCCCAGAATTCCACACTGCATCAGAGTTGGTTCACACACACCATCCTATCTTTGACACCTCAACTGTCATGAAAATCAAAATAAACCCAGTCGAGTGTTTCTCTTCTACACCCCGACATAAGTAGAGTACCGCTGCACCGTACTTTTTATCTCGTCACGAGTCTGGCAAAAAAAATTGCAGGACTCGCCCGCGGCTGTTGGAAAACGTATCTTAATTCATTGACAGTAGAGACATGGGGTGTCAAATTGGCAATCTCCAGAAAGACAGCCTGCAATTCTTTTGGGCAAGAAAAGTGTGAAAAGAACAGGCCATCACCCTGCTGTGTAGTTTTCTGGCATGCCGAAGAAGCTCACAGAGGTGATTGTGTGTCCGTGTGTGTGTTTGTGTGTATGTGAGAGAAGTGTGAGCGAGTAGGAGTGAGGAAGGTGGGAGTGTGTCAGGCATCCATGTATTGTTTGTAAATCGCAATACTGGCAAAAATAAAAGGGACATTTTGCACTTATGTCTGCCATTCCACCTATGGGGATATATTCGGGTGAGCGGTGGATACGCTGTATACTATTTTTGTTTTTGCTTTTGTGGCTGTAACCTGGTGATGGAATGATGGAGGGTGAAGACACAGTTTATTTATTTATTTATTTGGGGAAAATTCTAACCCAAAGTCTTTCCCCCAAACCTCTTTGAACACCCATTTTTACTCCCGAACATGAGTGGCACTGTCATGTTTCTACGAAGAGATTTGGTGCATATTTATCCACATGTACACAGTACACTATACGCCCCGCCACCAAAACAGCAATCAAATTCCAACCAAAAGTTTTTCCCCAAACCTTTTTGAACACCCACTTTTAAACCCGAACATTAGTGGTACTGTCATGTTGCTACTAAGCAATTTGTTGCACATTTATCCACCCACACACAATACAATATAAACCCCCAACTACCCTAAAAAAATGTACTCTAGTGTCACAGCCCCAATCGACCACAAAACAACCCCCCAACCCCCCAATAAAATGGCTCCCCTACTCATGACACCAAATTCCTCCCCCCCTCCCTAAAAAAAACACATAGAAAATCCTGACAACGCCTATGCTAAAATTATGGCTCTTTTGTTTTCGGTTTGATAACAACAAAAATCAAAGCAAACAAGAACCAGTATGACCGGGATGTACGACGTGTCGCTGATCACTGTCCAAAATTTGAGTATTCCCGCCGCGTGCAAATTCCGAATGCTAATCCAAAATGATGCTAGCACTTTTTGTTTTATTTCCTCACCTCTGACCACCAGCAGATACTTAACTAAAGCCTTCGCATCGGAAAAATGCCTCGCCACACATCTTCCCCGTAGTGGTGTCTTTCTTGCGGGTGGGTTAAGAAGGTTAGGGCGCGGGGGGGTGGGACGAACGCAGGAAGGCAGGCAAACGAGTATGGATGTCGCGAAGAAGGAGCCGTGGCAGTAATTAAGTGTCCGGCCGGGCCCTGGCAGGGGTTGCTACGGCTGCGGGCTATGCTAATGAGTGCGCCCGGTGGTCAGGACTGCCTTATTAGCGCTCGCTGGACAATATGGTGGGAGAGACGCTCCAGTGGCGGTCATCGAGTCTCTGCAAATGACTAACAGTCCTCCCAAGGAGGAAGGTAATTCTATTAATTGGGCACACGGTGGATCCGGACGGCTTCGTCAAGAATCCGGCACTTTTAGCCCCTCTCGCGCTTTTTAATGTCACCGTTTCCCACCAAAGCTAACTGGAAGTGGTGCGTTCGGGGCCAAAGGGAGAAGTCGGAAATATCTCACTTAGAGCTTGTCGGTTGTGTCTGGAAACAAAAAAGTCGACTTTGGGGGCGCTCTACGCATCAACTTCACCTGATTCAAATGATCAGGATTGTTAGCTGATCATTAATATAAAAGTTGTCAAACGCAAGGCCCGCGGCCCACATCTGGCCCGGCACATCATTATATATGGCCCGCGAAAACAAAACATGTTAACTTCCATAATGCTTGCTAAAATCTCAACCAAAATGTTTAATTCTCATAAATAATAACAGAGACATTTGGCAAAGTGATTTTATGTTATTTTAGAGCAATTATGGCGTTTCACTTGGAGCAAGGGTGTCAAACTCTTTTTCTTGCGGTGGGTCATGTTGTACTGTAGTTACGGTTTCCTCTCGGAGGGCGTTGTTGTCCTATTCAGATTGCCGATCTTCTCATTATTCATCGGGTATTTAAGGATTGTCATTCGGACATTGTAATGCCGGTGAATTGTTTGGCTTGTCACTGCACGTGGCCAGGTTTGGTATTTTGCAACTTCAATCTTGTCATCTTTGTTCTTGTTGCTCTTTATTGTGTGAATTGAGTATTTCCAATTTCGAATTTAATCCAGTTTTTTTTTTCTCCTTGTCTTTCGTGCGAGTGTTTTTCATTAACTTGTTTGTATTTTCTGGTTCTTATTTGACTAGCGGTTTGACCTTGATTGTTGTCGTATTAGCCTTACCGGATTCAACTTTTTGTATGGTCCACCGGTCTCCATCTGCTGTTTTGGGATCCAGCTACTTATTTCATTCTGAACGAAGCAAGACTTCTATTCGCTTCGTTTGGACGTGCCAGTTAGGAATTTGGGGAGGCCATTAGAATTTTTAATCCCCTCTACATATTACATATGGAGCGCAAAACAAATTAATGAATTTTTCAAATCTGAAGTCAAAATGTTTTAATTGCTTTCATGGGCCGAATAAAATGACATGTCGGGCCAGATTTGGCTCCCGGGCCTTGACCATGACACCAGTGACTTGTAGGGAGAAGAAGTCAAGAATAACTTCTCGATTCAACGATTGTTTAAATTATGACAATGAGGGGTTTGGTCACAAAGTTTGGTCTGCGTTTTAGAGACATGGGCCAGATTTGAATTTAAATCACTGCCTGCTTCCCCATTTGCTTGTCAACTGTTCAGGTTGCAAGCACAATTTCCGAAATGATGTTTTTGTTGTTGTTGTTTTTGTCTTGATTTTGTGTTTTCTTTTGTCACTTTGTGTTGTTGTGCGTCGTGTGGAATAGATACAGATTTTTTTTTCAACATTTTTCGCCACAACATTCATCAAGGAGGAGACTGCTGAGCTGTTTCGCCTTTTCGGCAGCATCAATATGCCAGTACTGTTTTTGAATGGGAGGAATGTCAGTGCCATTTGATTGTCATCGCTGACACCTCTGGGGCCATTGTGCCTTTTTGCGCCTGTAATGGGCAGCATCTTCACAGCCCTGCTTTGTTCGGCGGAACGGTCGGTGCTGTTGGACAGTCTGCGGCTGGATGGATGCATGGCTTGAGGAGCCTGCGATGATAAAGGAGTGTCAGCGCAGAGCGCCAATGTGTATGTGGAACTGTCGCGGCTTGGAATTGAAGCGGATTTATGTGGGACAGGAGATGTGAGACAATCTCTTCGTCGATGGATGCTACAGCGGCGTGTTTGCTGTCAACATTTAGCTTGTAGTAGATGTGCACATTCCACCATGATGTCCCTGATCCACTGCTGAAAAGGACTCTCGTCTTTCACTAGAACGGTTTCATGTCACAAAGAGGGTACAGCAAGTGCTGAAGAATGAATGACTCTGTGTCTTTGTGTTGTCATGTTATTTGCTATTTATTTTTTTTTCTTTTTGACTTCAAGATGGCGCCGCGAGAGTGGCTGCCTTTCCAGCAAATCCTGTAATTTGATTTCTCGTTCTTTCTTTCCTTTCCTGTTCCTTTCAGACCTTTGCTGCTGTGAAATGTAAAATACTGTAAAGGTCCACCCCCCCAAAAAATGAACAGTTGTTCTGCCGTCGCGGCATCTCTCTTGAAACCTCCGTCGCTAGTTGCTGCATTCCGCCTTATCTTCCCATGTCAGCATTTGCTGCCCTCCACTTCTATCTCCTCCGTAGCGTCGTCCGTCTTTTCTCCTTTTGACATCGTATTGATGCACACCCACTCTCCCCCGTCCACTCTTAATCGGCTAATGGCTTCCTCTTTTTTTTCTCCGCCCTCCCCTTTTCTCATCCTTCCATCCGTCCCTTTCGCCTTCCCGTCTCCTCCCTCTCCACTCTTGAGGGCCTGAGGTCAGTGAGGCCAATTTTCATGCCTGGCTAAGTGACAGAATGGCTTTGTGTGTGTGTGTGTGTGGGAATAGGAGCGTAGCAGCCTAACACAAGTCATGTGGTGGGTGACCTCCTCCCCCGCCAACTCGACCTACCTTTCGTCCAGTCCTTGCTTTTTACCTCCTTTTCCCCTCACTGCAACTCCCAAGATGGAGCCTGCTGTTACGACTAAACATAATGGGCCCTATTTTCGGAGATGGGCGAATGTGTGTAAGCGTGCTGTAAAAAAATGGCGCTTTTTACACGATCTTGCCGGCACAAGTCTCGTTTACCTTTGGGAAATTTATGAGACCGCGTTGCGCCTCTCTAGGCGGACCATTTTGTGTTTTTTTTTTCGTGCCTCACAATATGATGACGGAAAATTCTAATTTTGAGCGATCAAGGATATGAGTACATCTGGTTATTTTACAGACACGCCCCTACTTATGAACATTCGAGTTATGAACCACGGTACATATAAACATTTTTGTAGTAACATATGTAGTATTCTCTCCAGTTGTACATATTTTTATATAGCATATATTTTATTAAATGTGTATTTTTCGGTACAAAAAGGATACAGGATACTTATACAAGCCTTAAACATACATTGCATACAAAATATAGCACTGAAGCAATTTACAAACACATTCACCTTACGAACGACCATTCGGAACGTATATCGTGCCGTAAGCTTTGTCAGCGAACTAAAAAGTTTCGTTCGCTGACGAAGCTTTTCGGATGAGGAGCGAAACGTCCAACACCTTCAAAGAAGTACAGATGACGGCTGAAGAAACCTTTTCATCATGACTCACTTGTTGCATGGGACGTTGCTGGACAAAAACCAAAAACCAGGTCTTTACAATATCGTGGATATTGACTGACATCATCCCGTAATAGGGAAAGTACTCAAAAAACTGTCTGGGGGCCAAACGCCACCAACCTGTCTCAGTGAAATGGGATCCCCCACCCCCGTCAATAACCACAATTTAGTCGTATTACCTCCAAAGGCAGGAAATTGCCTGGTCACGCCAGTTATACACAACACCAGCACGGGAAAAAAGGGGAATATGTTATTTTATTGGACATGGCCTTGACCCCCACCCTCCTTGACCTCAAATAATCCAAACGGTACCAAATCCACAACCGGAGAGTGTTTCTGCCCCAGCGTTGCTCCGTTTAAGCCGGGCCTTTCCAGGCGTTGACTCCCCGTCGCTTGGCTTGTGAAAGGTTAATACAGCAAACACATCCCTGGCACGGCACTCCGCAGCCTGCAGTCCGTCCACCATATTACGAGCGGCTATTTGTGCAGCCGGCGTTTGCACTTTGACTCGATAAGGCTCCCTCTTTGTCTCCAAACCAGCAGAATTATAACGTCCGTGTGACCCGTGAACATTCCTGGCCGCCGTGCTGCTGAATCACCCGCATGTGTGCGTGTGAGTGATAACGCGGCCAGACCGCTCTTCGCCCTCCGGGCTGTTTTCCCTTGACAAAAAAACGTTCAAAACGCTTCCCCTTTTCCTGTAGCAGATGCTAGCTGCCGCGGCCCGTGTCGCAGCCACTCTGTCAGTGGAGGGGAGCGGTCGGTCGGACCGCCGGCTAGGCACTTATAGCTGTCACCAATGTGCAATTCGCTTAAAATCATTCCTGAGGGTGTGTGGTATGTTTTCAGGGATGAGCCGGTGCCAAATTAAAACTTTTGTTCCTGTCACAGTTTTGGCTTGAACATTTAAAGGTTTTAATGGTTTTATTTGTTCGGGGATTCTGGACTTCCACATTCCAAATACATTCAAAATATGATGTATTTTAGATTTGTTTCTCAATATATCTCTACTTACAAAATTAATTGCTTCCATGAGAAATTTGTGAACTAGAAAATGTTTGTAAGTAGGGACACATTTTTCATGTAAATGCCCTAATCCGTTCCAAGTCCCCTCAAAATGTTGATATAAATGCTTTCTAACGCATAAAAAATGCCTCAAAATGGCTAACAACTACATGTTCCAATTAGATTGTTGTGCAATAAATGAGAATTGTGCATAATGTAGAAAAAATAACACAGGAAAAATAATGGTCATTTAAGTCCGTAAGTTCTCAGTCATACAGGAGTGGTCTAAGAGCTCCACTAAGAGCAGGGGCCTATCAAAGCAGAGGTCTGGCATATATGTAGGGCCAGAGCTACCAGCACAACTTTTGTTGCCTGATTTTCAGATGAGGAAAGAAACGTCTGACGCCTTAAAAGAAGTACAGATGACGGTTGCAGAAACCTTTTCATCAATGGTCATTTAACTTTTAACTGGGTCCTCATCGTCTTTTTCCCTCTTTAGTTCATGTTCTCTCGCAGAAGTTGTTTTTGTCTACCCTTGTTTTACAGACTGATCCAAGAATGTTTGCTTTTGTCAGATTTCAATGATCCCATCCCTGTTGAGGAATTTCGTAGCTTGAAAATTTCGTAGTAAGAGGTGTTTGTAAGTAGAGGTACCCCCGTATTGACGACATTGAGTCTAAAACCTTGAACTGTTGCGAAAAGCCAGATTGGCAACATGATTCGGCTTGTTGCTCACTTCGAAGTTCAAGAGTAACCCCCCCCCCCCCCCACACACCCCACCCCCTCCACCAAAAAAAGCTTTGAGACACCTCGGGTCAGCAATCTAGTGATTTGCCACTAACCACATTACAGCCATTAGCGGCGCTCGCTGCCTTTCCGCATGTCACACGGAAATGGGTCGAGCCTTGCCCTGTATGACTCACACTGGCACTTTTCTCTGACTTTCTTTCAGTACTGGTCAGTTCAACTCAGATTGAAAAGTGACCTTTACAGAGATACATCCTTCTGTTCACATTTTTCGGGGAAGGGGGGTTTGTGGACACTATGGCTCACTGAAACAGTGACATGGAGAATTGGATAATTCTTGCCACTCAGGCCTAAAAAACAGACGATGTGCAAAAATGTGCTCACCCCAGGGCTGTTTTCTTGCCATGTTCACTCAAATTGCATTTTAGGACTACATAAACATTCATGTCAGTGTAAGAAACCTTAAACTCTCTTCTTTAAACTCATCAGAAAAAAATGAGTAAATTTCTAAATTGTATGGGTCTGGAGTTATATGAGCTTGAAATGAGGGTGGCTGTCCAAAATACAATCCAAGACATTGTGGTTTCTATAGCGCTTTAACAAAAGCTGAAGCTGGAACAAAGCGCTAACATGGAATAAAGGGAAATACTGCTCCCTTGTGGATAAGGAAAAAAAACATTCACAGAGGCTATGGCTAGCGCGTTATCGGCCCCCAAACAAGAAAATAACAAAACCCGAACAAATTCGGGAATGGCGCTTTGTAGTTTTTTTTCAATTCCCGAATAAACTTGTGAAGAGTTAAATGGATTGTTTGGATTTTTAATTGATCTGATGAAGAGTTAATTCCTAAGTGATATGGGTCTGGAGTTATCTGCGCTTGAAACGGGGGTGACTGTACATGGGAGCCTCATACGAGGGCGGGGCAGTGACTTTGTTCACTTTTTGACGACCACCGTGTACCGTTCCGTGCCCGATCACGAAAAATCATGAACGATCCCCACCATTAGCCGTTTCCTGGAAACCGTTTTGCTTTTGCCCGTAAACACAGAGTGGGTCAGTGGGTCTGTAAAAGGTGAAGAGGTTTACATTTTCACAATTGGTTGGACGAATGTTTATTTATTTATTTTGTCCAATAACATACAAAGGCAGAAAACCTTCCCTTGACCATTTTGTTAATATGTATCAGCAATGCTCACTCCTCTTTGTTCGCCCTTGTCTGGCAAGCTGTAATATTTTCCTTATGAATATTGATACACAAAGTGTATATTAATGACCCTGAGTGACCTTAACCCTATCCTTATTGGCTCCCCGTTGGTATCTTGTGGGCTCATGAATATTAATGCAGTTCTGTAACCCCTATTACCCTAATCTTTGCTGTCTAGCCTCCCGGATGGATTGGGTTGTCATGGTAACGCTGTTACTCCTTGAGTCCATGAGTGCAAAGGAAAAAGACTTGACAAATGAAATTTGTTTCAAACATCTTGCAAACTAATCAAAAAGTTTTTTTTAGTCGTGACATGAAAAACAGCCATTTTCTTTTCACCCAGAAATGTGATAATTGTGTGGTGAATGTTCAACATGGGAGCTCATTTGAAGTAAGACATTTGTTGTGGTTCACAGATGCACACATGGGAACTAATGCTGTTGCTAAACAAAACGACAGCACACAAAAAATTCTCATGAAACAAAATTTACCTGTTAAGAGGTGATGTCATATTTTTAAAAATGTTCATCTTTTTATTGATGGTCTGCAAACTAATTGCTGGCGGCCACATATTATTTTAGACCATAGGGGTCTAAAATAAAATTTAAAAAATGAATGAATAGAGATACGTGCACCCAAAAACATTTAAATAATTAATTAGGTAATCAATTCATTAATCAATCAATCAACACATGAAGTAATCAATCAACTGATTGGGTTAGTGGGTTTTCTCTAGGTCCTATGATTTCCTCCGACATTCCAAAAACATGCATGGCAGGCAGATTGAACACTCCAAATTGTCCCGAGGTGTGAGAGTGACTGTTGTTTGTCTTTGTGTGCCCTGCGATTGGCTGGCAACCAATTCAGGGTGTCCCCCGCCTCATGCCCGAAGACAGCTGGGATTGGCTCCAGCGCCCTTCGCCACCATAAGAGAAATAAGCGGTATGGAAAATGGATGGATGGTTGAAATAATAAATACATACATAAATAAATTGATAAATAAATGGATGAATAAATAACTAAGATGAACAAATTAATAAACAAATACATACATAAATGCCTTTGGCTTTATTTCTAGAGTGGGCTATGTGTTGAAGCTAATCTCGGCATTTGCACATTTTTCTAATCCGAATCTCTCTATTTTTAGACGTGGACAGCAATGACGAAGGGGGGCCTGAGGGCGGCGCTGCGGAGGAGGAAGCCTGGTTCGGAAACGCATCCGACACCCGCTCAGAGTCTTCGTCCTACGGCGACAATCAGGACGAACTCTTCCTGCCCAGGGTCTCGTCGCCGGACGCTAACCACGAGAGCCCCACGCCCGTCCACCGCGCCTCCTTGGAACTCTTGGGGCTGGCCGGCGGAGCCTTCTCGCCACAGGACGCCGTCTCATCGGTGGTGTCATCGCTGTACGGCGAGGCGGCATCTCGCGCCCTCGGGAAGCCCCTCAGCAGTAACCTGCGGCGTCTTTTGGAGGCCGGGTCGTTGAAACTCGATGCGGGGGACCTTCTCGGGCGGGCTTCGCGGGGTGGCGATTCCCCGCCTATCGGCCTGGCGTCACCCCTAACCCTCTCGCCGTCCTCGCACCACGCTCAACAGCTAAGCGCGCTCGCTCGCAAGCTAGCCAACAACAACAGCGGCTCCGCTTCGCCTGCCTCGCTGGCCCCCTCGCTTACCAACGTCAAACAAGAACCTCTGGAGCACTTCAACTCCCATAGCAATGGCGGGGGCTTCGTATGGGCGGGGGTCGCCGACAAATGGCTGCCCACCGGCCGTTCCACGCCTAGCGGGTCCAGCCTCTCCCCGGACTCGGCCATCCAGAAGTTAAAAGCGGCGGCCAACGCTGTGCTTCAAGACAAAAGTGCCGTGTCCGCCGCCGCCACCACCACCACTACGAGCTCCACCAGCGCCCCGTCTGTCGTGCCTCCCCTCGGGGGGGCCGGCTCCCGAAGCGATGACGTGGTGCGCTTCGATGCCTTCAACTCCCCCTTTAGCCCGCAATCGGCCAGCTCCACTTTGGCCGCGCTTTCCAAGAAAGTCAGCGAGCGCAGTCATGGCTCATCGGCGGCGCCTGGCGCGCCCGCTGACCAGCCAAACTCTGCGACGTCCTTCCTGTCGCTTGTGTCCATGACCTCGTCGGCCGCCTTGCTCAAAGAGGTGGCGGCCAGGGCGGCGGGGAACCTGCTCGGTGAGAAAAAGGAAGGCTCCCCACTGTCGTCCGGCGGCGGCGTCCTCCAAGAGGACGTCAAGCCCCCACTGGACAAGAACCCCAAAGCCCCCACCCCGTCGACACCCACCCAGGGACTGGAGATGCTGTTACCCTCTACACCCAAAGGAAGAGGGAAACCCAACAGTCAAGCAGGTAATTGATCACAATCAACTCGTCACCAGTGAGTCAAAGCATCCATTTTGCAGTCAAAGTCCTCCCCGCAAAAAATAAATCCCAAAATGGGTCATTTGCCTGCATTAAAAATATTCACCTAGTCAAGGACAAATGACGATAGACACGATAGGATCATTTTCATGATATTTATTATTCCTCCTTTCCACCCCCACCCCAAATGATTTCAGTTTTTACTATTCATAGTTATTTTCCCCTTGAACTGGCTAGGGGTTGGCTCTAATATTCACTTAAAAGCGAGGACATATGAAAATGCATTTTAAGAGAATAAAGTCAGAATATTCACAAGTCATATCTCATTATTACTGGAAAAAAAGAAATGTGTGTACAGTATATTGTATATAGTGTATAGAAATGTGTGTATAGTATTTTATGTTATCCCTTTTAATATATATCTATATATGTATATGTATATGTATATGTATATGTATATGTATATGTATATATATCGGTCCCAAGTGATGGAAACATCAGAAAGTAGGAACATGAGAAAATCGAGAAATACCAAGGGCTCAGAGAGGAGCTGGAGAGAGCCTGGAAGGTAAAGGTGACAGTCATGCCTGTGGTGGTCGGAGCACTCGGGGCAGTGACCCCCAAACTCGACGAGTGGTTGCAACAGATCCCGGGAACAACATCAGATATCTCGTCCAGAAAAACCCAGTGCTAGGAACAGCACAGATACTGCGCAGAACCCTCAAGCTTCCTGGCCCGAGCTAAAAAATGGGGAACATATACCACCCATGGTGGGCGAGACGAGGATTTATTTATTTATATACAGTAAAGTCTCGTTATATCGATATTCAAGGGAGTCCGAAAAAATATTGATATAACCGGGACTATCGATATATCCGACCCTGTTTGCATGTAATTTTCTCCGTGCGTGCATAGAAATAGTATCGATATAACCGGGACTATAAAAAAGGACACCCAGGCATCAGCCAACCAAGCAAGTATCCCACAGAGTGGGGTCTCACAACCGAGACCTCGCCACCTTCCTCGACGGTCTCGTTTGGGGTGGAGGACCTGCCAAAAAAGCAGCGGGTGGAACTCCCCACCCCACCCCACCCCCTCGTGTGTGTCTGGCCAACCCGGAACCCCGCTAACCGGAGCCGTCGGTTCACTGATTGTGAGGGCAGACCTGAAGGCCAAACGCGTCATACTTTCCACTGACTGAATACAGATGTGTGTACATTCGCCGCCTGCGCGCCGTTTATTCTGGAAGACGCGGACGTGTAACCCAAACAGGGGAGGGAAAAAAGAGAGACGGCAGAGGAGAGACTTAAGTGGCCTTTAGGGAAGAACAGAATGTTTTGAAAGAGATGGATGGCCACTTTTGAAGGATTGTGTCGCAACCCCCCAGCAAAATCTAAAATGGCGGGATGAAATTGACTTCAGACGGATGAGGCGGCCGATGTAATATTGTGTGATCTGCATGTTAAAAAGGTGAGGGATGAAGAGAAGGTGGGTGGGGGGGGGGGTGTAACCCGGCGAGCCGTCAAGGTCGGGTGGTGCTGTAAAAGTGCAGGTATGTTGTTTGGTCGCCAGACTGAAAAATGTGACCTTGATTATTGACAGCCATGCCTTGTTTTTTATAACCCCCCCCAACCACTCCATTGACACACCCACCATAAAGCCCATTTAGTGCTCATTTCGTCTGATCCCTTTTTTTTTTCATTTAGCTCCCCGCACTCCATTTTTTTCTTTGCCGCATTTCACTCGTAGTCGTCTGTGTTGTTTTGCACTCTTGAATTTGTATTCGCACAAAGCTAAATTAATTAAGCCGCAAATTGATTTGACCTATGAGAAGGACTTTTAAGATCGTTAATTGAGTAAGTAGTCACTGCGAGAAAGAGTCAGTGGAAAAAAAAGTCGGATACAAAAGCACTACCATTACGAAAAGAAAGTCATAATATACGAACATTTCATAGGAAGAAAGTCAAAAGTGGAATACATAACTAAAATAAATTTGTCAACCTCAATAAGTCACAAAGTCGCATTTTCAACGGCCATTTTCACGCTAACTATAACGAAATGGGAGACTGTCGTAGAACGTCACTTTGAGGAAAGGAAATTAAAGATTCGCTAGCACAATTCGACAGCTTGTTTCGTTTTGTTTGTCAACCAAATTTTGCTGCAAAAATAAAATATGCCAAAAAATAAAACATTTAAATTATAATACCGACACACTCAACTGGAGACATTGTCATTTTTCAATGACAGCGTTTTGACTTAAAGGACAGCCGACGTCAATTTTTGGTTTCTTAACTGACATCAGAAAAACGTTTTACAGCATCTAAAATACCCAAAACACGCAGTATGATATTTTTATTCAAATGAAAACACCAATAAAAATGACTTAAAATGTCCAAAGTCTGCAAAACATTGAGCTGCGAATTGGGCATTTTCAAAAAGTCCCGCCCCCAGTTTGTGACGTCACGCCAAGACGTCTTGTAATGCTAGTGAATCAAAACAATGGCTTCAGATTCGGAGAATATGCTTTCTTGTTACACCTCCAGTTATGAATATGATTCAAATAATTCTGAAGAGGAAAGCATACATGTTTGCAATAGATTAAAGAATTTATTCCATGCCTTTATGAGGCAACATTGGAGAGAAACGATCACCAGAAAAGAGGCACAAAATGGCTACCTCCTGTGGCCACTTCCGTTTCCACCGGCTGATAAATTCCTTGTATGGAGCTTGGACACCCTCTTCTGGCGGCTTTTGGGTGCAACACAAGGTTTTCAGACCAAACAATACAGCAAAATACATTGACGTGATGGAAGGACGGCTACAATGTGTCTTTTTTTCGGTCAGGGGGCGTTCCTTTAGTGACGTCAGGTACGGACTCGTCACCAACTCAAAAACAAGACTTCCTGAATATTCAGCGCAAGTCTTAAAACATAAAATACGTATAGCTATATGTGGTGGAATCTTTTTAAAATACGCTCAGTAGAAGTCATTTGAAGCCATTTTACAAATTATGGACACAACTTGTCCGGAGACATCGGTTGTCCTTTAATATTATATCTTAGCAACAAAAAAAACAACAACAATTTGAGATGCTAATGCTAATACTAATAATAATGCTACTAATAATAAATTCGGTTTAAGATCGTGGACCCAGTGATGTCATTTTATTTTTTATTTTTATCGCTGGTCTGCAAGCTAATTCCTGGCGACCACTGTCTAAAATAGAGAGGTACATATATGCACAAAAAATGAATGAATGAATGAATTACTTTATTAATTAATTCATAAATCAATCAGTCAATTAACATTAATTTATCAATCAATTGATACATAACTAAATAAACAAACAAATACAGATACATACATGCACAATAAATAAAAAATGAATTTGTCGATTCATTCATTAGTCATAATTAATGTAAATAAATAAAGGGATTTTGCTTTAAATCTAGAGTGGGATGTGAGTCTCGGCATTTGCACATTCTTCTAATTTGAATCTTGAATAATAATAATAATTTTATTTTTTTCCTGTTTCTTTCCTCCATCGACAAACATGCTTGTCGTCTCTCTATCCCACTCGAAAGACATTATAGGTGTAAAAAGAAATGTAAGACGGCAGGTTTTATGCGGCGGCGGTTGTTGATTGATTTAACGGCATAACTCCAAATGTGCCGCGATATGCATATGCGTTTTCGTTGCGGCGCAATTCAAAGTGATGGCTCGGGCTAAACTGAGCCACACAGAAAGAAGCCCTTCACCATCAAAAGCGACCCCCGTAGAATAAATCTTCCATTACACCCTGGCCGGCGGGCGTTGATTTAATTCTGTACATTTTCCAAAGGCTGTTGTGTTAGTCGATGCAAGAGACGACGCAACAGGAGAGTGCTTTCTAAGACGTGATATATCGTACCTTTGAAAAGAAGCTATTAAGACACAATTTAAACGCTCTGGTCGCAAAGGCACTTTTGTTAATCAACAATCGGCTGGAGACCGAATCGGTTCTTGTTAAATGATGTCACTGTGCCATTTCTTTTTCTGTCCTTTTGCTTTTAGCCTTGCTTTGTCTGCCCTCAAACATGTTAGCAAATTCATCTCGGGTTTCGTAAAACATGTCAACCGAACGACTCTTGGTTCTTTTCTCGAAAACATTAGCGGGCGATTTCTTCTCCGAGACATGCCAGCCCGTGATTATCTTTTTCAAAACATGTCGCCCAATCATGACTTACTATTCGTTTTTCATTGTGAGACAAAATATTATCTTAAAACATGTTCACACATAGTTCTGTTGTCTAAACTATTTTTCGGCCCACGGACGGCTTGAATATCAGACTATTTTTAACTCATTCACTGCAAAAATGTTTCCACTCCAGTGCCAGGATTTTTGTCATTTTCACTAAAATTCCAGAACTCACAGAAAATTGAGGTTTAGGACTACATCAACATTCAAAGTAGCGTAAGAAACCTTAGACTCTCTTCTTTCATCAGAAAAAATAATTCCCAAGTTATATGAGTCTGGAGTTATCTGACCTTGAAATGGGGGTGGCTTTACAAAAGGCAAATGCTCCCCTGTCGTGGGAAGGAAAAACATTGCCGGAGGTCTGACCAGCGCTTTATCGGGACTCCCCGCAAGAAAAAAACAAAACAAATCCTGAACAAATTCATGAAAGGCGCTCCACGTCATGCTTTTCAATTCCCGAATAAATTCGTGAATGAGTTAAGGACCGAGCCTGTAAAGTGTGTGCGGAAAAATACAACAAAATAATATACAATGACCTGCTTGAAAACTGGTATTTTCTAATATGAATAAACACGAATCATGACACTGTCTGGTCGGCATGCTAACGTTTAAACTCCCTTTCAAAACAAGATACAACACAAATACAAAGCGCATATAAAAAAAAATTATTCATATACGTATTATGCCCGACTCCTTCCGAATGTTTTTTGACTCATTTTGCTAGCTTCCACGTTTCATTTTAACCTGCGTGAAAAGTGACATTCTAAATGGATTGTACATAGAATCCAGGTATTTTTTTTAAATAAAACATCTTTCAGGTTCTGAAAATAAATAAAACAATGTCAGTTATTAATTCTTTCTGTGCGGCCCAGTATCAAACTACCCGTAGACCATTCCCGGGCCGCAACCCTGATGTTGAAGTCTGATCATATTCGTCCCCAAAGTTTTTTTTTTTTTTTCAACATGTCAGCATTTTACTTGCTAATGTTCTCTAAAACCAGCCAAAATATGGCTCCTTATTCCTCCAAAGGACATTTGCGTATTCTAAATTGCAGGACTGTTCTTAAAACCAACTTTATAAGTAGTTTGGCCTTTTTCATTAGAGTTACTTTTTATTTCGATTTGACTTTGATTTTTATTATTGTCCGTATGAGTGCGAGGTGAAAAAAAAGGGTCGCTAAGTGTTGTGCAATAAAGTCAACGGCGACTCTCAAACGACTGTCTGACCTTCCTCCTCCTCCACGTGAAGCAAAACAGACATAAACACATTTCAATTGGACCTCAAAAGTTTAGGTATGATATCCATTGCCAAAGGTAAAAACTAACGGCATTTTCGCTGTTATTAGTTTTATTACCGCAACGTGTACTTTTGGATTCTTTTTCGGAGAGCATTTTCGTTTTTAATTTCTTTGAACGCGTTAGGTGTACTGCAGCCAGTCGTCTTCGGTCACGGCGTCACTTTTCTTAAAACGTTGTTTTCATAAAAATCTTACTTCGCTAAGACACGTTAGCATACCAATCAGTGTGATCTTTAAAAAAAATGCATGTTAATTTGCTCTTCTCTTCACCCTGGTAGCATATATATCTTACATTCAATGCATACCTATTTGAAGTATGTTTTTATTTTTTTGTTTATTTATGTATGTATGTATTTATTTCCCGGCGTCCCTCTCAGCTCTGGCTGCAGATGGCCATTTATTGTTGCAAATAGGCAGTCTCGAGCTTTTACACCTCAGGTCAATGAATGGCTGAGCGCAGTCATTTCGCCAAACACTGATTACCAGATGTTTTTTTTCTTCCCCCAACGAACACGATTGGAATACTCATGAAGCCCCACCCCCATCCCTGACAGGCCCACGTAGAATTTGTAATGCCATCATGTCTCTTTCTAATAACAGCAATTAAGCAGTAATGCATGGCGGATACAAAGCCAACAACAATAATCGAGCTGCTAAAAATAAAGAAATAAATAGATAAATGAATAAATAGGTAGATGGATAGATGGATAGCTAGCTGGCTAGTTAGGTGGATAGCTTGCTGAATAATTAGATGGATAGCTAGCTGGATAGCTAGATAGATGAATACATTTAATTCATAAGCCTCTTTCAAACTCAAGGACCCTTTACAGTCACAGGATAAATATATAAACAGATAAAGAAATAGATAAACAGATACTTAAATAGATACACAAATAGATCAATAAATACATAGTAATGAATGAATGTATTTCCAGCAGCTCCTGTATTTAGTTTTTCTACTTTCATTCCTTTCATAACTTTACTGTTGTGAAATGTAAATTTCTCCACTGCGAGACTAGTAAAGGCAAATCCAATCCAATAATAATACATGAAATAAATAAATAGATAATATTTTTTAACACCTGAAATCCATGCTCGCGTTTCCAGCTGGCATTTACCCCGATGGTCTTCATAAAAGTTTATTGCAGACATTAGCGCGCTGCAAATAATTTAAAATAAAAATCAGAATTGTATTTTTTTTACAAGAACAAAGCTGCGACATTATCACACAGTACATAAAAGTTGGATTTTAATTGGGCTTTCGTAAATGTCACTTAACAGCCGTTGTGTCACACACCCCCCCCCTCACCCCACTACCTCTTTCCTTTTTTTTTTTTTTCAAGGTTCGCCAGAGGACGGTGGCAAACCGTTCCAGTGTCCCGTATGCGGCCTGGTCATCAAGCGCAAAAGCTACTGGAAAAGACACATGGTCATCCACACAGGCTTGAAAAGCCACCAGTGTCCGTTGTGTCCCTTCCGCTGCGCCCGCAAAGACAATCTCAAGTCACACATGAAGGTGAGGTTGGTCCCCCCTCCCATTTTCCGTACCGCTTATTCCTCATTAGGGTATGTGGACGGTATTAAACATTGAAATGGCTTTCCCAAATTCACAAGAACCTCAAGAGGAAACCGTATCTACAATGTGGGTTGTAGCAAAAATGAGTTTGACACCCCTCACCGAGTGATTCCATTGTCCAAAAAAGAAAGAAAAAAACCGCAACAATACCCTCCACTGATCTACAACGGTACCTGAAATCACATGACGTGAATCTAGCCGTGGTATTAACAACGCGCACACCTGGCCTTCCTCTTGCAGGTCCATCAGCACCAAGACCGAGGCGAGACGTTCCAGTGCGAACTCTGCCCGTTCACGTCGTCCCGTCACTTCAGCCTGAAGCTCCACATGCGCTGCCATCAGCACTTCCCCCGCACCGACGTCAAAGTCAAAGAAGAGCTCACCACCGACACGGAAGGCGAGGGCGACCCCATGGCCACCCGGGCGTCCCCCTCGCGCCCGGAATCCCGGCTGCGGTCGACCCCGCCTGGCGAGGCTTCCTCCAATCACGTCCGCGTCAAAGAGGAGCCGCTGGAGAGGGACCTTTCGGCGCCGTCCCCCTTTGGCGTCAGCAGGGAGCGACCCCGGAGCGTCGCCAACTCTTTGGACCTACCGGCCGTCGGTGCCGGCGGTCCCACAACGGCTTCGCTCTTCAGTCCGGATATCAGCACCAAGACGGCCACGGACCTGCTTATGAAGCTATCAGGTTGGTACGAGTTTGGATTGTGGTTTGGCCGCGGTCCTTCCGGCAGAGGTTGTCCATCCAGTGCAAGCTGGATGAATTGGTGTTTTGTAAATGAATCAATTGAATGACATCTGATCAGTAGGTGGGCCACACCCTCAACCGGTTACTAGTCGGCAGGTAGAATTATTTTTTTGAAGAATCTCTCTCTCTCTCTCTCTGTCTCTCTTTTTTTCTTCTTTCTTTCTCTCTTTTTTTTCTCTCTCTCTTTGTCTCTCTGTCCCTCTCTCTTTTCTTTCTTCTTCTCTCTCTCTCGTTTTTCTTTCTCTCTCTCTTTCTTTCTCTCTTGCTCTCGCACTCCCCTCTCTTTTTTCTCTCTCCTTTATCTATCTCCGTTACTCTTTTTCTTTCTTTATTCTCTATCTCTTTATTTCTTTCTCTCTCTTTTCTCCCTTTCTTTTTTCTTTCAATCTCTCTCGTTCTCTTTTGTCCTCTCTTTCATTCTCACACACACTCTTTCTTGCGCTCTCTATTTTTCCTTTATTCTCTTTCTTTCTTTCTTTCTTTCTTTCTTTCTTTCTTTCTTTCTTTCTTTCTTTCTTTCTCTCTTCTCTCTTCTTTCTCTCTCTCTCTCTCTCTCTCTCTCTCTCTCTCTCTCTCTCTCTCTCTCTCTCTTTTCATTATTTCTCTCTCTCTCTCTCTCTCTCTCTCTCTCTCTCTCTCTCTCTCTCACACACACACACACCTTCTTGCTCTCTCTATTTCTCTTTTTGCTCTTTCTTTTCTTTCTTTCTCATATAATCGGAAAGTGCTTTGGTATTCCGCGTGACACCTCAATGGAACAGTCGTTGATAGCGACAACCCGATATGCACCTTATTTCTCTTCAATACATCAACAAAGCAGTCTTAGCGATCGTCTCTGAGGCCATTTAGCAAACGATTCGCCGGCAAAATGAACCATCCATTTTATCCTCTAAAATACGATAGGAAATGAATTTTAATCCTTAACAATCAACCGGCGTAATTGTGATGGGGAGAAAAATATATCAGAGTGACACCTCACTCCGTCTCACTAGTTCATCGTAAAAATCTCAAACTACACAACGGGCTTGATTTGCAACTCACATAAAAGCATTTTGTAAAGACCTTCACACCGAGCTGCGTGCGCAGCATTCTTTGCAAGGAAGACAAATTCATACCATGCCATCTGGGGCTTATTATACCAACTGGGAATTCTAAGGTTCAAATGCACCCTAACGGAGCTTTAAAAAAAGATTTTTTTTTTCTCATTTAAACTGCTCATCACAAGTTTATGAGAAGAATATTTTATATTTTATTTTAATCTGGGACTCCACGTCCCCTAATCATAATGAGCCGTCATCCTGTTTGAGAGTGAATTTTGGAGCTTTGAAAAAAGAAGTAAAGATTGTTTGGGCGAACTTTACGCACGCGCTTCTTGTTTGGCAATGTCAAGCCTTGACGCTGTTTAGATTTTTTTTTTTATTTGTGTTGTTGCGGAATATGAAAGGAAGCGCTCGGGGGACGACGGGAGAAGATTGATGGGAAAAGGTTGGGTGAGGTTCAACGGCGGGGTCGACATTGCCGCTGCCAATCTGGCGCTTAATGCTATGTAATTAGATTGAGATCTTCCAGAAAAGAAAAAAAACACAGGAACATTAGATTAATTAAAAATGTATGCATAATTAAAAAGGAATTTATAATTTGGAATGATTAGCGCCCTTCGCTCACCATCTTGTGACCCAACCAGGATGCGCCGGGGGGCGGGGTGGGGTGGAGCAGGGGGGCTGGTAGTTGACTAGGACGACTCAGTTCACTCACTGAAAAAAAAAATCCTGCCCCATTTGCGCCCCTGACTTCAAATGCCCCTTTAGGGAGTGTGTGTGTGTGTGGATGGGGAGGCGGGGGGGGGGGGGACATCACTCCCAGACTGCGCACTCAAGCAATCAGACTCCTCCAGGGATGAGCCGGTGGTAACTCCCTTCCAATGTCAGTCCAGCGGCGGACATCTTAAGTCCGGGCTGTCATTCAAGGTGAACGTGGGCGGACATGAAAAATTGGAAAAAAAAAAAAGATGTGACGATTATGGACTTTAATGAATAGCGTTCCTTTGATCACAAAATATCTGTTTTGTCGGGAAAAAGGAGGGACTCTTTTCTTTTTCAGACATTGTTCCAGGAGAGGGGGGGGGCGGGGTACTCTCGGGATTTCCGAACTTCATTCCTCCCTGCCAAACCAGATTGAGTATCTTCCTGGGTAGCTTTTTTTTACACCCTTACTCCCCGGTTCTCTGCCTCGGTCTCCCAAGGCCAAATGAGGCGAGAGGGGTTGAAAGATGTAAAGACCAGACAGATGAAGTGACATCTGAACAAAACAGGCCAGGGAGAGCGGGCGAGAGGAAGCAAAACTGGGACTTGCATCCAACGTGAACAAGCCAGTGAACTCCTACTGAACCCTGACCCCCCCCCCCCCCCCCCCCAAAAAAAAAAAGACATTCAAAATTTATTTGCAGAATATGCGCCGATTCAAGTTCACCTCTGCTCCTGCACTGACATAGGCACAGCAAGCTCGACCTTGGCTGGGTGTAAGTAATTGTCATTGAGGTAGCGGGCACGGTGGGAGGTGTTGTAGCTCTTATGATTGTTGTTGCCCCAGAGGAGGATATTAAGAAAACTAAAATCCTGACACCGCAATAAGAACCACAGGCACAGGAACATGTGATAGAACAGGAGCAGTATCCAGACGCTCCCCTACTTACGGACATTTGAGTTACGAACAACGGTACAGTATATACAATGATTTTTGTAGTAACATATGTAGTATTATCTCCAGTTGTACATGTACATATCTTTATAGAGAGATATATTTTATTAAATGTTTATTTTTCAGTACAAACCAATACAGGTTACTGATACAAGCCTTAAACACACGTATATACCCATTAAGCAGACTTATGTAAGCCTTAAACATACATTCCATACAAAATATACCACTGAATCAACTACGACCAACTAATGACCTGAGAAGATGACCCTGCGCCTTATACGCCTTATACAGTAAAGTCTTGTTATATCGATATCGGATATATCGATAGTCCCGGTTATATCGATACTATTTCTATGCACGCACGGAGAAAATTACATGCAAACAGGGTCGGATATATCGATAGTCCCGTTATATCGATATTTTTTCGGACTCCCTTGAATATCGATATAACGAGACTTTACTGTATATGAAATACTATTGAGCCAGGTCTCGCAACTGCGATCACCTGCCCCCCACCCCCTCGTAGATGTAGTAGTGCCTAACCCCTGCCTCTAATGTAGCACCTTATAATGTGGTGTGCCTTATATTTGGAAAACTTTTATATATTTATACATTATTTTGGAAAACTTCATTGAACATTTATTGAAGGTGCACCTTAAAGTCAGTCCGTGTGCCTGATATATGGAAAATGTTTGAAAATCCACCATTCATTAGGAGTGTGCCTTATACTCCTGTGCGTCTTACACTGGAAAATACGGTAATATTGAGACGCAACAGGTCTCACAACCGAAGGCGTAATTTTTTTGTCAATTCCGCCATAATTTTCCATTTTTGGCACGATGATTAGAAATTGACTCGGTAGTCGAGTGGTTAGCACACCGGCTTCACAGTGCAGAGGTCACCGGTTTGCGTCGTGGTCCGGCCTCCCTGTGTGGAGTTTGCATGTTCTCCCCGGGCCCGCGTGGGTTTTCTCCGGGTCCTCCGGTTTCCTCCCACACTCCAAAAACATGCATGGCAGGGAGATTGACCACTCCAAATTGTCCCTAGGTGTGAGTGTGAGAGTGACTGTTGTACGTCTTTGTGTGCCCTGCGATTGGCTGGCAACCAATTCAGGGTGTCCCCCGCCTCATGCCTGAAGACAGCTGAGATAGGCTCCAGCACCCCCCGTGACCCTAATGAGGAATAAGCGGTACGGAAAATGAGATGAGAGATGAGACGTTTGACATCAAAAAAGGAAAATGATGGAGGAATCCTGTTTTAAAATACAGTGATACCTCGGTTTACGAACCCCTTGGCTTACGAACTTTTCGGTTTACGAACGTTAAATTTTATGAAATTTTACCTTGGCGAACTATTTTTCGGGACACACACGGAGCCACAATGAGTGATGTGTCGTTCGTTAACGTGCCTGTTCTCCTAACAAGAAAATGGCAGCCGACACTGTTTTTGTGCTCTATTCCCCGCCCCCAGTCTTCTGTTAAAACCACGTGATTGGTCAAGAACACAGCAGTGATGGGGTGAAACATTAAAGAGACAGGCAGACGAGAGAGAGAGAGAGAGAGAGAGAGAGAGAGAGAGAGAGAGAGAGAGAGAGAGAGAGAGAGAGAGAGAGAGAGAGAGAGAGAGAGAGAGAGAGAGAGAGAGAGAGAGAGAGAGAGAGAGAGAGAGAGAGAGAGAGAGAGAGAGAGAGAGAGAGAGAGAGAGAGAGAGAGAGAGAGAGAGAGAGAGAGAGAGAGAAAATGGATAGACAACAGTGAAATTTGGACTCGTTTCAACGTTGATAGTTCAAAAGCAGAGTGTCGACTGCATGGTTAAAATATCCCATCAATCAGGCTCCACAAATAACCCGCACAAGCCATTCATACACTTGATCCAAAAAGCCATCAACCCAGCTAAACAAAACACAATTGGTGAGGAACTAAGCAAAATTATCACAGAGAAAGCACCTACAAGGGATCATTCCTCAAGATGGTGAAAGAAGAAGGCTACGTTCCTCATCAAGTGTTTAATGCTGATGAAACCGGTCACTCATTCCATCAAGTCAATCGACCATCACAAAGGCAAATAAAACGACTTTGTTATACTGTACAGTTTATTTATTTAATTATAATACCATAGCACATTTATTATACATAAAATAAGGTATATTTTGTGTAGTTTTAAGGCTTCGAAAATTAGAAAGTAGAAAATTATGTTTTCACTCGTAAGCCAAGGTATCATTGAACGTCATTCATCAAAGGTATGCCTCATAGTGCGAAAAATACGCCTCCTAAACCTCCTAAACTAATCATCCACATGAAGAAGAATTCAAAACCTGAAAGCAGGCAAATTATTCACATTTCTTGGACACCATTTAAAAAGAGTGTCTTAATATTTTTTTTTTTTTGGGGGGGGGGGGGGGGGGGGGGGGGCTATGATAAAATTAAAGGATGTACTTGTCCCACTCTGGTTAACCGAGAGCGGTTACAACACATTACCATTATGATAAATGATGACGCGAGGGCGTTGCGACAAAACCGGGGCTGCTTTGCTACTTCATCCCCGACACCGCCAAGTTACAAAAACGCCTGTTCGCGTCAACGGGGCGATTTATCAGCAGAACGCCGTCGTCGTCTGCTCAGTGACCTAAAAGCTTCGCGCGTGAGTAGACAAAAAGGTCAACAAAAAAATGCACGGACGAATATTCATAATCGAGGCAACTGCTGATATCATGAAAACGCTCCGTCCTCGGTGTCATTGCTTTTGATAGATTTGGAGTCCTTGTCTCTTTTGTCGCTGCCTGTATCTGAATAGCCTTTCCCGTTTCCTGCTCCACATGACAGTGTGCACACGGGAGGGTGTGTGTGTGACCTCTTTTGTCCATACATCTCCTCTGCGGCCACATCAGAGTATCACCATTCCCGGCGTCTTGCACGCTGTCATCTCCAGTTGCGTTCTGAAAACCTGCTCGACGCCCCCTCCCCCCTCTACAACCCCCCCCCCCCCCTTTTCTTCTTCCTCTGGTATAAAACAGCAGCCAATTGTCAGAGGGAGAGCAGGTCGGCGTGACAGAGGTGGAAAGCTAATGAAGTTATTTGACGGCGGAGCCTGGCCGCCGAGCGAGAGGTGAAGCGCGGCGGACAAGCGCCCGGCAGCGAGACGGATGAAGGCGCGAGGCGAGAAAAACGGGAAGTAGCAAAAAAAAAAAAAAAAAAAAAAAAAAAAACAACACCCAATGTATGTAGCGTCGGTGGCAGGTGTCAGAAGGCTGCGATAGCACCAAGAGAGACTGATAGTGTCGCAGATTCCAACAGTTGGATATGGCCAGTCACCCAGAAAGACACCGTCCGTCTGCTTCTCGGTTCGATTCGCACCATGACGTGCGAGGGAAAAAAATGGACGCTTGTTCTGAGTGTTGTGTTTGTGAGATTCTGACAGATCAAAAAAGAAGGCAGGCGGCGCGTGGATCGGCCTTGTCGGAATGGAATTGTTACTTGTGTGGAACGCTTGTTCTTTTTGTTTACGGAAGGTGTTAAAACGCTCGGAAGAAGCTTCACTATGCTAGAGGCTAAGGCTAATTTGTCGACTGTTACCGAATACCGCTTGAGTATCTTGACACATTCTCATATCCAGTGATACCTCAGTTTACGAAGTTAATTGGTTCCCAGAAAGTGTGTGTAAGGTGAAACGTTCGTCTGCCAAACATTTAGTTCCCATAAGAAACCATTAAAAATAAGAATAATCCATTCCCAGGTCCCCATAAAACATAATTTTCTATAAAAATAAACCTTAAAACTACACACAATATACCTTATTTTATGTAGAATAAATGTGCTATTGTATTGTAATTAAAGAAATAAACTACTATGTAATAAATTCATTTTATTTACCTTTGTGATGGTCGTTCATGTAGTTGCCTCTTGATGATATCCGAGTGAAGTTGCCGTGCTTTCTCTGCGATAATACCCTCACTCACAATGTCCCCTCTTAGCTGCTTTTCGGTAATCCAAATCTACAGAAGTTTTTCAATCTCTTCTATTGCCTGAGACGGTTGCTTCGACAACACAGAAACACCCTTAGCCACACATAGCAATGGTCGACTTAGCATACTGGTACTGGGACACTAAGTCACAGAAACGCACACCTCGTTCATGTTTTTCGATGATCTTCTTCTGCTCGACCCTAATTTTCTTTTGTGTCCCTTTTGTCTTAACACTAGCCTGTGGTGGAGTCTTTTTCGGTCCCATAATAGCAAAAGTACTCTACTCGATAGCAAACCACATCGGCACTCAAAGGGGGTGTGGAAAACTAGTCCGTCAGCCACCGTGGTGCTGTTCGACCGTGTCGTTTGGTGTTCATCCCCCGAAAACGAGTGCGCCAGCCACCGTGGCGCTGTGTGATTTGGTTCGTCCGCCGAAAACTAGTTCATGTGCGAAGATTATATTCTCGCGAAATTAATCTTCGTAAGGCGAAAGGTTCGTGAGCTAAAGCGCCACGACTTCATTCCCCCCCCTATATATATATATATATATACACAGAGGAGGTCTGCTCTGATATGTGGTCGCTTCCCTAAGGTTGCGGCAGCAGAAGGCTAGCTTCAGGGAGTTACCAGCACAACTTTAGTTCACTGATGAAGCTCTTTGGATGAGGGGCGAAACGTCCGACACCTAGCACAGATGACGGTTGAAGAAACCTTTTCATCGATGGACCAATCCTGTACGACTGAGAGCCTACATTAATGTAGAGTTAGTAATAAACATGGCATGCTGGGATATATAATAATAATAATACATTTCATTTTAAGCGCCTTTCAAAGCTCTCAAGGACACTTTACAGTTAGAGACAAGCATAGGTACTATAATAAATAAAATCCAATCACAAATAGAACACAATAAATAAAATACAGTTATAAATAGAAACAAGAGAAAGAGCTACACAGAAAATGCAATTTTAAATAGGTGGGTTTTGAGATGGGATTTGAAAGTGGGAAGATAGGAAACTGCATGTCTTTTTGGTCATCTCTGAAAATTACTTCACCAGGTGGAATTTTTTTTCTCAATTTCACCATAATTTTCAATATTTTAGGACAATGATTAGAATGGAAAATTTGGTGTGTTTTTGCTTGTTTTTGTTTTTCTTTTGGTATTTAGTGTCTCAAAAATTGTTTATTTCTGAAAATTTTAAGGCCAAAATATTCCATGATAACAAAAAGACAAAAGGGAGGAGCTAAGGGTTTGGAATCGAACACCGTGAATCTGCTCACGTAATTTATTTTATTCAACGTATGCTTTGTTAAAAAGGTGGGGCGTAAATGTCCTGTCCCCGTCAGGTCAAACATGGCCCCGACACGCTTCTAATTAGAGGACGTCCTTCCAGATGCCCGACCAGGTTATACTTAGCCCGCCCGCCGACATCCGACGACGTGACATTTCCAGCTGGTACAGGCTGCGACCCCTGCACCACTGCCCGTGAATTTGAAGGTTGCCATGCCACTAAGACCCCCCCCAGCTCCCCCCTACTCCCCTCGCTGGCTTTTCTCCCTCTTGAATTACATGTACCCCTCTTGCACTCCAGCTTGCCATGGTGTGGCACTGTGGCATCATTCACCACATAGAACCTACCCCCGCCCTTTTTTTTTTTTGCTAGACCCTTCTACCCTGATGGCATGACACTCATTAATTAGAGAGGGACCCCCCGAGTCGGCCCTGATGGATGAGGCGGGATGAAAGGGTTGGCGGGCCTTTGTCTGGTCGAGATGTTAGGTGAGGGTAGAGGGGGGGGGGAGTCATGTGACAATTGAACGGGCTTCTGATACTGAGCGATGGCCCTCAAACGCTGCCATGACAAACAATCCACCATAACACGATGTACTTTTGGACTCAAATTTGATGCTAGTCGTCTTTGGAAAGTCGTGTTTTCAGAACTCCGCTGAATGAGATGCGACGTGAGAGACAAAAGCGGAGTTTTATTGGAGGTGTCTCCGTGGCTAATTTTTAATTATTCATCTAAGGCAGATTAGATATGTCCCAGTTTCGTTGAAGACATCTGTGAAGCGGCGGCGTTTGTGTGACAGCTCGCTCCAGAAAGCTCCAGAAGGCTATGTCCTTCGGAGATTGCCAGATAGGGATGAGAAATCCGTGATTTAGCTTGTGTGTTGAGTTGCACTCTGGGATGGGGGGGGGGGGGGGGGGGGGGGGCAATCACAGATGTGTAGGAGGACAAAAGTTGAGAGTAAAGTCAGCAGAATAGTGTTGGTTAGTTGGTGTCTCTCAAACCACCGTTCAGACTCCTGGTGTTCCTCAAAGTGACATTACATTCATTTTGTTCACCCATGTGATGAACGAGGTTGATTTTTTTTTACCATACGGGATAACATTTTCATTTTATTTTTTGTACAATTATGGTGGGTATATTTTGAGAAATGCTACAAATATATTTCCCATATGACTTGTAATTATTGTTTTGTACATTATTTTGTTCATGTGCAGTCCAATTAACTCATTCATTCGGTAATTGAAAATATGACAGAGCGCCATTGTGTGAATGTATTCAGGTTTTGGGGGTTTTTTTTCATGCTTGGGTGCCGATAAAGTGCTGTCTATGGCCTCTGGCAATGTTTAACTTATCCATGTTAGCACTTTGTTCATCTGTTGTTAAAATGCTATATAAACCAATATGTATGTATTGCATTGTATTTTGGACAGCCGCCATCATTTCAAGCTCAGATAACTCCATATAATTTAGGAATTAAGCCACTTTTTATCTGAAAGAAGGTTTTCTAACGCTGTATAAAATGTTTATGTAGTCCTTAAACTCAACATTCTGTGGGTCCTGGAATTCAAGTGGCAATGACAAAAACCCTGGCACTGGAGTGGACACATTTTTGCACATCTGGCAGTAAATGAGTTAATATACACTTCACGTTGCTTGCCTTTTTTTTACGTGAATACCCTCCACCTCGTCAATTGTAACACAATTCCACCATCTTTTTATTCTCCGCAGCAGCCAACCAGAGGGAGGCATTAAAGTCTCCCTTCCACGTGAAGGAAGAACCCAAAACAGAGGAAGCCTTGAGTCCAAGACCAGCCTCCCGGTGTCAAATCCCGCCAAGCTTCCCCGGGACATTCTGCCAGGACGGGATAACAGCTTCCGAGCGCCCGGGGTCCCTCAAAGCGAGGGATGGGAGCCCACCGGCTGCCAACAGCTTACTGAGCCAAGACATCAACATGAAAGTGGCCTCCGAACTGCTGATCAAGCTTTCAGGTAGAATGAAAACACACGTGGGCGCGTGGACATGTTAGGGTACTGGGAATGTATTGATGACAATGATATTGATTGTTTGAAACTTGTCAAAGTCGGCGGACTTGGGTTTAAATAGTCCAATACAAAATGAATACACTCGCAAGCGGCATCCATAAAACAACAGAACGTAGACATTTTAATAAGTTGTTCTTTCCATGAACGGATACATTTATAACCTGGCTAATGAGTTTAGAAAGTCCTAAATTATGTCCTGTGAATGAATTTACCTCGTCGTAAATTAGTCCAAGGCCAGATCTCCTACATGAAGATGAAAGTATAACACGCTGTGTCTGTTCACCTCAGATTGACCCCAGGTTTTCTGTGCTTCCATTGTGGGCCTTGTCTTTGGCGGCAAACTAAGCATTTAAATGTAATAACTTCTATTCTATCTATCCTTTATCACTATCATAAGATCGTGCCGATTTATCATTTCTCTAGACTGCTAGAATTGCAGCGTGTAGCTCACATACCTTCAAGTGTAAAAAAAAAAAAAAATACAAATAATAAAATGCAGCGCTTAGCAATGTTAAACGATTAAAATCCTCCTTGACCTGCACACCAACCTACAGCCACTATTTATTTATTTATTTATTTATTTATTTATTTATTTATTTGTGTGAAATGCCTCAAAACAACATGACCTCCTTGGTGGTGGTATCTCTTAAATGATTGCATTTATTGTGAGAATTCTTCCAGGCGCTTTCAGGTCACGCGCTGTTATTGATATGTTTTATTTATTTATTTTATTTTTTGTTCTGGCGTTCTGCGGGTTCGGCCGAACGGCAAGTTTGCGTACTTGGCTGTATTCTGCCAGACTGAAAACGTTTTGACAAGAAGGATACAATCTTTATTTGTTTGACGCTTCACACTGCCATGAAGCAGATATCACTTGAGCAGCAAAGAAAAATAATGACAGAATCATCATCAGACCCAGAAGTATAAATCCAGCATATGAGGTCTTTTACAAATTTGTTCGGGAATTGACAATATGATGTCGAGCGCCGAATGCGTTCGGATTTTGTTTTATCATGCTTGGGTGCTGATAAACCGCTGGCCATGGGAGGGGGGGGTTGCATTTCCCTTCTTTCCATTTTAGCGCTTTGTTCCGGCTTCAGCTGTTGTTCAAGCGCTATATCAATCAATATGTATGTATTGTATTGTATTTTGGACAGCCACCCTCATTTCAAGCTCATATAACTCCAGACACACATGATTTAGGAATTCGATTTCTAACGCTGTATTGAATGTTTATGTAGTCCTAAAACTCCATATTCTGTGGGTCCTGGAATTACAGTGACAATGACAAAAACCCTGGCACCGGAATGGGCACATTTTTGCACATCTTTGGCAGTGAATGAGTTAAAGATTGTTTGTACTATTTCCCCCGCAATCTAAAAATAAATACCTACATTTTTAGGTCACAAATTAGAAAATGAAACACTTGTTCTAACCCAACCGAGATGCCCACCCCCCACCCTCCAACCCTTGGTTACGTGCTAATGACGCAAAATGATTTCGCCTCTGGACATTGGGCGCGTCATTTTAAAACAAAAAACAAAAGGATCTTCCGCTGCCTTGTTTTAGTCGGGAATGAGCTGTGAATGCCAGGTCGACTCGGAGTGTGTTGTTTGTCCATTGCTGCAGAGTGACTCTCAGGCAATTTCAAAATGTCAACTGTGTGCCAACGAGGCTAAGTTGAGTTGATATTTGGAAAACGTCGCAATTAAAATAAATAAATAAACGTTCTGGGTGGCATGCTTTACGATAAAACTCCGTAATAAGCCTTTGCAAGCACCCAGCTGTCCATCTTCCTATTTCACCGCTGTGCATCAGGAATTTCTTTTTTAATTCTTTGTGGCTGCCATCACCTTTTGTGGGGACCAAAAGTAGCATTTTTCTACCTCGAGTGAAACAAAATTTGAATTGCAGTTAGTTGAAGAGCCTCCAACTTGAAAGTTTTACTATCAAACCAAGATATAAAACACATTTTCACAGCCGTATATTCTCTCTGCTCCATCACCATTGATAAACATCAACTTTACCTCACTGCACCGATGCGGAGTTGCTGCGTGAAAGAGCGGTCCGATACGTATTGCTGTGTTGCGTGTAAATGTCTGTGTACGGACGAGGTTGATGCTTCATCTTCACCAGTAATGAGCAACTTCACCTTACTGCACCAATGCTGTGTTGCTACGTGAAACTGCACTGATACAGCTTTCTGTGTTCTGTGTGAAAGTCGGTGTACGGACGGGATCTTTCATAACATTCGACGATTGATGCTTTGTCTTCTCCAGTAAAAGCAACTTTACCTCACTGCAGCAATGCTGTTTGCTGTGTGAAATGGCACTGGGATATGGATTGCTGTGTTCTGTGTGAAAGGCTGCATACGGACGGTATCTTTCATATCATTCGCCGATTGATGCTTCGTCTTCACCAGTAAAGATCAACATTACCGCACTGCACCGATGCTGTGTTGCTGCGTGAAAGGGCACTCGGATACGGCTTGCTGTGTTCCATGTGATAGGCTGTATACGGACGGGATCTTTCATATCATTTTCTGTGCCGCCGCGTGGTTGACCCAAGTTAGACAAAAGATGGCGAGACGTTCGTCTGACGATCACTCGCTCTCTGTCCTCAGAGCGCCTTGCCGGTGGTTGCCGGGGCAACGGGAGGGTGGATGGGAGAGGATTGTGGAGAGTGACAGACTTGACAAGAGTCTGGACCCCGGAGTGACCCCGGGGTGGGGGAAAGGAGGAGATGTAAGGATGAGGAGAAGGGGGCCAGGGAAAGGTCAGCGCCTTCACAGTCGCATGTGATTACAGTCATGAGGTTCAAGAGCGTCCGCACAATCACCTCCTCTCTACGTCCACTGCGGTGGGGTCAGCGGCAGAGCAGTCGTAATGCAATAAGGATGCATGATACGCAAATCACATTCGAGGCGGGAGGAGATGGGGGACAGATGCCCTTTTCAATAAAAGGATGGTTTTGAATCATCGATTCATCAACAAAAATCTTTGTTTACAGCCCCAAAATTCCAACTTACTGTATTGCGAAATGCCACGGATGGGCTAACGAACTAATAATGAAATGCTGCAAGGGCAGCAATGTATACAAACGATACTACACACACTCACTGGCATAATGTCCTCTTGCTCATTGTGTGGTAACGTGAATTGCATCATCCCCTTTTTAACTAGGTCACCCCATCCCTAAAGCCCCCCCAAACTCACATCTCGCTACCCTCCACTCAGTTTCTTATCATACGCTAAAATATCATGCAACCCCCACTCCCCCCTCACATCTGTTGAAAAAGTAATCATAAAAAAAACTAAAAACAGGCTGTTGGTGTCTGGGGGCTAATTACGCTAGGCTAAATACTCCCCGGCGCCACCCGCTAAAAGCGCACTAGCAGATGGGCTCTGATGTTTGTGGGGTAAACCTGGGTGGGGATGTACGGTCGCGCCCCAACAGAGTGGCATCAACGCAGGTAACAGCCGCGACGCCCACTTGCCATCTCGCCGTGGCTGCCTTACTTGCGGAATCACATGTTATGCTAGCTCCCCGCGCGTTGGAATCAAAAGCTGACAATCCTCAATTAACTAACTCACCCAAAAAGGTTTAGAATTGCGAATAGGCGATACAAGATTAGACAAGGCTCTTGCCTGGTTAAACTCTCTCTCTTTGTGCATGGATATCAATATGTGGGTATACAGTAGTATTCGCGATATAGCTATCTATCTATCTAGCTAGCTAGCCAGCTGGCTAGCTTTCTTTCTATTTGAAGTGCTTCCGGGTTGAGTGAACGCTGGCACGTGTGGCTGTCGCTGCTCATCCACAGAAAAAACAAAAAAGGCGCTTATAAATGAAATGTATTATTATTATTATTAGTAGTAGTAGTATTAGTATTATTATTGATATATACTGTACAGATTTTTTCAGGTGTGCATTCTTCCAATAAAAGCTGATTAAATACGTATCTTGAGGCAAATATATTTTCAAGTGATTTGGATCTTTTTAATCCCAACTAGTTTTCTAGTTTTTCGTCCTTCCTTACACCCCCTCAAAAAAAAAAAACCCACCCACACCGAATCCAAACACGGACACCCGCGCGCAAACTGCCACGCGACACAATGCAATCAAAACCGGCCATGTCAATTGACACTGGTGGTGTAATCCGGCGTCATGTACTGTAAATCCCGCGCTTGTCTTCGGGCGGGGTGTCCTCACTGCACCCCCCTCCCCCCTTCAGTATGTGGCCGCTCACTGACCCCTCCCAGCTTCTCAACCTGAGCTTCGTTCTTCTGTCTTCTTTTTTATCTCCGCAGCTGCCGCCGGTTATTGTAGCTCCCCCTTTTATTTATTTTTTTGTGGCGTCAACCTTATTTGGTGACTTGTGTTTATGTCCGTTTGCTGCAGCAGATGTGTGTGTGTGAAGTCTGCGCGCTACCCACATGACACGACGTCTCCTCGCCACAACCCCTTTGAAGCGGTGTGAACTCTTCACCGCTCCAACACACACACACCTCCCCTTGAGCAGGTGGGGGGGGGGGGTGGAGGAATAGACTCGGCTGTACCACCATGGTTGGGGTTGGGGGGGCGGGTTGTCACTTTAAGTCGAGCCGTCTCCCCTCTTCCCCTCTGCTACCCCCAGGTGTTCTTTTTTGGCATCGTTTGACAAATGCCTCCCCACCCCATTCCACCCCTTCACGTCCCCTCTTTTACCCTTCCGTCTACTCCGATGCCAACACTGCGGCCAAGTTTGAATGCAGACGCGTTAAAGTGGGCCAATGCGTTGGTTTTTTTTTGGAGGGGCGGGTATTAACGTACGGTGCCTTTATTTACTCGTCAGTGAGCTTGTGCGCCGAATTGTTGTTGACAAGGGAAGTCAAGAGTTTATCGCTTTCAAACACAACAACCTCCGGCGTTTTTTTCTCGCTGAGTTTGACACGAGTAACTGCTGGTTGGTGTCATTTATTTGTCGCTCGCTTTTATTTTGTTAAGTCCCGTCACCGCCTACGAATTCCGTACGGTTTTCGTTTGTTTACTTCCTGGAAGCACAGCCGACAATCCCCTCGACTAAACTGATTGGTGAAAAGCAGGTGATGACTGATTAATCATCTGACATTAACGCTTTTTAAAATCTGCAAACATCATTTGGTGTGCATGTGAGCGGGTTTTTTTTATTAATTCATTTTTGATGCAAGGGATGTTTGAATCACTCATTCGCTGCCATTCCCGAGTGCCATTCCTGAATTTGTTCGGGTTTTCGTTTTTCTTGCAGAGAGTGACGATCAAACGCTGGTCAGACCTCTGCCATTATTTTTCCCTACTACTAGAGGGCAGCATTTGCCTTTTGTCCATGTTAGCGCTTTGTTACAGATTTAGCTGTTGTTCAAGCACTGTATAAACCAATCTGTGTAATGCATTGTATTTTGTACAACCGCCCCATTTCAAGCTCAGATAACTCCAGACCCATGTAACTTTATAATTAACTCGTTTTTTTTCCATTGAAAAAAGATAGTCTCAGGTTTCTAACACCGTTTTCAATGTTTATGTGATCCTAAAACACAATATTGGGTGGGTCCTGCAATTTGAGTGACAATGAATGGACACATTTTTACACACCGTCTGACAGTAAATGTAAAAAGGTTGAAAATACGCCATTCATTGTGGGTGCGTCTTATACTCCGGTGCGCCCTATACACCGGAAAATACAGTGCTAAAAAATGGCCGAAATGTTTGCGGACCTCGGATCTCGTTACCCCTCCTTATCTGAAAAACAATAGTAATAGCACAGCCCCCCCCCCCAAAAAAAATGATTTGCAATTGCAGAAAATGTTTGTTTTCAAAAAAATAAGTCCTTAGATCAGGCATGGGCAAACTACGGCTTGCGGGTGACATACGGCCGTTAGGCTTTTTAATCCGGCCCGCCGAATTTGTCATTATTATAGTAAAAACAATGTCTGAAACTCATGACAAAAAGTTAGCGGACAACATGGCAAACAACTCTGAAAAGTCCCCTGCTCGGCCATAAAGCTGCCTGCCCCATTTTTAACAACTTGAAACACAATAAGATGACTATCAGCAAAAAAAAAAAAAAAAAAAAAAAAAAACATTGTCGCAAAGGGTAACGTTTATTTTTTTAATTAAGGATATACCTACCACAAATGCTCCCTTGCTTAATTCACGGTAAATATCCCTTGCTGAAGATTTTGCTCCTGTTCTCCATTGTGTCTGCAATGCAATGTTTGCATTGCGTTGTCTGCTACGAGCGACTAAGCGCCTTTCATAACTGTCAAGTACATTTTACAGTCACGGTATAATGTACGTTTACGTTATGTCGCGTGATAAGTTTTGTTAGCTTCTTTTGAATCTTTCTTCTTGGCTGAGGTTCTGTGCATCTACATCTATCTACATCTACAGCATCTACAGATACTTCAAAAATCCTCTTTTCAGTCCTAAATTTATAACATGATGTTGTCCGCCTGGCTACTGATTTGACTTTTGAGGCCTTTATCTCCAAATTGTACCACTTTTGGGTTGAGGTGGTTAGGTGGGCGAAGGTGTTAAGTGGACTTCTTTTTATGGCAACAGAACGCGAGGTCAAGAAAAAGTATCATCGGCGTGGGAGTCAGACTATTTTTCCTCTTTGATGTCGCTGACAAGTGGATTTGAGAGATCCGGGTGTTCACCATCAGATACCTCCCAAGCGCTGCGTGCCATCTCCGGATAACGCCGGTAAACATGTTTATGTCGGCGGGGGTGTGGGAGTTCCAGTTCAACGTCGTGACATTTAGCACGTGTTTTTTCCCCCCACTCCCGAGTTTTTGAGTGAAGCGATCCAATGATGGATGCTCGAGTGTCCCCTGGTTGACCCCCTTACGCCCCTTTAAAGCTTGCCAGGCACCCCCCCACCCCTCTCCCCCCACCACCGCCACATCTCCGAGACCGACACGATCGCCTGATTTAGGGATTAAGAGGTTTGGGCGGTTGTCTGTATCCTCTTTTCGTCCTGCCCTCCAATCAAACAAGACACCTGGATTTTTACCAACTCCCCCAAGGGGGCTTTGTTTTATTTGCTACAGCCATTTTTTAAAATAATAATAATAATAATAACAGTATTTATTGTTTATTCATTTGATGTTTTTAATGATTTGTTTTACAGCTTTGTTTTGACCCAAAGGCCGATTGATTTACTTCGGATCATGGAACATTTCATTTTCTCCAAATGTAAAAAAAGTGAACATATCATTTATCAGGGTGTTAAAAATAATGTATGAATAAATACAGTAAAGTCTCGTTATATCGATATTCAAGGGAGTCCGAAAAAATATCGATATAACCGGGACTATCGATATATCCGACCCTGTTTGCATGTAATTTTCTCCGTGCATGCATAGAAATAGTATCGATATAACCGGGACTATCGATATATCCGATATCGATATAACGAGACTTTACTGTATGTGTGTAAATATACAGTTGCCTACCCCATTTTTCACAACCTGAAACACAATAAGATGACTAATCGCTAAAATTATATATATATATATATATATATATATATATATATATATATATATATATATATATATATATATATATATATATATATATATATATATATATATATATATATATATTGGATTGGATATGCCTTTATTAGTCTCACTGTGGAGAAATTTACATTTCACAGCAGCAAAGTGATGAAATACATACGTGATATAATACAATATAACACAAATGATTCAATCTTGTTTAACCTTTCTAAAAAAAACCCGATTCATTTTCTCTGGATTCTAAGTAAGATCGTGTCCGTAGCACCTTGCAACGCTTGTGTCTTTGTTGCAATAGGTGTGTATTCAGTTGGTTCTTCATCCTTATCATCCTCGTCATTATGGGAATCTTCTGGGGCATACTTGGCTTTGATTTCGTGTTGGATTCTCCTCAACAGCCACGATTGCCTTGTATTTCGTTCCGAGGTCACAATTCTTTCGTTTTGCTATGGTTGAAGACGGTAGCAAAATGGCGTCTGCTACACTGCAAGACACAGGAGCTGGTCACGTAACCAAGTCACGTGACCAAGTCAACCAACGGCGCGACCGATACAGATTTCGATAATGGTGGCACTGTATAGAAACCCCTAAGCAAATACTTTAATTTCTGCTGCGATATCTGCATCTTACGAGTTTCGGAATGAAAATGGTGTCTGCTACACTGTACAAAACACGGAAGCTGGTCACGTGACCAACGGTGCGACCAATACAGATTTCGATAATGGTGTTACTGTATAGAATTCCCTAAGCAAATATCGATTCAGCTTAAAGGACAACCGACGCCCCGACAAGTTGTGTCCATAATTTGTAAAATGGCTTCAAATGACTTCTACCGAGTGTATTTTGCAAAGATTCCACCGCATATAGCTATATTTTACGTTTTAAGACTTGCGCGGAATATTCAGGAAGTCTTGTTTTTGAGTTGGTGACGAGTCCGTACGTGACGTCACTAAAGGACCGCCCTTTACCGTAAAAAAGACGCATTGTAGCGGTCCTTCCATCACGCCAATGTATTTTGCTGTACTTATTTGGTCTGGGGACCTCGTGTTGCACCCAAAAGCTGCCAGAAGGCCAAAAGAGGGCGTCCAAGCGCCATATAAGGAATTTATCAGCCTGTGGAAACGGAGGCGGCCACAGGAGGTCGCCATTTTGTGCCTCTTTTTTTGGGTGAGAGATTTTCCCCCAATGTTGCCTCAAAATGGCACAAATAAATTCCTTAATCGATTGCAAACATGTACGCTTTCCTCTTCAGAACTATTTGAATCATATTCATAATTGGATGAGTAACAAGAAAGCATATTCTCCGAATCTGAAGCCATTGTTTTGATTCACTAGCAATGCAAGACGTCTTGGCGTGATGTCACGAACTGGGGGCGGGACTTTCTGAAAATGCCCAATTCGCAGCTCAATGTTTTGCAGATTTTGGACATTTTAAGTCATTTTTATTGGTGTTTTGCATTTGAATAAAAATATCATACTGCGTGTTTTGGGTATTTTGGATGCTATCAAACGTTTTTCTGATGTCAGTTAAAAAACTAAAAAGTGACGTCGGTTGTCCTTTAAGCAGCTTTTGTATCGATATAAACATAGTAAGATTGGACGGCGGGAGATGAAAAAGCACCGTAGTAACCGGATTATCGCACTACATGAAACTAATTATACATAAAAAGACTAGAAATGTGCATGGGAAATGAAAATAGTATCGTAATAAGCAGTATTATCAATATAACCGATATCGATATAATGAGACTTTACTGTATATCTTTTTTTTAATTGATATATATTATATATTTTGGGGGGGGGGTGATAGTGATTACTACAATCGTGTTATCCAGTTACAATGAAATGCTTTTTCATTGTAACTGGCGGTCGGCGTGCAAAAAGTAATGTCTTGATGTCAGCTAACATTTTATACTTTTCATTGGCGTTGGTCCAAAAAACAGTTGACTCTCCTCAACACTGCCTTCCCTCTTCGAAAGGTCTCAAGTTTCTGTTGACAAACAAGACTTTTTTTTAAAAATCCACAATACTCAAAGTAAAACTGTCATGACTTGCTCTACAAGCACCACAAACCTGTTCCTATGGGAGAATTAGAGTTTTAAAAGAAGCTAATCCAATTAGCTTTTACACACTAACATGCTAATGCATGCATCAATACTCAAGATTTCAAATGTTCATCCCAAACAGAGAACAACAAAGATGGCCACTTTCTGAAGGTGAAGGTAAAAGCGGAACCCATGGAGGTGGACCCGTCCCCCGCCGAAGTCTCGTCGCCCGCCCCCCCACCCGCTCCGCCTCCTCACCTGCTAGCTTTCGGCACTTTAGGGCCGCGCGAGAAGACGGAACCGACCCCTCCGGAGCCTCTGTCGCGCCCCCAAAAGGACCTCTTCTCCCAGGACATCTCGGTCAAAATGGCCTCCGAACTCCTCTTCAAATTATCAGGTGTGTTTCCAACACGTTCACTTTCTGGTTTTCGAGTCAAACAAAACTATTTCTGTTATAACATCACAAGTGCCCACATAGTCGAGACCGAAGCGGTTGGGGCACTTTTTGTGTTTCTTCATGAAGAGCAGATTTTTTTTTTTTTTTTTTACACACAATTAACATGTTTAGGCATGTCACCTTGCGTACGTACCCACCTTTCCATGCCTCCCCGCTGGGCCTGTACACATTTCCGCCGCAAACCTCTCCTTCTCTCATTCTGTCTCCCTTGACTCGTTTTCAGACATGGCGGCTTCAAGCACACTTGGCTGCCCCCCCACCCCCCTGCCTTTACATTTCTCCCGTGCTGCATCGCCATAGCAACGTGGAAATAGACCTCTGTCCTTGGCGAGCGGTGTGACAATGTGGGTGGGGTGCAGGTGGGGGTGAGGGGGACCCAGGCAGGCTGGGGCATCTCTGGGGCCTGGCAAACTGCAACTAACTGCCACAATGGACCGGATGCGAAAGGAAATGGTGCAAGGTGGGAGGTGGTGTGGGTGGGTGGTCTTTGGAAGGGGGTGGGGGTCTCGGTGCAAGGCTGTCACACAATGAGCAATCAATATGAATTACCCGCAGCAGTAAGACCTCAGAAATGCGTCGCTGGCAAGGTCGGCGAGAACGCCGGGGGATGGAGGGGGTGCGGCGGGGGGTTACTCGGCCGCTTTGGAGATGCTCCTCGTCGTCTCCTTGAAAGTCGCACGTGGCGGATTCTTCTCTTTCTTGGCTGTCGGCAACATGTTCTCTGGACGATTTGATGAAATGTCAATCACGTCAGGTTGGAGATAATGTCTGATTGTGCCTTGGTAAAGATAGGGGGGTGACTAAAAAGAAAGAAATAATCAATTTGACAGCTGCAATTGGTGCGGAGTGATCAAGTTTTTATGAACTAAAAAAAATGCTGCCATTTTTTTCAATATATTAAGACATTGATGCTTACACTATATGTATGCCCATATATGGTCTTTCCTTCTGCCAAGGCAGGTAACAGCGGGAGCAAAATGGCCGTTAATTATTTTAATAATAGGAATACATTTCATTTGTATGCACCTTTCTATAGCTATATATATATATATATATATATATATATATATATACAGTAAAGTCTCGTTATATCGATATCCAAGGGAGTCCGAAAAAATATCGATGTAACCGGGACTATCGATATATCCGACCCCGTTTGCATGTAATTTTCCCCGTGCGTGCATAGAAATAGTATCGATATAACCGGGACTATCGATATATCCGATATCGATATAACGAGACTTTACTGTATATATATGTACACACACACACAGTGAGACCTCAATTTACGAACTTAATTGGTTCCCTACACTGCATTGTATCATAAAGGCACTTTTTTTACATTTGTGATGGTAATTGATGGCTTCATGGAATGGCGTTGGAGGTCGAAGGTCAAAGGGAATTGCTGTTTGGTAAGAGGCAAATTACATGAGGACAGAAATTTGTCACGTTTTGTAAGGTGGTGATGGCGGGTGCGGATCCCAAAAAGCAGGCAGGAGGGAGCAAGGAGGTTGTTTCACAAATTGTATTAAAATAAAGGTCAGCAGGAACAAAATGTAAAACATCAAAATGATCTGAACAGAAAAAAAGCATCAAAAGAAAACCAAGTGTAAAAGTCCGCCATGGTTAAACAAACACATGCACAGCATACAATGCATGCGATTGCAGACAAAGCATGCAACAAACCCGGATGGTCGTGCCGGGAGTCCTTTTAAGTGTCACTGATTAAAACGACCAGCACCTGCGAGGCTGCAGGCAGGGCTGACGTCGCTACCCGTTGGTCGCCAATCCGAACGTGGCAGTCCGCCACTGATCGGGACGGCTAGCACCTGTGCAGGTGCAGGCGGGGCCGACAGCGCCACCCATTGGTCGCCAACCAGATCATGACAAAATTAAAGAAATACTGTGCTGTAAAATAGTTTTATTTACCTTTTTGATGGTCGTTGATGACTTATTGAAGGAGAGTCACCTTCCATAAGGACTGCTGGTAACTTAACCTCTGGTGTGGCTTCTCTTCTTTTTTCTTTGGAGACTCCTCGTCATTTTTGCTGATTAAAAACCTCTTAATTGACACCTGATGCTTTCTGACTTGTGATATATATATATATATATATATATATATATATATATATATATATATATATATATATATATATGCAGTAAAGTCTCGTTATATCGATATTCAAGGGAGTCCGAAAAAATATCGATATAACCGGGACTATCGATATATCCGACCCTGTTTGCATGTAATTTTCTCCGTGCGTGCATAGAAATAGTATCGATATAACCGGGACTATCGATATATCCGATATCGATATAACGAGACTTTACTGTATATATATATATATATATATAGCCAGATAGCTAATAGATAGCAAATAGCTAGCTCGCTAGCATATAAACAAAATTGATAACAACAGTTTGACAAGGAAAAAAACACTCCAAATGAAATCATATGACAGTATAAATATAATATTTAAAATTATTATTTTCATTTTAGTCATATACTAATTATTTTTATAGAATCAGAATCGTCTTTATTGCCAAGTATATAGAACACACAAGGAATGTGTTTCCAGTAGAACATGCTGCACTAGTATCATCATCAAAAAATTGCTAAGTGGCACTATACAGTTCCATTTGGGCTACTGTTGAATATAGCATAGGAATATCCTTGTTTTTTTCTGGTGGTGGTGAGGGTGGTCTGATCAACTGCATTTCCATTCATTTCATTTTGGAACGCAACAAATACCTAAATATCGCAAGTTATCGTTATTTCGATTGCTGTTATGGACTTGAAGTATGCTAATATTATTTATTTTTGTTTGTTTTCTAGAAAAAGTGAGCAAAGCCAACAACCACAAGGATGGTAACATGGTGGGAATCAACAGGTGAGTCAATGATAACGTTTTAGTAATTTATTGTATAAAAACATTTTTTTAAACTATACATGTTGTCCTTTTGCAGTTCGTTCTTGGACGAGTGCTTTCGACAATCACCCTTCAACTCGCGCTCGAAAAGCTCCTCCCCCGCAGAGGCCACCTCCTCCACCCGGGCGCCTTTCCACGGTAACATACACACACACACACACACACACACATTTTTTTGTAGTCAAACAGAGGAGAAGACAAAGACATTTGCACACACATCTCAATTAACCACGCCGTGTCAAGCTCCAGCTCCTCGCTTAGATCTCCAACGGGCCTTTGGGCTCGACGCGGCCCTTGCCCGGGCCTCCCGCCCCACCCCTAGGCCCCCGCAGTCCCCTTTGCTGTGGCAGACGGCGGTCCAGAGGTTAATTAGCCTGTGCCAGCTTTACCTGTCCCACTGCCAGTTAATGGAAAGCTGATTGGTTTCCTCGGTGTCAAAGAGTGGCCTGGAAGTTAATTCAACACCCTCCCCCTTACACACACACACACACACACACCCTCTGCTGCTCCCTTTAACTCAACTCCTCTTTTAAGTTGTTATCTGCTCTTCGTGTGAACTGCGCTTCTTTGTGGCACTTGGGCATTTGGATATATTTTTATATGGAATGTGGCGTCGCTACATAGTCGCACTGTTGCCAAAAAATTAAGACTTTTTTAAGACATTTTCTTTCTTTTGCAGACTCTGAAAAAGAAGACAGCGAACCGGGCAACGGGATCGCCCGGTGGCGGCTCAACGAGCAGCTCTTCACGTGTCCCGTCTGCGGCAAAGTATTTGGGAGGCAACAGACGCTTTCGCGACACCTGGCCCTGCACACAGGTAACCAAGCACTGGAAAAGGACAACGTTTTGACTATGTGTGTGTGTATAGTTAAAAATATTTTGTTAGATATTTTTATGTGAGTATAGTTTTTGCTTTTTTGAATGTTACGTCGGAAGGGCATCCGATGTAAAAGATTGGCCAAAACAAACATGCGGATCAAACCTCTAAAGATGGAGGACACTGATTTGCTGTGCCGACCCCTTGAAGGGAAAAGCCGAAAGGAAAAGAAGAATATTTTTATGTAGATATTTATTTTGGGTATACAGTGATACCTCGGTTTACGAACCCCTTGGCTTACGAACTTTTCGGTTTACGAACGTTACATTGATGAAAATTTTATCTTGGCATACGAACTTTTTTCGTACACGGAGCTGCCTCAATGAGTGATGTGTTGTTCGCGAACGAGCCCGTTCTTCTAACAACAAAATGGCAGCCGACTGTTTTTGCCCTCTATTCCCCACCCCCAGTCTTCGGTTAAAGCCACGTGATTGGTCACGAACGCAGCAGTGAGGGGAGGTGGTTTAAACATTAAAGAGACAGGCAGACAACAGTGAGAGAGTTTAAACTTTGATAGTTCAAAGGCAGAGTGTAGACTGCAAGGTTAAAATATCTCATCAATCAGGCTCCACAAACAACCCGCACAAGCCATCTGTACACTTGATGCAAAAAGCTATCAACCCAGCTAAACAGAACACAATTGATGAGCAACTAGATACAATTATCACAGAGAAGGCACTTACAAGGGATCATTCCTCAAGATGGTGAAAGAAGAAGGCTATGTTCCTCATCAAGTGTTTAATGCTGATGAAACCGACCACTCCATTCCATCAAGCCATCAACGACCTTCACAAAGGTAAATAAAATGACTTTATTATACTGAACAGTTTGTTTCTTTAATGATAATACAATAGCACATTTATTATACATAAAATAAGGTATATTCTGTGTAGTTTTAAGGCTTAGAAAATAGAAAATTGTTTTATGGGGACCTGTGAACGGATTATTCTCATTTTAATGGTTCCCTATGGGAAATAAATTTTTGGGATACACACTTTTCGCCTTGCACACTCTGTCTGGGAAACAATTAAGTTGGTAAGCCAAGGTTTCACTGTGTGTGTGTATATATATATATATATATATATATATATATATATATATATATATATATATATATATATATATATATATATATATACAGTAAAGTCTCGTTATATCGATATCGGATATATCGATAGTCCCGGTTATATCGATATTTTTTCGGACTCCCTTGAATATCGATATAACGAGACTTTACTGTATATATATATATATATATATATATATATATATATATATATATATATATATACAGTAAATATATATATATACAGTAAATATATATATATACAGTAAAGTCTCGTAATATCGATATTCAAGGGAGTCCGAAAAAATATCGATATAACCGGGACTATCGATATATCCGACGCTGTTTGCATGAAATTTTCTCCGTGCGTGCATAGAAATAGTATCGATATAACCGGGACTATCGATATATCCGATATCGATATAACGAGACTTTACTGTGTGTGTGTGTGTGTGTGTGTGTGTATATATATATATATATATATATATATATATATATATGGAGTATATTTTCTCCACTGCGAGACTAATAAAGGCAGATCCAATCCAATAATGATCTATTATTATATATGCATGTCTAAGAACGGTTTATTGGTCAATCCGTACACACGTGCACATTTAGCAGTGCAAGCATCGGTGAATGGAGTCGACTAGACTAGATTAGCCTTCCTTTAAAGAGATTACAACCACGATTAGTCTCACCGGGAAAAAGTTGCCCCCCGTGTCTCATGACGCCACCCGAATGATGCCCATACACATGCGTGTGCAAGATTTCTTCATTTCCTCTGTCCTCTCCGCTGTTGCTTCACTCAAATTTCACTCAAAAGCGAATTCAAACAGAGAGCAAATGAAGATGTGGTGTGAGCATTGCGTAGCACTCCTCATCAAGGAGCACACAAATTGAAACCCGTGTTGAAAATGCCCCCACCGACACAATTGGATATGGTCTCACACACACACACACACACACACACACACACACACACACACACACACACACACACACACACACACACACACACACCATCTGAGCTTGTTGGCTTGCAAACAGCTTGGCCAAACCGCAGAGAGCAGAAGCTGGGGCATATGTCACCATGGTGGTCTTTTTGGTTTCCCTGGTGACATAAAGGTTACTTCGCTTTGTGTCCTCGGGGCCAATCAAGTGCATGCTTGCTTTGAGAAGGCACTGAGGTGCTGGTACTGGTCCATATTAAATCAATAAATAATAATAAAATAAATAAATGTGTGTGTGTGTGTGTGTGTGTGTGTGTGTGTGTGTGTGTGTGTGTGTGTGTGTGTGTGTGTGTGTGTGTGTGTGTGTGCGTGCGTGTGTGTGTGTGTGTGTGTGTGTGTGTGTGTGTGTGTGTGTGTGTGTGTGTGTGTGTGCGTGCGTGTGTGTGTGTGTGTGGCAGAGGAGAGGAAGCACAAGTGTCACTTGTGCCCCTACGCCGCCAAGTGCAGGGCCAACCTCAATCAGCACCTGACCATCCACTCCGTCAAGCTGGACGCCGAGCAGATCGTCGGCGCCGTGTGCGGCCCCGCCCTGGATGGCGCAGAGCGCAAAAACTGCGCCTACTATTACAGGTGACAGCGCCGAAGAAAATGGCCTCTTTCGGGAATACAACCTTTCACCTTCTTTCTGCATTCTGTCACCTGACAAATGCAAATTTCCCCATTGTGGGACGATTAAAGGCTTTCATATTCTGATAAGATGTCCGCTGTCATAACCGCTTTGCCTGAAAGGGTTAAAAAAGTATTTTGGGGGTACATGGAAACCTGAGTATTTCAGTTTTTTTTTGTTCTTTTAATTTAAAGAACAACCAACACCTCCGGACAAGTTGTGTCCGTAATTTGTAAAATCACTTGAAATGACTTCTACTGAGCGTATTTTACAAAGATTCCACGGCATATAGCTATATTTTACGTTTTTTAAGACTCGCGCAGAATGTTCAGGAAGTCTTGTTTTTGAGTTGGTGACGATACCTACCGTGACGTCACGGAGGGACCGCCCCTGACCGAGAAAGCGGCGCACAATGCATTTTGCGGTACTTTGTTTGGTCACAAAACTTTGTGTGTTTTCCTTCTAATTTCACCATCAACATGGATGAACACAAATAACGCAATGGTGAATCATTGTGTGTTGCACCAAGACTACTATTTGATACTAGTTGACAGAAATTCCCAGCAGACAAATCAGCCCATTTCCAATGGAGCTTGGGCGCCATCTTGTGCACTTTCCGGGACGCTACATTGCAGTCCAGATGCCTCAAAATGATCCGGAAGGACTTCTTTAATTGATTGCAAACATTTATGCTCTCCTCTTCAGAACTATTTGAATCATATTCATAACTGGATGAGTAACAAGAAAGCATCTTGTCCGAATCTGAAGCCATTGTTTTGATTCTCAAGCAAGGCAAGATGTCTTGGCGTGACGTCACGAACAAGGGGGGGACCTTCTGAAACTCAGCTTCTCCGAGGTCATTTTCAAGTAGTTTTTGGACACTTTAAGTCATTTTTATTGGTGTTTTTCATTTTACTAAAAATATCAGCCTGCTTGTTTTGGGTAGTTTAGATGCTATAACATAAAATGTGTCGGTTGTCCTTTAAGACTTAAATGGCGTTCGACTTGAGAGTTTTAAATCCGATTGTTTTACAATGAAGTTTTATTCATGTATTTATTCATTTATTTACTCGTTTATTGATCAATTCATCCATTTTCTGGACCACATTAATTATTTATTTATGTATTTACCTGTTTGTGTGCTTGTTTGTTTATTTGTTTGTGTATTTATTTGTTTATTTTAAGGCAAAAGTTGTCCCAAAAAATTATATTCAATAAATTATAAATATTTCAGAAACTAAAAGTTTGGAAAAATGGAACACCCAGTCAACAATGTTATCAGATTACCAGGTGTATGAAAGTATTGAATGAGATGTGATAATCGTTATTCGTCTCACATTGGAAAAATAACAAAATAAACTGTGAAAAAAAATATTAAATACATTAAGAAAAATAAATTTATAAAAAAAAAACACCCAATCAACAACAAAATATCAGATGACGGGGGGTGCATAATAGGGTTAAAAGTGTCAACAAAATTATTTGAAGGGGAACAATTAAAATGGCATTGTGATGACGAACAAAATTAACTCATTCACGGCCAGATGATCTGCAAAAAATGTGTCCACTCCAGTGCCAGGGTTTTTGTCATTGTCACTTGAATTCCACGACTTACAGAATATTGAGTTTTAGGACGACATAAACATTCAATACAGCGTAAGAAACCGGAGAGGCTATTCTTTCATCAGAAAAAAAGAGTTACAGTAAAGTCTCGTTATATCGATATCGGATATATCGATAGTCCCGGTTATATCGATACTATTTCTATGCACGCACGGAGAAAATTACATGCAAACAGGGTCAGATATATCGATAGTCCCGGTTATATCGATATTTTTTCGGACTCCCTTGAATATCGATATAACGAGACTTTACTGTAATTCCTAAATTATATGGGTCTGGAGTTATGAGCCTGAAAGGAGGGTGACTGTCCAAAATACAATGCAATAATATATATTGATTTATATAGCGCTTTAACAACAGCTGAAGCTGGAACAAAGCGCTAACATGTAAAAAAGGGAAATGTTGCCCCCTTGTGGAAAAGACCAAAAAACATTGCCAGAGACTATGGCCAGCGCTTTATCGACACCCAAGCATGAAAAAATAAAACTCAAACAAATTCAGGAATGGCACCCTCCATCATATTTTCAATTCCCGAATACATTCGGGAATGGCAGTGAATGAGTTAATATATCGCTTTTTGCCATTGCAAAATCTATTTTGACACCAAACATGTGCAACAGGTGGCAACAATTTTGTTTTCCTCCCCCCTGATTTGTGTCATGAGAATATTTTGGCAAACAAACGGAAAAATATATTTGTAGACCAATTCTTAAGGTCCTCGTGATGTCACCATGAAAATAGTCTCCGCGTTATGCTCCATATTTCTGTCGCCAGGGGACAGAAGCTTAGCTTAGCATAAAGCCAGGTGTCATCATTCCTTTTTTTTTGGTGTGGGGGGGGGGGGGGGGGGGGGTTGAAGGAATCCATCATTGCGCTAATCTGCTTCCAGAGCTCTCCAAAGAAGCCAAGCTGTGCCACTTAGCAAATGCGTGGCGCCGTTGCTTGACACATTGCCTTTTCCCTTTTCGCTCCGGCAGCTGCCATGTTTGCGGCTTCCAGACGGAGCTCAACGCCCAGTTCGTGGGCCACATGTCGCTCCATGTGGACAGGGAGCAATGGATGTTCTCGCTCTGCTGCAGCGTCTGCGACTTTGTGTGCATGGAGGAGGGCGACATGAAGAGCCACATAAGTAGCGGACACGCAGGTACGCCAGCCTGGCCCCCTTTTTTTGTTTTATTTTCCTCAAATGGCCCCCTGTCCGTATACGTTGATTGCTGCCAACTTGTCTTATGAACCGATTAACTCATTCACTGCCAAACGATGTCCAAGAATGTGTCCATTCAAGTGCCAGGGTTTTTGTCATTGTCACTCAAATTTCAGACCCCACAGAATATTGAGTTTTAGGACTACAAAAACATTCAATTCAGCATAAGAAACCGAAGACTCTCTTCTTTTATCAGGAACAAAAGTTTAATTCCTAAGTTATATGGATGTGGAGTTATCTGAGCTTGAAATGGGGGCGGCTGTCCAAAATACAATACAATACATACATATTGATTAATATAGCACTTTAACAACAGCTGAAGCTGTCACAAAGCTCTATCATGGACAAAAGGTAAATGTTGCCCCCTTGTAAAAGGGAACAATATTGCCAGAGGTCTGACCAGCGCTTTATCGGCACGCCCCGCAACAATAAACAAAACCTGAATAAATTCAGAAATGACGCTCCATGTCACACTTTTCAATTCCTGAATAAATTTGGGAGCGGCAGCGAATGAGTTTTAAAAAATAGCACCGTGAAGTCAAATCTTCTCCATTAAAAAGTTCCAAATTTCCAAAATGCCCTTGCGCTTTGCAAAGTATAAAGCGCACCTCCGACAAATGGCTGGTTTGAAAACTTTTTTTCACATATGGAGCGCATCGAAAATTATGCGGCATCTCGAATAGAAATTACAAGTTACAATGGTAGTTGAGTTATGCATCCACTAGATGGAACACTGCTAAAGTGAATGCAATACAATAAAATACAGTACAACTTGGTTTATATTGATTTCACAATCACTGCAGCTGGAACAAATAGTTTGACAGAGCATTTAAAATACAGACGCTCTCCAACTTATAAGGTGAATTTGTTCGTAAGTTGCTTTAGTGCTATATTTTGTGTGGAATGTATGTTTAAGGCTTATATAAGTAACCTGTATTGGTTTGTACTGAAAAACAAATGTAATAAAATATATATCTCTATAAAGAGATGTACATGTACAACTGAAGACAATACTACATATGTTACTCCAAAAAACGTTTGTATGTACCGTTGTTTGTAACTTGAATGTTAATAAGTATGAGAGTGTCTGTACGATGAAGATTGAAGATCAAGAAACAAGGATGATCGGATTATAATGCGTAATTTTGGCTTTTGAGAAAATGGAATATTTTTTTAGGTGTTCCTTATCCGTGTGGAAAATACAAGATTACAGCTTTCATCTACTTTGTCGCCAATATGCGACTAATTTCCTTTTGGTCATCTTGTCATTTCGTAACATTTTCCCAGGCCTGAATTCAAGGAGTCCCCTGAGCGAAACCAAGAGCACGTCGTCGTCCCTCTCGGCACTCAGCGACTCGCTCAACAGCTCGGAGGGCGGCGACCTCACGCACGGTGGCGCTGAAGACCTCAGGAGTCTGCTGGCCCCGCACTCCTCTGCCGGCAGCCAATCCAGCGCCGGGAACCATTCGGGCTCGGAGGACAAATCCGAAAAAGGTAAAAGGGCTCAAATGGGAAAAAATTACTGGCGGGGATCTATTTTATGGTTTGAATGAAATTTGGTACAAAACAGCACAGGATGCATCTGGGCCGCGCCCTTGCGCCATTTTGACAGCCACTGGCGCTACTTTGTGACTCCACTGCGCCGACACCTGCGCATGTCTATGACGATAAGCGCATACAGGTACATGATCTGCGCCACATAGGACATACTTCTTTTAAAATAGCTATAAAAAAAAACAAATTTAGTAAAATTGCAATTTAAATTGTTTGTTTTCCATCAGAGTTTTTAACTTTGGTCGTCTGCCATCTTGTCTTACCGATATCGTGCCATAATCACCTAGCATTTATTTTGCTGCAATCTAAAGTCGTGGTAGAGGATATCAAGGTCGCAAATCTTAACGGCTTTGATGCCCAAAGTAGACCTGTAGCTATCGCCGCCGCACATAAGTCTAATAGCTGGCTACCTAGCTGGCTTTTTGCTATCTATTTGCTTTCTCTTAGCTACTTACCTAGCCAGCTATCTATTTACTATCCATTTTCTGTTAGCTAGCTACCTAGCTGGCTATCTATTTGCTATCTTGAGAATTTTGAAAGGCGCTTAGAAATGAAATGTATTATTATTATTATTCATTTACCCATGATGCATTGCAGCATTTACATCGAACATGGCGGACAGTTGCAATATGGAGCGTAAGAACAGGAGTAAAACTCTAAAAGACATTAAAAATAGGCAGCAAACAAACACATTCTCATTTTTTAAGATACAATCGAACAAGGCTGTGCAGGGTATTGATAAGTCCTTGCAGCAAACTGCTGTTCATGATTCGAATTTAGTGGCTAATGGGAATGATGTCAGAGCTCTTGCAGCACATTGGAAATCGTCAAAGCGAAGACATTTGTTTAAAGGACAACCAACGTCACTTTTTTGTTTCCTAACTGACATCAGAAAAACGTTTTATAGCATCTAAAATACCCAAAACACGCAGTATGATATTTTTATTGAAATACAAAACACCAATAAAAATGACTTAAAGTGTCCAAAATCGACAAAAAATTGAGCTGCGAATTGGGCATTTTCAGAAAGTCCCGCCCACAGTTCGTGACATCATGCCAAGTCTTGCATTGCTGGAGAATCAAAACAATGGCTTCAGATTCGGAGAACATGCTTTCTTGTTACACATCCAGTTATGAATATGATTCAAAAAGTTCTGAAGAGGAAAGCATACATGTTTGCAATCGATTAAAGAATTTATTCCGTGCCATTTTGAGGCAACATTGGGGAAATGTATGACGAAAAAAGAGGCAGAAAATGGCGACCAAGCTGATGTGAGGAATTAATCAGCCCGTTTCCACAGGCTGATAAATTCCTTCCATGGAGCTTGGTCGCCCTCTTCTGGCGGCTTTTTGGTGCAACACGAGGTTTTCAGACCAAACAAGTACAGCAAAATACATTGACGTGATGGAAGGACTGCTACAATGTGTCTTTTTTCGGTCAGGGGCGTTCCTTCAGTGACGTCACGTACGGACTCATCACCAACTCAAAAACAAGACTTCCTGAATATTCAGCGCGAGTCTTAAAACGTAAAATATAGCTATATGTGGTGGAATCTTTGTAAAATATGCTCAGTAGAAGTCATTTGAAGCCATTTTACAAATTATGGATACAACTTGTCCGGAGACGTCGGTTGTCCTTTAAGTCGACACTGGTAAGAAATATTGTGCCATGTGTGTTCTCTTTGTCTTCTCAAAAATACCGTACAAAATCAAAATGGCACAGTATTGATTGTGTAGAAACAAATTTAAATTGTGGATATATTAGAACAATAGATTTGACTCAAATAATGTTTTTTCATTTGCAATTTAGAAATATGCTCCAATGAATGTATTTTGGTTTATTTCAATCCGTTTTCTATATTTCTGCAATCTAGTTAAATCGGGCCCCATCCATTTTAGAATTTGCCCTCCCCCCCTGCTTTACAGGCACAAAAGGGGGACAACTGCCCCCCTTTTTTAATTTCCCAGATGCAACCCTGAAACAGTCAAATTTCAAATGTCAAATTTTGAATGTTGTAACATTCCAACAATATCGCATGGACCAAGTATAGAGCCTTGTGCAACACCAACACTATCAATTCACAGGAGGGCCTCATTTAAATCGGTTGATTCTCAAAACATTTTTAAAAAAACCATGAAATGGGTTCAGAATTGCGAGTTGCTGAATGTTTGACCATTTCACTCTGCCCCCCCAGGTTTTGAATGCGTGTTCTGCACGTTTGTATGCAAGACGCGTAGCATGTACGAGCGCCACCTGCAGATCCACCTCATCGCCCGGATGTTCGAGTGTGACGTATGCCACAAGTTCCTCAAGACGCCCGAGCAGCTGCTGGAGCACAAGAAATGTCACAGCGTCCCCTCCGGAGGACTCAAGTAAGGAAAGCAAGTACAGTCACAGCTCTCCTTCCCCGACACCCTTCCCTCACCCGTCACCCATCACACGAGCATTATGTTACCTCCAAACAAAATCTGGCTCAGAAAACAACAATAGTGGCCAATGTCATTCACGTGGAGTAAAAACTAGCAAACTTGGTTTGTGTGGCGGCCATTTTGGGTTGATATAAGGGGGGGGGAAACCGCCTCCAAAGCAAAACTTGAAGGAAGGACAATCTATTATACGTCCACCATCTTTGTTCTTCTTCTTTCATCTGTTGGCCGTCTTCGTAAATGGCCCTTCCTCTTGTTATTTCATCGTCTTCATCTCTGTCATTGTCGTCGTCTTTTCGCTCGTCATCGTTTTTTCCTCCTTGTCTTCCTCCGTCCGCCGTTGCTCTTTCGGTCTCGTCGTCTTCCTTGGTCTACTTGGCCATCTTCATTGTCTTCTTCGGCTTTGTCTTCCTCGCGTCTCGTTTCGTCTTGGGTCTTAAGGAGCAACCCCCTCCACCCACTGCCTGTTTCTGATCCGGGCTAGCTGCGGCGTATTAGCGCGATGGCGGTTTAAAAAGAAAATTACCCAATCTAGCGCAAGGCTGGTCAAATCATCACATTTGTTTTGATGTCGGGGGGGTTCTGAGCCGGATGCGGCCTGAAATTAGGCGCAGGCCCCCCACCTCCAGATTTCCTACGCGGGAAAAACCCTGTGATTCTGTTCTGCAGGGTTTGTGAGGCGCTTTGGGGCCCAGAGCAGATGAAAGGTGCTATTTAAAAATGTAAGTGCCGCTCCATTCCTCACCCCACGCCCCTCCTGTCCATTGCAATCGATATCCATCCTCCCCCGCTGCTCTCGCCTGGTTGTGACGCCCCGCCCCCTCCCCCGTCCCCTCGCCAGGTGCCCCTTCTGCATCTACTCCAGCAGTCGCCCGGTGGCCATGGAGTGCCACCTGAAGACGCACCTCCAGACGGAGCACCGCTGCCGCATCTGCCGGGGGCTGTGGCCCGACCGCCCCTCCCTGGAGGCCCACGCGCGCGCCCACCGCCTGGGCAACCACTACCGCTGCGAGCGCTGCGGCTACTTGTCCAAGACGGCCAACAAGCTCATCGAGCACGAGCGCGTGCACACGGGCGAGCGGCCCTTCCACTGCGACCGCTGCCCGTACCGCTGCAAGCGCAAGGACAACCTCAACCTGCACAAGAGGCTCAAACACGCCCCGCCCGCCCCCCGGGAGGAAGGGGGAGGCGGCCAAGAAGCGCCGGGCGCACTGGCCGCGTCCCGGGCGCTTCGTTCCGTCGCCCTGACCCGCAGCCTGGGTGGCGGCGCTCGCCTGTGGGGCGGCGGCGATGACGTGGACCCGCGCGGGGACTGCGCGCGGGTGCGCCTGATCCCCCTCACCACCCTGTACGCCCACGCCTTGACATTCCAACACCCCCCGCGCCGCCTCCCCGCCGCCGCCCCCTCTCCTCCCTCCCACAAACACTCCTTCCTGGCCTACTTGGGACTCACCGAGAGGACTGAGACACTTTGACTTGTCTTGATTTGATCGGACAACTGCAAACATAGCTAGCTGTACATGCTAACAGAAAAAAATACATTTATATCCAAAAGCTGCTTCATTTTTTTTAATCTCCTGAATTAATGGAATTTTACAACGGCTAAGTTGGACTTAGCTCCAGGAAGCTAATCGTTAGCTAGCTCGTTTGAAAGCTGCATCAAGATAGCATGCCTCTTTCTGTGTTTCAAGCTAGCTTAGGAAGCTAACGTTGACTTTTGGGTTGGGTGTTTTTTTTTTTTTTTGGGGGGGGGGGCCATTGCGGCACAGATGGAACCAATGAAACGGACAAAGGCTCGTTTCCAAAGCGGACGCCTCAAAACCGCGCACTTATTTATCAATCTTGTACATAATTTTGTAGCCTTTTGCCCATCTTTTCACATTTTTTGTCATTTTCTTTTGTATGATGGTCAAACCATGTTTTGCTTAGCTGCTGCCTGACATCACCCCTCCCCCCCCTCCCTCTCCCCTTGCTAAGCTAAGAGAATCAACCCTAAAATTGGACTTCCCGATTGAAAATTTTTGCACTCACCCGATCCCCAACGGCAAAATTCTACGTACCGTGCTAGCGGGTTAGCGGAGGCGGCCCGCTTGAGTTTGTTTGGTCGCAGCAGAGTCGATTCAAATGGTGCTTTTTCAAGCTTTTTGTAATGTTTCTGTACAAAAAAAGAAGCTAAATAACTACAAAAAACTGTTCCAAAATGACTTGAATGAATGTATTTTTATTGTTTAAGAAAAATAAGTGTGAACAGGGACATTGTGTGTGCTGGTAAAAAGACTGAAAATTGCCTTTTTTCTCTTTTGTTTCTTTATACTGAGCCTTTGTCATGCAATATAATTTTGCTAAGATCAATATCTTATCCTTTATCTTCCAGCAGACACGCAAACTACGGCGTGTGCATTTGATGAAAATGTAATTGTCAATTTTTTTATGTTTCAAGTCTTTGCTTTACAACTGAGTTGTGATGTAAGCCACATTTGCTATGCTATGCTAAAGCAGTTATAAATTCAAAATGACAGTCAATATTTAAAAAAATGATAATAAACGCCCGTAGGCTATAAATGGGGGGTGGACGGAACAATCACATGAAAAACAGTAACCGTGGTTACTAGTAGATTTTTGACCCTACTGTAAGGCAAGAAAAAATTATTGTAACCTTGAAAAAAAAGTTATTGTAACCTTAAAATTTTACATCGGTGGAGTTGTAAACCAAGGACCCAACTGCCCTTACCTAGTTTTCATACTGTAGTAACATTTGAGATTAATGTAAAGGGGATCAAGGATAGAACCTTGTGGAACGCCACCAGTATCTACAGTATGTCAAAGGTGTCCTTGGTGAACAGCACAGTTCCTTTTCTACGGCAATGACAAAACCCAAATTTTTAAGTCAGCCTTATGCCATCACCAACAAATCTCAGAACAGTCGTAATCTCTGTAATCGACGATCATGCCTAAAAGTAGCAAATTTCGCCCCTTCTCTTAAATTGTCAACTCAGCACTTACTTTTTTTGTCAAACGCGTTGAAGGCAAAAAGCACTTAACAAGCTTCTAAAGCACTAGCTTGGAAAACAACACAAACGCGACACCATTAGGCTCCGCCCATTGAGACCCCAAAATTGTGTGTATGAGAAAGGTCAGAGGTGAAGCTCATCCTGGGAGTTAAAAAGGACCCCAGGCTAAATTTGGGATCTCCATTTATTTTTATTTTTTTGCACAGCGCTGCACTTTTATTTCACGATGAGACTCAATGAGGCTGTTCTGAATAGAAGCAGAGCTTATTGTTTAAAATTGTTCAATTTGATTTTGGAAAAGATTTAAGTTGTTGAGTGGTCATGTGTAGCTCCACATTTTGATTTTTCTTCCAAATATGACATTTATATATTTTTTTCTCGTTGAAAGAAGTGTTTTTGACATTGCTTTTCAAAAACGTTTTTGTACAAAAATTGAAATGATGATTTTATGCTTCTTCCCAAAATGGACAAAAATGTTGTCAATTTAACTCATTCACTGCCATTCACACATTTATTCGGGAATTGAAAATATAATGTAGAGTGCCATTCTCTAATTTGTTTGGGTTTTGGTTTCTCTTGAGGGGGTGCCGATAAAGCGCTGGTCAGACCTCTGGCAATGTTTTTCCCGAGGGGGATGCATTGGCCTTTTGTCCATGTTAGCACTTTGTTCCAGTTTCAGCTATTGTTAAAGCGCTATAGATATCAATATATGTATTGTATTTTGTACAGCCGCCCCCATTTCAAGCTCAGATGACTCCAGACCCATATCATTTTGGAATTAACTCTTTTTTTCTGATGAAAGAATGTCATGGTTTCTAATGCTGAATTGAATGTTTATGTAGTCCTAAAACTCAATATTCTGTGCCTCATTTGAATGAAAATGACAATGACAAAAACCCTGGCACTGGAGTGGACAGGTTTTTTTTTTCACATCATCTGGCAGTGAATGAGTTAAAAGGAACGAAATCCCTTTTACACACACACACACACACACACACATTCCTGTCTCAATGGTTTTGTGAGGTCCGAATAACTCCAGATAAGGAGTGAGGACCATCGTAGCTGATAAGTTTAGAGAAGAACTAGTGTTACATTTGAACACTAAATGTCACCCCATTTCCCACTTCAACTTCTTTAAAAACAAAGAAATAAAAAGTAGACTTGAAACTGAAATAACAGCAGGAATGAGGTTTGTGAATGGGTACATTCAAAGTCCTCACCCTTGTAGTGGATTTGGTCAAAATATCGTTTTACTTTTTGTGGTATAAACTTTTATCTCATTAACCACACACAGTGAGTTAAATGTGTGTGTATCCAAATGAAATGAAAATACAAATACACACCCCAAAACAATTTTGTGTGAATTTGGGAGGACCTCTTTGAAACTGCATATGTAGACCCTCTAGAAGCCTTTAGAATGAAAAACTTGAGAACCGGCCAAAAGATCCTCACTTGTCAAAAATGTCCTCACTACGTATGGTATAAAATGTTAGCGGTCCTCACAAGACTAGTCATACACACACATACACACAAATGTACCAAAATGTGGAGTTACACGTATGTCCCTAACATGTGGCCTTTCAGAGCCTGAATCCCTTATTTGTAAAAAAAAAAAAAAAAAAGGACTTTTAGTCCACCCCCATTTTTTTGGTCTTTGACACATGCATTTTTCAATCATAAAAAATGAGATTTTTAACATCAAATTGTGCCAGATTGGACGAGCCAATTGTCTTTGACCAAAACGTACGTAGCGACAGGACGTGATGTTAGGATGCAATCCGTCATGTCCTGATGTTTTTTTGCCAAATTGCTAGCGGTGTCTTTTTTTCTTTTTCTTTTTTAACAAAAAAGATGATTTTTTGCATTTCAATCACAACCCCCCCCCCCCCCCCCCCACCACCACCACCCAAAATAATACTCCTACTTCCTTTGAGCATTTGATACGTTGTCATCAATTTTGGTATGAACACTTTGCACTCCCCCTGCTGTTAGCATGACCTCAACGTTTTTCAACGTCGGTATCTTAGCACTTATTTTCTTGATTTTTGGGCGTTTTTTTTTTTTAATTCATTTATGATTGAAACGGGACAAAAAAAAGGCTCAACCCCCATCGCATCTGCTTTAGTCATAATTAATTGGTATATGCTGTACAAAGCTTTTTTTTTATTGGTGATGCTGATGATGATTATTACTCCATGGTTAAGGCTGTACAGGGTTGTGACGATAACTGGTAAATAGATCATTTGTACTTTTTTTTTTTGTATTTGTTCCGTTGGTATTCTTACGTTCAACATGCCGGATCTAAATGTAACAGGATTTGAAAGTAAACCTTACATCAAATATTGAAAATGTTTTCTTGTCTTTTCTCCCAATGTTGCCTCAAAATGGCACAAATACATTCTTTAATCGATTGCAAACATGTATGCTTTCCTCTTCAGCACTATTTGACTCATTCATAACTGGATGTGTAACAAGAAAGCATATTCTCCGAATCTGAAGCCATTATTTTGATTCACTAGCAGTGCAAGACGTCTTGGCGTGACGTCACGAACTGGGGGCGGGACTTTCTGAAAATGCCCAATTCGCAGCTCAATTTTTTGCAGATTTTGGACACTTTAAGTCATTTTTATTGGTGTTTTGCATTTGACTAAAAATATCATACTGCGTGTTTTGGGTATTTTTGATGCTATAAAACGTTTTTCTGATGTCAGTTAAAAAACAAAAAAGTGACGTCGGTTGTCCTGTAGAGCACTATATCAATCAATACGTATGCATTGTATTTTGTCCAGCTGGCCCCCATTTCAAGTTCAGATAACACCAGACACATAATTTAGCAATTAAAACTTTTGTTCTGATGAAACAAGAGTCTTAAGATTTCTTATGCTGCATTGAATGTTTATGTAGTCCCAAAACTCAATATTTTGTGGCTCCCAGAATTTTAGTGAAAATGACAAAAACCCTGAGACTCTACTGGACATATTATTTTTAATTTTTGCACATCATCTGGCAGTGAATTAGTTAAAATATGAATTGTGGGATCATCCCTAACAGATATCACTTGTTCGAATGTATCCACGTCATATGAATGTATCGCGTCTGTCACGCTGTGTTTTTGTTTTTTATGAGGGGGGGGGGGGGGGTTGCTAATAATGAAACTTGTGGCACGTTCCCAGTCAGCCAAAGGTCGGCGCTGCCTAATGAAAACAGATGAAGCAGAGATAAAGTGTTGGGCGACATTAAGGGAGCCATTCATCAGCGTTAGCCACCGGAACACCTTGGACCAGGGGTGGGATGAGGGGAGGGCTTCCCTTGCAGCGGTTACATTCATGTTGCCTTTCGCCTGAGTCAAGGGTTACCCTGTTTTTCCAACTTTTCAGGGTGATGCTTGCCATTTGTGTCCCCCTTTTGATTTTTTTTTTTTGGGGGGGGGGGCTCTAATCGCGAGAGAAATTTATGGGTAGATAGATGGATGTTTTTTTGTCTTTTTAATATATGAGAGGTGGGGACGAATTGAGACGTTTCAACGATATGCAAAAGTCCCCCCTCGCCTCCCCTACTTAATATGTGGACGGAAGAGACCTTTCTTGGAGATAGTGCATTTTTTTTTTTTTTTTTTGGCTGGTCTGTGCCTTTATTCCAGTTGCCCGCCATCACGGGGATCTGTTGGGGGGGAGCAGCTCCCGCTTGTTTGCCAAAAGTGTAATCCTGCCGTGACCTGCCACGACCCAGCCCACCGAGGAAAGCTGCTTAGACACAAATTCACATCGACGGGAGCTCCCAGCAAACCCTCTTCTGCCCCCCCCCCCATCAGAACATCCAGTGGAATCTGCTCGCGGAGTTGGTTGGGGGGGCAGATAATTGGACATCATCTGGTGTCAAACAAACCTTTGACAATTGCGCAGGAGAGAGAAAATGCTGAAAAAATGCTTGATGAATTCTGCAAGATACCAACATAATTGAGAAATGGCGCCGCCCATTGTGATATTTTCAAAAACAGCCAAAAATTGTTTGTGAACAGGAAAGTGGGAGACATTTCTTGTTCTAACAAATTGGCCACGTCGCCTTTCTATTCCTTTCTGTAAAAAGTTCCGTAATTTCCGCACTATGAGGTGCTTCGGCGTATCAGGCGGATGTTCATCGAATTCCTGATTTTAGAACTGTTTTCAAACATCGGGCGCACCGCATTATAAGGCGCAACGATTAGAAGCCGCAATAGTGACGCAAAGAGCAACATGAGAAATGAGTGAAGTTTCCACATGCGGCGCCGAATTTCATTCCACGTCGCCACTGTTCCGCCGACGTCACTGTTGTCAGGCTTGGTCCAGACTTGGACTGGGCCTTTTCATGCCTGCTGCATGCGGCTCGTGGGTGAATCGTCACTCAGCGGGAACTGCTCAGCAATCCGATTCACAAATCGCAGCAGGGGGTGGGGGCAGTTGGGGGAGATGATGCTATAAAAGGGTCCAACGTGTTGGGGTAAAGGGGGAGGGGGGCGACGAGGACACGGGTCAGCCAACAACATGGCTGTTACCAAGGCAATGACCTGACTAAGCAATCTGCCGGTGGGGTATTTCAACTGACATCATTCCAGTTTGTTTGTTTATTGTGTGAGTGTGTGTGTGTGTGTTGTATGTATGTATGTATGTATGTATGTATGTATGTATGTATGTATGTATGTATGTATGTATGTATGTATGTATGTATGTATGTATGTATGGGTTTATTCTTGTATTCATTCATTCATTTATTTATGTATTTATTGATACATGCATGCTAAGGCGTTTTTACGCCCCCCCACGCCCTGAAAAACAACCTTGTATAGTAAGAAATTTTAGCCCCAAACAAAAACCAACCATGTGTATATAGAGTCAGGCGTTTTCAGCCTGAAAGTATAGTGAGGCGTTTTTGGCACACAAAAAAAGACCATGTATAGTAAGGCGTTTTTAGCCAGAAAAAAAACGGCGATGTATAGTAAGGTGTTTCAGCCTGAAAAAAAACAACCATGTATAGTAAGGCGTTTTTAGCCTGAAAAAAAACAACCACGGATAGTAAGGCTTTTTTAGCCCGAAAAAAACAAGCATGTATAGTAAGGCGTTTTTAGAGAGAAAAAAACCACCATGTATAGTATGGCGTTTATAGAGAGAAAAAAACGACCATGTATAATAAGGCGTTTTTAGAGAGAAAAAAACAACCATGTATAGTAAGGCGTTGAAAGAGAGAAAAAAACGACCATGTATAGTAAGGCGTTGAAAGAGAGAAAAAAACGACCATGTATAGTAAGGCGTTTTTGACCCAAAAATAACGACCATGTATAATAAGGCGTTTTTAGCCCAAAAAAAACGACCATGTATAGTAAGGCGTTTTTGGAGAGAAAAAAACCATCATGTATAGTAAGGCATCTATAGAGAGAAAAAAACGACCATGTATATTAAGGCGTTTTTAGAGAGAAAAAAACAACCGTGTATAGTAAGGCGTTGAAAGAGAGAAAAATAACGACCATGTATAGTAAGCCGTTTTTAGATCGAAAAAAACCACCATGTATAGTAAGGCGTTTTTAGCCTGAAAAAAACAAGCATGTATAGTAAGGCGTTTTTAGAGAGAGAAAAAACAACCATGTATAATAAGGCGTTTTTGGAGAGAAAAAAACGACCATGTATATTAAGGCGTTTTTAGAGAGAAAAAAACAACCGTGTATAGTAAGGCGTTGAAAGAGAGTAAAAAACGACCATGTATAGTAAGGCGTTTTTAGCCCGAAAAAAACAACCATGTATAGTAAGGCGTTTTCGACCCAAAAATAACGACCATGTATAGTAAGCCGTTTTTAGATCGAAAAAAACCACCATGTATAGTAAGGCGTTTTTAGCCTGAAAAAAAACAACCACGGATAGTAAGGCTTTTTTAGCCCGAAAAAAACAAGCATGTATAGTAAGGCGTTTTTAGAGAGAGAAAAAACAACCATGTATAGTAAGGCGTTTATAGAGAGAAAAAAACGACCATGTATAGTAAGGCGTTTATAGAGAGAAAAAAAACAACCATGTATAATAAGGTGTTTTTAGAGAGAAAAAAACGAACATGTATAGTAAGGCGTTTTTAGCCCAAAAATAACGACCATGTATAGTAAGGCGTTTTCGACCCAAAAATAACGACCATGTACAATAAGGCGTTTTTAGCCCGAAAAAAACAACAATGTATAGTAAGACGTTTATAGAGAGAAAAAAACGACCATGTATAGTAAGGCGTTTATAGAGAGAAAAAAACGACCATATATAATAAGGCGTTTTTAGAGAGAAAAAAACGACCATGTATAGTAAGGCGTTTTTAGCCCAAAAATAACGACCATGTATAGTAAGGCGTTTTCGACCCAAAAATAACGACCATGTACAATAAGGCGTTTTTAGCCCGAAAAAAACAACCATGTATAGTAAGACGTTTATAGAGAGAAAAAAATGACCATGTATAGTAAGGCGTTTTTAGAGAGAGAAAAAACAACCATGTATAGTAAGGCGTTGAAAGAGAGAAAAAAACGACCATGTACAATAAGGCGTTTTTAGAGAGAGAAAAAACAACCATGTATAGTAAGGCGTTTTTGGAGAGAAAAAACGACCATGTATAGTAAGGCGTTTATAGAGAGAAAAAAACGACCGTGTATAATAAGGCGTTTTTAGACAGAAAAAAACAACCTGGTATAGTAAGGCGTTTATAGAGAGAAAAAAATGACCATGTATAATAAGGCGTTGAAAGAGAGAAAAAAACGAGCATGTATAGTAAGGCGTTTTTAGCCCAAAAATAACGACCATGTATAATAAGGCGTTTTTAGCCCGAAAAAAACAACCATGTATAATAAGGCGTTTATAGAGAGAAAAAAAACGACCATGTATAATAAGGCGTTTTTAGAGAGAAAAAAACAACCATGTATAGTAAGGCGTTGAAAGAGAGAAAAAAACGACCATGTATAGTAAGGCGTTTTTGACCCAAAAATAACGACCATGTATAGTAAGGCGTTTTTAGCCCGAAAAAAACAACCATGTATAGTAAGGCGTTTATAGAGAGAAAAAAACGACCATGTATAGTAAGGCGTTTATAGAGAGAAAAAAAACGACCATGTATAATAAGGCGTTTTTAGAGAGAAAAAAACAACCATGTATAGTAAGGCGTTTATAGAGAGAAAAAAACGACCATGTATAGTAAGGCGTTTTTAGAGAGAAAAAAACGACCATGTATAGTAAGGCGTTTTTAGCCCAAAAATAACGACCATGTATAGTAAGGCGTTTTCGACCCAAAAATAACGACCATGTATAGTAAGGCGTTTTTAGCCCGAAAAAAACAACCATGTATAGTAAGGCGTTTTTGGAGAGAAAAAAACGACCATGTATAGTAAGGCGTTTATAGAGAGAAAAAAACGACCGTGTATAATAAGGCGTTTTTAGACAGAAAAAAACAACCATGTATAGTAAGGCGTTGAAAGAGAGAAAAAAAACGACCATGTATAGTAAGGCGTTTTTGACCCAAAAATAACGACCATGTATAGTAAGGCGTTTTTAGCCCGAAAAAAACAACCATGTATAGTAAGGCGTTTATAGAGAGAAAAAAACGACCATGTATAGTAAGGCGTTTTTAGCCCAAAAATAACGACCATGTATAGTAAGGCGTTTTCGACCCAAAAATAACGACCATGTATAATAAGGCGTTTTTAGCCCGAAAAAAACAACCTGGTATAGTAAGGCGTTTATCGAGAGAAAAAAACGACCATGTATAATATGGGGGTTTTTAGAGAGAAAAAAACAACCATGTATAATAAGGCGTTTTTAGAGAGAAAAAAACAACCATGTATAATAAGGCGTTTTTTACCCAAAAATAACGACCATGTATAGTAAGGCGTTTTTAGAGAGAAAAAAACGACCATGTATAGTAAGGCGTTTTTGGAGAGAAAAAAAACGACCATGTATAGTAAGGCATCTATAGAGAGAAAAAAACGACCATGTATAGTAAGGCATCTATAGAGAGAAAAAAACGACCATGTATAATAAGGCGTTTTTAGAGAGAGAAAAAACAACCATGTATAGTAAGGCGTTTTTGGAGAGAAAAAAACGACCATGTATAGTAAGGCATCTATAGAGAGAAAAAAACGACCATGTTTAATAAGGCGTTTTTAGCCCGAAAAAAACAACCATGTATAGTAAGGCGTTTTTAGATCGAAAAAAACCACCATGTATTGTAAGGCGTTTCAGCCTGGAAAAAAAACAACCATGGATGGTAAGGCGTTTTTAGAGAAAAAAAACAGCCACGTATAGTAAGGAGTTTCAGCCTGAAAAAAAAAATGACCATGTATAGTGAGGCATTTTTAGCCTTTAAAAAAGAACGACCTTTTGGAGTAAGGCGTTTTTAAACAGAAAAAAACGACCATGTATAGTAAGGCGTTTATCGCCGAAATAAACGTTCATGTACAGTCATACGTTTTTGACCTGAAAAAAACAACAACCATGGGCGTTTTAGTTTGAAAATAAACGACCCTTTCAGCAATTATGCTTGCCACAGCCCTGGCATTTTTAAAACACGCATAGAATTAGTGCCGTACTGATGAGTTACAAGAGGATTTGAGACAATGTGAATCTTATTTTGAGTTGTGGACAGGACATGCCTCTCCGCAAAATCATTGCCATTTTTTATTGACACATTTTAAAGACATTTTTTTAAAATCACCTTTTACGAAGAATAAACAAGTGTCAACAATGGGCCTTTTCCAGGGGATGACAAAGCTTCCGGCGTACATGAACGGACATTAACTACAGCCAGCGTGATCTTACCTCAAGCATGCTATTAATTCCTTGATGGGGAGGGGGGCATCTATTTGAGGAAAGATTTCATTTGTTCGAGTGGGTCACGCAGAGGAAGATGCGTCCGCCGCCGCCATCACGCCGACGACGGCGGTGCTCAGCCAGGCGCGCAGGAACTTCCAGGAGAGATTAACGGAAGACTAGGAGGTCAAGACCAAACTAATCAAGCTTCTCATTTTCCCGCGCTGACTAATGAAGTAGAATGTGGACTCCCACAGCTGATCCCCCCCACCCCCACCCTCAAAACCGATACCCACGGCAGCCAATCGGAGCAGGCGGCGGCTTCTGCGCCTGACGATCTTTCTAACCATTTCATTAACTCTTAAGCGAATCAGCCATCTTCCATCAATTAAAGGGAAAATCCGCCTACTCGTCATCAGTCTTCCAATCAAGAATCCCTTCACGCGTCCCCCATTTGAAGAAGCCTCACTCGCGTCTATTAATCGTAATCCACCCACAATTCGCTCCCCCCTCGCGTTAAGATTCAACTATTCAGATGCTCGAGAAACGATTGTTTCACATTGAATTACTTTCATCTTAGTTTCACAAATAAATCGGTAAAAGAGACACCAATATGTTTGGCGCCATCTGCTGGAAAATCAGCGAAACAGCATTTTCGGATTATATCAGATGACAGACGCTTTCCTATTTATAAACATTCGAGTTTCGAACAACGTTACTACGAACATTTGTAGTATTCTCTCCAGTAGTTCATATCTTTATCGAGCATCTATTTTATTCAATGTTTATTTGTCAATAAAAACCAATTCAGTTTACTTATACAAGCCTTCAACATACTTATGTAAACCTTGAACATACATTCCTTACAAAATATAGCATTGAAGCAATTTCCGAACAAATTCAGTTTACGAATGACTGTTTGGAACGTATCTCATTCGCAAATTAGGGAGCGTCTGTATATCGCTCGCAAATTCTCTTCAGCGTTTGCTAATTATCGACAAATGGAGATTATCGTTGTGATATTGTAGGACGGGAGCATTTTGGCATCCTGTCTGACAAGTATGATTCTCACAGTAGAGACCGTGCTAATTGCTAAGCTAAAATCGGCACTGCTAAGCGAATTTGACATCTGGTTGGAACCGTGTGAAATCGTTCGATGTGCGTTCGCTAGCTTCTAGCGAATTGTACTTTGGCGATTCCGGCAACCCCCCCTCCCCCCTAGGTGGTAAAATGACAGCATCATAGTTAAGATATCATCCTGCCGGGGAGTTCTTACGGCCAACCGGCAACAGCTGCGCTTCCACAAGTCACGCTAGCGAAGTCCGACGTCTGGTCGACAGTTGGCGGGCCCAGCGGTGCGCCTGCCATCGGAGCGTCTGGCGCAGGCCAGTCGCCCATCTGCCCGAATGCCTTCGCCGTTGCCCCAGCTTGTCCGCCGAGGATGGAAAATGTGTCGCGCGGACCCTCTGGCAAAGCGCCTTTCAAAATGTCTATCCGGTGTGACAAAAATCCTCGCCAGCACCGCCGGATGCCCGGGATCACGCTGAAAGCCGGGCACACGCATCAGTTAGCAACAACCTGGGGTGAAATGCTCGTGTCCTGGTCTAAGAGGACGCCTGGACGACACAGCGGGTAATTAACGGACCCTGTAACCCCATTACATGATATACTGTTCACTGTAGCGACCATATTAAAAAAAACACTTAGCTGCAGTGACGTGCAGTCAGGGGAGGCAGGGGAGGCCGTGCCTCACCTGTCATCATGGAAATATCAAATGAAAAACATAAATTAAACAGTTCTATTTATTTAGTGATTTGTACTTTAAAGTTCTTCTCCATTTAATAACTTTACCATTTTTGGAATTTATTTTTTTTCAAAATGGCTGAATTTTCACATTTACCGTTCAAATACTAAGTAGAGATGAGTGGTGAGGCAGCAGCCAGCTGAGCCTCACCATGGATTCTGCGAAGTGTGCTGGCTTGCTCTGCAGTGAGACCGCATTGCTGCCCCTCTGCATATCGCTATTAAAGTGTTCAAAAGTATCTGAACTAAATCGCTACAGTTTAGCTGGTGTATATAATGTAGAGTCACTGTACATTATAAAAACTGTACTACAGTGTTTATTTTATTTTTATCAAAACTGTGTGCATATGTGAGGCACACAGTTCTCCTGCCTCATGACAGGGGGCGCTGGTGATTACAGAGATTCTTCTTGCGCCTCCTCGGCTGCAGAATAATAGCATTAGTGAGAGCAAGCGACAGTAAACAGTTAGCAAGTTAAGTGCAACCATCCAGTAATTGTTTCGTGTTGCTTGGCCTTATTTTCAGAATGGAGGATTACATATCTAAATTGAAAGAAATACAGACTTTTAAAACTGAAGAAAGATAAGGAAGGCTTCTACAAAGAAGGCCTTTCTTCAGAAGCAGCGGCGCATGGACTTCATTTATAAGTAAAGGTAACACGATAATAACGTTTTTTAAAATTCTTTTTTCTATGCTACAGATTATATAAAGAATGCCGACATGACATTTTAAACAAAACACATTAACGGTTGCCAATCAAATGGTGAATAAGCTACTCTATGGAGTTCATGTTTGTAAATCTGACTGTGATGACGTCAGTGCCTCACCAGCCATCAACCTCACAGCACGTCACTGCTGAGCTGGTAAGGTGGCTGGTGAAAAACAAAATGGCGACGGAGGCGGTTGTGATGATTGGAATCAATTCCACTTTGCCTTCGCTTGTGGTTAAAAAGGTCAAATTGACGTGTCGGACAAAACAAATATTTGCCGTGTGATATATTTCCCGTCAGTTCGGCAAACTGCGGCAGGTTATTAACACGGAGAGCGCTAATCAATAGGCATCACCTTTGCCGGGAGTAAAAAATAAATGTGAATTTTAATCAGAACTGAGACGTTGAGGAGCATTTTCGGGGGAAAGAGGAGAGAAAGCAGTCAGGGGCTAGCCACACATTAGTACCTGTCATAACAGGCACCGGTGCGAGCGGGCCACTGGGCAGCCAGAAATAATAGAGACTGGCAAGAGGGCAACGAGAGGTCACAAACAGCAGCGGAGGAGTGGGGGGGAGGCAAGGGATGAGGGGGGAGGGGGCTCCAAGGGACACATGACAGGAGGATAAAGACGATACGAGGGGTTACAGGAAGGTTACCAACAGAACAGCAAAATCAAAGCCGCCAGACGTTCGGTCAAGTGGCCAGCTTGTCGGAGGTGCGCTTATTACAATTTTTACCTCTTCTGACCGCAAGCGGCCACAAAAAAAAAAAAAAAAACATAGAAATAAAAAAAAAAAGAAAAGTTGAATAAAATTCAAAATTAAAATTAAAATTAAAATTAAAAAAACTTAAAGTTAAAATTAAAATTAAAATATAATAAAGCAAAGCAAAATAATATAAAGACAAATATACAATTAAAAATAACATAAAATAAAATAAAAACAATATAAAATGAATAAAGAAAAAACAATAAAGATAAAAAATAACAGAAATAAAAAATATGACATGAGTGTATAATAAAGATAATATAAAAAAAATAACAATAAAAGATACAAAAAATAACAATAAAATAAAAATAAAACAAATTAATAGAAAGATAAAATAAAATAAAACTACAAAAATAAAACAAAAATTAAATAAAAATAAAACAAGTACAACAATAAATAAAAGTAAAAGTAAAGTAAAATAAAATTAAAAACAAAAATACAAATACAAATACACATAAAATTAAAATAAAATAACAATAAAATAAAATAAAGATAAAAATAAAATTCAAAAAATAACATAAAAGTATCAAAAATAACAAAAATAAAACACAAATGAAATAAAAATAAAATACTACTAAAAAAAACGCTAATGTTTCACAAACTATTGATGTCTATCTGTAATTAGACCACCTTCTCGATTTTAAAAGGCCTGGAAATGGTCATGAACATTTTTTGGGGTACATCTCCTCATGATCAACATGCCTACCAAATATTTTTGGGGCTTATCTGCTCAAAATAAATACGGCGACTAAATTGAGAGAAAGACTTTGTCTTTGAGGACTGCGAAAAATAAGCCGAATCGAGTACAAGGTTCACCAACTGACCCCGTTTGTTTTGCAAGATGAGTTATCGGAAGAATTAGGGGGGATGGGAGGGGTTGGAGGGTCTTGGCCAGCAATTAAAAATGCGGATTAAGACATGATTGCCTTTCGTGTCCTGAGGAGGAAGAGCAGGAGGAGGTGAGGTATCATCCCAACTCTGGTGACAGGCCGCGAGTTGACTGTGGCGTATTGGGATGGCAATGACCTTTGCCCTCTCTGCCCCGAGCGAATTTCTGTAGGCCGCGTGGCACCCGAGCAGCTGGATTTCATTAAATGAGCGCCTGGCAGCGTCTGCGGCAGGGGTGAGTCATCGCCGCCCACCTCCATATCATCTCGTAACCATAACTACAAATAATTATACACTCCAATCGAATACTGGAAGGGGAGGGGGTCAGTCAAGCTCCACAATCACTTCTCAAGTCCAATTACCAGCGCACAGGCTCGGTACGTGCCTTCTTGCCAAAGGGTTACCGCCCCCCTCCCCCTTCCAGCCCCCTTCGCTAAATTACACACAGCAAACAGCAGTGGGAATGGCGCGGGTAATGGAGCCAAGGTGCACGCCGTCTGCCTGAATTAAACGCACATGGTTGCCATGAGTGTATACATTTGCAAAGCTGTGCGAGAGAGGAGGGGCGTGGGGGGGGGGGGGGTGACTTATGTCCACACTGACAAATTTCAGAAAAAAAGTACATTTAGCCATTCACTGCCATTCTCGAATGTATTCAGGAATTGAAAAGCATGACGTGGAGCGCTATTCCCGAATTTGTTTAGCTGGGGTACCGATCAAGCACTGGCCAGACTTATGGCAATGTTTTTTCCCTTCCACGAAGGGGCAGCATTTGTCTTTTGTCCATGTCAGCGCTTTGTTACAGCTTCAGCTGTTGTTAAAAGCGCAATATAAATCATTATGTATATATTGAAATTTTATACAGCTGCCCCCATTTCAACTTCAGATAACTCCAGACCCATATAACTTAGGAATTAAATCTTTTTTTTCTGATGAAAGAAGAGACTACAAGGTTATTTACGCTGTACTGAATGTTTATGTAGTCCTAAAACGGAATATTCTGTGGGTCCTGGAATTCGAGTGACAATGACAAAGACTAGCACTGGAGTGGACAAATTTTTGCACATAGTCTGGCAGTGAACGAGTTAAATAAAATTCAGCTTCACCCACATGCTTTGATGAAAAACTCCAAATCTCAATCAGAATCCTGCAGCTCGGGTGACGTCCAGAACTAATAAATCCGACTCTATTCCTCGGATTCAAAAAGATGTTAAATCGGCTCCCAGCGAGCTCGCAAATTAGCACCCGAGGGTTGCCGACAGAAGTCAAATCAGCGCCACGGTTTTTGTTTTTAAAGGTCCGGGTTCAAAACAAGCACTCCCGTCGTCAAAGCCACGGCGGGAGCCTGTTTACGACGGCGCAAGGATCGCTTTTGAATTTGCTATTTTAGAAGAAGAAAAAAACTTGCAGAAGAGCAAATGGGTTCTTGGTTTTGACCTCTGATTGACCCAAATAGAAAGATAGATAGAAGCTGCAAGGGGTGTTGGGGGGGTGTCTCTGAGGCTTGAGTATTTGGGACATTGGAGAACATTAAGGTGTGCGTGGAACTAGAGTGACCTCTAGTGCCAAAAAGGCGATGTGGGATGAACTACAGTGGTGCGTCAGTCAACTTCCAAAATGAAAGTATTCTTGGAAGAAATTTCTTAACAAGAATAGTTTGTCAGCAGATACGCATTTTACATGTAAATGTCCTAATCTGTTCCAAGCCCCCCGAAAATTTTGACACAAATGCTTTCTAAAGCATAAAAACGTATTCAATTAAGGAACTAATTTTAATTAGATTAAACCTCAATAAATAAGAATTGTGCATAATGTGGAAAAAACAAAGAATAAATAATAAAAATGATGATTGTTTAAACTTTTAACTGCGTCCTTGTTTTGTTGGCCTATGTAGTTCCTGTTTGTCTCTCAGAAATGTTTTTATGCCTGGCGTTTAGTGAAGACCTGATCCAAGGACATTTGCATTTGGCTTTTAACGATCTTTCAAAAATGTCTTAGGGCACTGATGTCAAAGTCAAGGCCCGCGGGCCAAATCCGGCCCACCACATAATTTTTTTCGGCCCGCGAAAGCAAATCAAACTTGTTAAATTCCACGATGATTGCTAAAATCTGAGCCAAAATGTCATATTTTTGGATGTCAACCACAATAAAAGTCATTATTCTTGACTTCAGATTTGAAAACGAGTTATTCATTAATTTGCTGTGTGCTCTATATGTAATATTTGAAGGGATTTAAACATTCTAATGGGTTCCCCAAATTCATAACGGCCCTCGAGAGGAAACCATAACTACAATGTGGCCCGCGGCAAAAAATGAATTTGACACCCCTGTCTTAGGGAAAACATTAGTAATAGCCAATGGTAGAATAGGAACTATTATGATGTGTTGAGGGAACCCGGGAGCTTTGAGTAGCAGCAAATACTGTGTTTCTACTTATTGATTTTTTGGGGGAGAAGAAGAGGCAAGATTTTTCTGTTTGTCTGTTTCTGTTTGTCTGGGGCGGGCTTATTAGGAATTGTATGCTTTTTGTCAGCAAGCGGTGATGAATAGAAATTAATAAATGTCAATTAAAATAAACTAAACTAAAATCAAATACAATGAAATAAAAATATAATACAAGGCAAAAAAAATTAGTAAAAGAAAATAAAATAAAATTGCAATAACAAGAAATGAAAATAATGTAGCTTGAAAATGTTGTATAAGGAAGTAGACGTACCACGGTTATGTCCACTGATCCTCCACTGATTACAAGGATGACGAGAGGAAGGATTTGAGGAGCAGGTCGGATGCGAGGCCCGGGGAGATATCCCCCCGCGTGACCCTCTCCTCCAGGCCGGGGAGGGTTTCCCGGACGCCGGGGTGATCCCGGAAGTGGGCTAGGACGTTTTCCTGGATCAAAGTCCACATCCACACTTTTTGCTGGGCCCGACGGCGGCTCTGCAGCTCGCCGGCGGCCAACATGGCCTGCTGGTACGACCGCATCTCGGCCCAGACCTCTGAGATGCCCTCGACGCTGTGCGAGGAAGCGCGCACCACCTGAAGATAAAAGGAGTCGCAGTCGGGAGATGCCCGCGTGAAATCAAAGCCCATTCCAAAAATGATGTCCGGAATGTTCCACCTGCTGCCTTGCTACACTCTCGTAACCTTGAGGTGACATTGCGCTTGACTTTTCAATATACTACACTCACTTTTGGGGTCTTTTGGGTTCGGTCATTAGCCCAGTTGACATGTTTGTTTGGATTCTAACTTGAGGGAAGGGAGAATTTAATCCAACTGTAACAATAGCTCGAACATATTTTTTTTTATAAAAGCTGTCGTGATCATCACTTTTTTCATCACTTTGCTGCTGTGAAATGAAAATTTCTCCACTGTGAGACGAATAAAGGCATATCCAATCCAATCCAATCCTCTCCTCTTTCATCTAGAACTGCTTCATGTCATCACAAAGAGGGTACAGCAAGTCCTGAAGAATGAATGTCTCTCTGTGTCTTTGTTTTGTCATATTGTCTCTATGCTGTCATATTATTTGTTATTTAGTTTTTTTTGTTCTTTTGACTTCAAGACGGCGCCGCGAGAGTGGCTGCCTTTCCAGCAGCTCATGTATTTTGTTTTTCTACTTTCATTCCTTTCATCACTTTGCTGCTGTGAAATGTAAATTTCTCCACTGTGAGACTAATAAAGGCAAATCCAATCCAATCCAAAAGTGTAAGAAAAAATATAAATTAAAATGAAAAAAATAAGGACCTTGGTTTTCAGGTCATGGTTGGGTTCAGTTTTATGGAAACAAAATGGAATAAGTAAAGGGGAGTGAGCAAGAGAGAGAGAGACAGAGAGAGGGAGGGAGAGAGAGAGAGAAGAGAGAGAGAGAGAGAGAGAGAGAGAGAGAGAGAGAGAGAGAGAGAGAGAGAGAGAGAGAGAGAGAGAGAGAGAGAGAGAGAGAGAGAGAGAGAGAGAGAGAGAGAGAGAGAGAGAGAGACTGTAGTTTGGATCATTTTCCATTGTTTTGTAATCAAAAGTAGAACATTGGTGTGTTTCACCAAAACCACAGCTGATGAAAATGTCATCAAAAATGTTCAAGGGTGGGAACTCCAATTCCAAGTAAGACTCACCTTGGGGTTCCAAAACCTGGACTGCCTCCGGAGCAGCTTCATAGCGCTGGTGTATTCCGCCTGGATCCTCCTCGCCGGCACCACCAGATCTCCGTCCGACTTGGTCACCACCACCAGGTCGGCCCTCTCGATGATTCCCCTCTTGATGCCCTTCACATCGAGTCATCGGTTAGATCTGTGGAAGTGGCTGCCTTGACAACAGCTCCCATATTTCGTTTTTTGCCAGTGGATCCTGACAGTGAGCATTGTGAAAAAAAAAATCAACCATCACCAACACGGGTTTCGAAAAGCCGGTCGGACAGCACAAACTCGGGAGTGACTTTACCTCAGAATGAAAGTGACAACGAAAGAGAGAATGAGAGCGTGTGTGGCAAGGAATATCGGACGCTGTTCCAAACAGACATGCCGGGGGAAGACTTCCATGTTTTCAGTTTACAGGCGGAAAATGAGGACGGCTCTCAGTGACTTGCTAAGTTTTTGTAACCAGCTCTGTTAATGAGTGCTAACGTGTTTCTTCCGAGTCTGAGTGACTTGGTATTTTTTTGTACCCAGACCTGTTAGCGAGTGCTAATGTGCTATGGTACTGCCGTGTACCCGCGTGCTTTATTAACCAGCCCTGTTGAGGCTGTGTTACTACAGTAATGCTTGCTGTGTTGCTGCCGCGTTACAGGCACTGTTTTGAAAGAAAAGGACAACCGACACCATTTTTTTGTTTCCTAACTGACATCAGAAAAACTATATTTATAGCATCTAAAATACCCAAAACACGCAGGCTGATATTGTTAGTCAAATGCAAAACACCAATAAAAATGACTTAAAGTGTCCCAAAACTGACCCCGTTTGTCTGGACTCTGATGTAGCGCCCAGAAAATGCACAAGATGGTGCACAAGCTGTGTTTCGTTCAGTGGGTGGGTTTCACGCACACACAATTTTTTTCCGAATGTGTGTAATCTTACACCTTCTTTATGCGTCTTACCGCAATTGGCTGCAACACACAACGATTCACTATCGCGTTATTTATGTAGTTTTCCTTCTAATTTCGCGATTAACACTGTGTTTCTAGATGAAAAAAATACCCAAAATGCAATGTATTTCGCTTTTCTCAGTCAGGGGCGAGTCTTAAAATGTAAAATATGCTGTGGAATCTTTGTAAGATGCGCTCAGTAGAAGTCATTTCTGTATTTACAAAATGTTTTTTCCTTTAAAAATGTACTAGGTGAGCCTTATAATCAGGCGCACTCTGTAGTCGGGAAATTACGCTAATCTAATCAATCTAACAACATTCCGATCATACCTGCAGTTCGTCGCCCCCCGCTGGTGGAATGAGCAACACAAACATGTCTACCATGTCCGCCACTGCAAACTCCGACTGGCCGACACCTGACAGACAACAAGCAAACGTATTTGATGTTCGAATGAAAATGAACAGCCGGATACAATTATGCCCGTAATGGTCCTGTAATGGCTGATGTTAAGCGTTCTTGTGCCTGCCAAGATGTACAGCCACAAACTCTACGACCACAATTTGAAATTGAACACCGGCCAATTAGGAGAAAGCCACTGCAAACTGGCAACGTTGACCGCGGCCGGGTGCGTTGAGCACACGTCGTACCCACAGTCTCCACAAGGATGACGTCGTAACCTGCTCCCTCGCAGAGGACGATGGCTTCGTTGGTCGTCCTGGTGACGCCGCCGAGCGTCCCCGACGTGGGAGATGGGCGGATGAAGGCGTTCATGTCACGGGAAAGTTCGGTCATGCGAGTCTTGTCACCCATCAAGGAACCTGCAAACAGGAAGTGGAACAGGTGACTGTCCTTGAATCATATTTTGTTTTGATTGGAGCTACAAAGATTAATCAACAACTAATTTCACAACCGGCGTGTCGTGGTACATTCGGATGTCATGTTAAATTATCCTATTTTACTTAAAGGGGAAGTCAGGGCACATTATTTTTAAATAAAAATATATTTTATGTGGGTAGTCGAGGCTGACCACGGTATTCTGATTAATATCATGTTTGTGGAATATAAATTAAGCAGAAAAATGCATCCGTTTTTCGCCCCCTTGGGGCGGCTGCTATTTTGTCACTTACTGTCAATTAAAAATACAGTGATACCTCGGTTAACAAACCCCTTGGCTTACAAACTTTCCGGTTTACGAACGTTACATTTATGAAAATTTTACCTTGGCATATGAACTATTTTTCGGGATACACACGGAACGCCACAGTGAGTGATGTGTCGTTGGCGAACAAGACCGTTCTCCACACCCAGTCTTCGGTTAAATCCACGTGATTGGTCAAGAACGCAGCAGTCGGGGGGGGGGGGGGGGGGGGGGGGGGTACAGACAGAGAGTGAGGCCGTTGTCCAAAAAAGAAAATGGTACCCCACTTTTTTTATGTCTTCTATTCCCAGCCCCCAGTTTTCGGTTAAAGCTACGTGATTGGTCAAGAACGCAGCAGTCGGGGGTGGGGGGTTAAAAATTAAAGAGACAGGCAGACGACAGAGAGTGATAAGATGGATAGAAAACAGTGAAATTTGGACTCGTTTCAACTTTGATAGTTCAAAAGCCGAGTGTAGACTGCAAGGTTAAAATATCCCATCAATCAGGCTCCACAAATAACCCGCACAAGCCATCTGTACACTTGATGCAAAAAAATCTCAACCCAGCTAAACATAACACAATTGATGAGGAACAAGGTAAAATTATTGCAGAGAAAGCACCTACAAGGGATCATTCCTCAAGATGGTGAAAGAAGAAGGCTATGTTCCTCATCAAGTGTTTAATGCTGATGAAACAGGTCACTCCATTCCATTAACAACCATCACAAAGGTAAATAAAACGACTTTATTATACAGTAGTTTATTTATTTAATTATAATACCGTAGCACATTTATTATACATAAAATAAGGTATACTTTGTGTAGTTTGAAGGCTTAGAAAATTAGAAAGTAGAAAATGATGTTTTATGGGGACCTGGGAACGGATTATTCTCATTATAATGGTTTCCTATGGGAAATTAATTTTTGGGATACACACTCTTCACCTTACAAACTGTCTGGGAACCAATTACGTTCGTAAGCCAAGGTATCACTGTAACATCACTGTTGCTCAGTGCTCGGGTAAAAAAATACAATCATGGCTCAGCTTGTAAACGTTACATAGCTAAACTTGGAAAATAGGAAAAAAGAAGAAACAAAAAAAGATAGCACACATTATTTTGAACAGAGCCCAAACCTCATGTAACTGTTACATGCTAATTTGTTCTTTTTTTTTTTTACAACTGAAGCCTATATTCAGGATCAGCTGTTTATCTTTTGTTTTTTTACACTTCAATTCTCTATTCCACAGTTGCTATCCAAAACATTATTAAAAATTGTGTGTATTAACATAACTAAGCTGTGTTAGCTAAGAGCTGAGAACTTGCACTGGTCGGGAAAAAAAGTGCCGTTGAACATCCATAATTATACCTTAAAGGACAACCGACGTCTCCGGACAAGTTGTGTCCATAATCGTTTTTCTGCTGTCAGTTAGGAAACAAAAAAGTGATGTCGGTTGTCCTTGAACAATATGTGAAACATGTGATGCCGAGATGTTACCTCCCGTCGTGCACGAAGACGGATCAACTGCCAACACTGACACTTTATGTCCACGTCCCGTCAGAATCTTGCCCACCACTTCAATGAACGACGACTTCCCAGCTCCCGGAGGACCCGAGAGACCTTAGAAAATTGTGGTGAATAAAAACACAAATGTCTCTTTCTATATCCACGTTTTTACACTATATTTTAGATACTACATCATCTTTATGTTAATACAGTATACACACCTACTCTGAAGGCCACTGGTTTCCCACCATTGCTGCTCTCCTGCTTCCTCCGGTAGGCCAGGACCTTCTGTAGCAAGACCTGTGCCAGCTCCTTCTTCCGCGGATGCTGCGTCTCCACCAGCGTGATGGACTCTGCCAAAGAAGCTCGGTGACCCCCAATGAGGCCAGTGTAGAGTTTATTCAGCAGCTTCTGCTCGGGGCCGCTCAGGTCTTGGATGTGATGGTTCAAGGGTGTGCTCACAGTCCGCCATTGTTTGTATACGTGATTGGGGTGACAAAGGCAAGAGTTGGTGGTGATAATGTGGCGCAAGAGCGGGGAATGTAGGAGTCTCATTTTATCTAAAACAGAGAAAAGTCAGCAAGTTTCATCTCTCGAATGGAGTGAAAATCCGGGCACTTTATGACGTCACCGTGTTGATGAACGAAGCGTCGCAAGTTGTGGCATTGTTTTAGCTTGAAAATCAGCACGTGTAAGGTAACGATTATGTAACATAAGTTCATAGTGTTTTGTTTATCCAAAGGTAAAATATTGCATCCAAAATCCGCCACAAATAGATGTTACAACAAAAATAACACTGACCTCAAGCCGCGATCCATCGAAGCGTAAGGTTCATGTGTTTCCTTCTTCCGGTTGTGACGCTTACTATTTCCGGTGATATATGTTGACGCTTTCGATTTTTTGGGGTCTTTTCAAAATGTCAACACACACATGAAATCAAACGTGATTCAGATTTTACATTTTAAAAACAGTTAAAGTATATCGAGATAGGGCTCAAGAATGCTTTTCAGGGCTTTGTGGAGGGACGTGCCTACATGGAGGCCATCTTAGTGGGGGCAACGCTCTCATGAAAAGTAATGTCAACATTGATATTAACTCACAACGTGATGATTTTAAACTAATTTTCATGATCTTCAAACCTTTGGTAATGTGAAAGAAATCTTTTGTCTTTGTTGCACCATGCATAAACATGAAATGGACTGAAACTCAAACCGGCAAAATTGCTTGCGGTATAATTTTTTACCAGCAGATGGGAGCAGATGACCACTTTTTCAATGTATTTACATTTTGTCAGGGTGTCAAAATCCGGGCCTCGAGGGCCGTCGTCCAACATGTTTTCCCAGTCTCCCTGTTGCAACGCATCTGATTCAAGGGAACAGGCTCAATGGACACACCTGATTCACACACTTGATTATGATCAGATCATAAGCAAGCTCTGCGAAAGTCTGACATGAGCCCATGTGGTCGCTTCAGCCATCCATTATGGAATTGTCTGCTGATCAGGCAGCACAACCACTGGGACAGGAAAAGACTGGAGCACCTGGTCAAGAGGGCCAGTTCTGTCCTTGGCTGCTCGCTGGACTCTCTGGAAGAGGTGGGCAACAGACGGGCGCTTGCTAAACTAAAAGCTATGATGGACAGCCCCTCCCGCCCCCTCCTGCCCATCCTGACAGCACTGGGTAGCTCCTTCAGCCAGAGACTATTACACCTGCCCTGCAAGAAGGAGAGGTACTGCCGCTCGTTCCTACCGACTGCTGTCAGGCTTCTCAATTCTCAATAATCACATGTGGAAAAAAATTGGATTCTTAGACTTTAAATATGGGTTGATGCAATTTTCTTGATACTTGCACTATGTAGTTTTTTTATGAAACGGTGACATTTTTACTGTGCTTAGAATATCTTGTTTTTCTATCCTTTCACCCCCCCCCCCCCCCCCAATCCCCTTTCAGTTGCTGCTGTGGACTGCAAATTTCCCCGTTGTGGGACAAATAAAGGTTTTTTTCTGATTCTGAATCCAAGATTTGAACTTTTGGAGACAATTTATGTGATATTAAGTGGAATTTTCCTGAAACAGATGTGATGAATTTATAGAAAGCCAAAGTCCAGCTTTACACGTGACTAAAACGTTGAAACATGGAAAAAAATAAGACATTGTCAAACAAAGTAAGAACAGCGTATTTTATTTAAAAAAAATGATATGGGCGGACATCTTTTGTGTATTGAATTAAAATGGAATCTTTTCATATACCGGTCATTGAAAACATCAGTCTATGATGCATCGCACTTTTTGTACTTTTGCTTGAAAAAACAAACAAATGACGTATGGCTTAAAACAGACAACACAGCACCATAGTTTAAACGTGAATATAAAACACTATTTGAAGTGTGTGGGATAAAAAATGAGTTTAAAACATAATGAGCAATAATTATGTTAATGGCGGAACTGCAATTGGGGGGGCATCTGCCCCACCATCCCCCAAACCACCATTACCAGTAAGTTTCCCGAATATTCTCTCGAGTGATTGAAATTTCATACTTGTTCACCCTTGGGAGTGTTTCTTCCACGCCAGTGAGGAAATTCAACACCAAAGTCTTTGCGGTGTAACATCCGACTGCTTCCAGAGACCCGGAATGTCGCCGCAGAAATTATACTAACAACGCATTTATGGAGAAACAATTCCACCAAGCGGGACGGTTTGGTTCAAATGGCTTGGAATGGCAAAACCTGAGCTGGCCCTTTTGTGTGGGAAATAATTGTGGTTGTCCAGATGTTGTACATCACACAAGAGCGCGGCCAGTGTCCAGTTGGCTCGATTTTGTTTTACAACAATACACAACAATATTTATCATTCAACATATGTACCTGCGGATGAACTAGGACCATTTTCGCCTCTATGGAGAGCAAAGAAAGTCGCACAGAAGACAACTGTGGTGGGGAATTCAGTTTTTTTTTTGTCTTGATGGAAAGAAGTCACAGGCCTCTCGGCTCATTGTCACAGTTCGACAACAGCAAAGCCGAGACACAGGCCTCTCGGCTCATTGTCACAGTTCGACAACAGCAAAGCCGAGATGACTGCGGCAGCTTGGTGGTGACAGGTTTTAAAAATGTCAGAGGACATATGTGAATGCAGGCATGCAAAGCGACGGTGACAGGGAAAAAAAGGGAGGCCAGTTTGGGGACGCCTGCGCTCACCAAGAATGCGACTGTTGGATTATTGGTGTTGGTCACAAAGATCAAGTTTCTTCCAGTTGCATCATGCTCTCGCTTTACTCAGTCCTCTGCCACTTTCAGAAGTCCTTCAGGTGGACAACCCATGGAATTGACAGATCCCAGATCAGCCACAGACAGTTTATCTGACAGGCAAGTCAACCGATCTGGGATCAGTTTGTCTTGCTACTTGGACCAAAAAAAAAATTAAAATAAAAAAAATGCTGGGCTGACCCCGAGGGAGGTCTAGGACACGGACGATATGGGGTTGTGGGGAGAGCCCATCTGCGTGAGGACCTTGTCCAGCCACTGCAGTGGCCCATGGAGGTGGATCTCGATCCAGCAAGGGGTGCTGGTCACATCCTGGCGGTGGTACTCGGCTCCCCAGCCCTGAAACATAAGCAATTTTTTTCTCTTCACTTAATTCATTTCAAAATGGACGAGTCACACACAGTAACAAGACGTTATAATGGTTGAAAAATATACAGGACAGGTCGTTTTTTTAATCACAAATAATAATATATATTTTATTTCAAGTGCCTTTCAAAGCTCTCAAGGACACTTTACAGTCACAGACAAGCATAGATACAATAATAAATAAAATACAATTACAGCATTTTTCATTGTCGCTCAGCCCCATTGTTGCTGTTGATGCGCTAAAGTTACATTTTTTGTTTACGTTCGTATTGTAAACTGATATCACAGTTTACTGGCTGATTTATTTGGTGCAATTTTTGGAAAGCTGCTGTAAATTTAATAATAGAACATCCACAATTCAAATTAAAATAAAAAAAAACAGATTGATTCATGCATCATCTGCAGATATGTTAACGCAAGCGTAACATGTTGGACCATAGCATCAACTTTGGAAATTGATTAGATTAATCGATTGCTTGTATTTCTTTCATGACCTTTAGGGACCTTGAAAAAAAATGATCATTAGATAAATTTATCGCTTGTAATTCTTCAGTGACCTTGAATAAAAATATTTGACCATTACATTGATTTATTGATTTTAATTCTTCAGCGACCTTGAAGCTTTTTGACTAAAAATATTTGACCATTACATTGATTTATTGCTTTTAATTCTTGAACGACCTTGAAAGTCCTTGAAAAAAATATTTCACCATTACATTAATTTCTTGCTCGTAATTCTTCAATGACCTTGAAAAAAATATTTTATTAATATATTGCTTGTAATTCTTCAATGACCTTGAAGGACCTTGACATTTTTTGGAATATTAGATTAATTTATTAATTGTAATTCTTCAACGACCTTGAAGGGCCATACATTAATTAACTATCAGGTGAATTTATTGTTTGTAATGTTTCAATGACTTTGAAAAGAAATTATTTGAGGCTGAATATATTGCTTGTAATTCTTCGACCTGGAAAATAAATTGAAGCTGAATTCAGTGCTTGGAATTCTGCAATGACCTTGAAAAAAATGAATGAAATAGCAATTGCAATATCGAAATGAAAAAAAAAAAAAAAAAAAAAAAAACTCAGAGAGATTGTATTTCCAAAAGCGAGCACACTGACCTTGACAAAGCTCATGCGGATGGTGCACATCTTGGTGAGCTCGTACACGGCCTCAAAGCCGTGATTGACGGATTGGGCGAGCAGCTCGGCGAACTCCTGGTTGTTGAAGATCTTCAGGCTACAGCCGCTAGGAATCTTGCACACGGTGGTGGGATGGAAGCCGTGGTGGTAGTTGCAATTGCGACTCTGGACGAAAATGCTGCTGTCGCTCAGGCACTCTGCGTAAACCTCGCCGCCCACATAGTACAAGTGGACGCCTTGAGCGGAAGTGGGGAAGAAGATCAGTCGATATGGTGAAAAGGAACTCGCTCACGCTGTCGCATTGAAGTTGCGGCAAGAAAATTTGGTCTTTGGCGCAAGCGCACCTTTGCCGATGTGCCGCCGCGTGTTTTCGATGGTGGAATTGCGGTTGACGTTGGACAGCAGGCCAAGGCAAAAACGGTTGCGGTTGTTGGACGGATCGGTGAAGCCGTCCACCAGGACGCTGGTGGACGAGGCTTGGAAAGCCTCGCCGACGCGGTTGTTGAGCTCGTAGTAAACAATGGAGCACCAGTGTTTGGGCTCCTCATAAGCCACGGGTTGTACATCTGCTGAGGAGGACACATTCGGCGGTTGTGAATCGGAACAAGAAAAATGGCAATTGCATCTTTGTCGGATGAGTCACAAAAATGTCGACATGAGGAGCTTTCAAACATTTTTGTTTTAAAAATGTACATAAACGTTCAATACAGCAAAAAAAAAAAAAACTTTAGACTCTCTTCTTTCATCATAAAAAAAGAGTTAATTCCTAAATTATATGGGTCTGGAGTTAGACGATCTTGAAATGAGGGCGGATGTACAAAATATAATACAATATATACATATTGATTTCTATAGTGCTTTAACAACCGCTGAAGCTGGAACAAAGCGCTAACATGGCCAAAAGGCAAATGCTGCCCCCTCGTGGATGGGAAAAACATTGCTAGAGGTCTGACCAGCGCTTTACCGGCAGCCAAGCATGAAAAAACAAAACACGAACAAATTCGGGAATGTGGCTCCATGTCACACTTTTCAATTCCCAAATAAATTCGGGAATGGCAGAGAATGAGTTAAATATGACGTGAATGTTGATAATTCTTGATCACCTGCACGGTTGTTTGTCTCGATAGGCAAAGGTGGCGCCATGAGGTTGGTGTCCATCGGCAGGGGGCCGTCTTGAGTCATCTGCTCCTCTGGGGGAATGTAGGCAGGCGGTGGCGTCTCTGAAATCCCCCCCAAAAAATAAAATAACCTTTTATATGTCACGTGGAAGAAGTGGAGCCAAAATGGTCGCAAAGGACTCACCCGGCATCTGGAACGGACTGCCGGGGTCAGAGTTGGATGGCGAATGCGGGAAGGTAGCGTTACTGCCCCCGCCTGGTGAGCTCGGGAAACCGTTTCCAGGCGAATGCGGGAAAGGGACGTGATTGGAGAAGGATTCGGGGAAAGTGGCGTTCTGGGGCATGTGTGGCTCGTTCTGCTGAAGCGGGTCGCGGAAGCGAGGGAGCATCGTGTGCTTGGCGTTGAACTCGCTGTTGCGCGGTACCAACACAGGGGGTAGAACTGCAAAAAAAAAAAAAAAAAAAAAAAAAAAATGGGGCTGAAACAATTAATTTTTTAAATCCATATAATTACAAAACGATGCCAAGGCATTTAGACAAGTAGCCATTCATAAAAAGGGCAATTATTATTACTATTATTTAGTCTCTTTAAAAGTAAAATATAATCACAACAATTAAATACAAAATAAAAATAAAATGAAAAAATATATTAAAAAATAAAATACAACAAAACTAAACAAAAATTAAAATAAAACATGACAAAAAATACAATTAAAATAAAAAAAATGAAATAAAAACACAATAAAAATACATCACAATACAACAAAAAATAAAATAAATACAATAAAACAAGTCAAAATAAAAATACAATCAAAATTACATAATAAAAAAATAAAATAAAAAAACAATACAAATAAAATAAAAATGCAATACAATATGAGAAAACAAAACAAAACAAAAAATAAAAAATTACATTAAACACGTTGGTTGACTGGGTTTTCTCTGGGTGCTCCGGTTTTCTCCCACATTCCGATAACATGCACGGCAGGTGAACGGAACACAAAAATTAATCGCCTTTTTGGGAGACTTGAAACACTTTTTGCAATTGGTCAAACAGGATTTTCTGTTTGTTCGCTTATCTATTTATGTACTTATTTATGTTGATTTACATATTTATTTATGGGGGAAAAAACAGGAAGGCTGTAACAGAGATTCAAACGGCAAACATCAAAACTGTGAGGCAAACATACTAAGCACTGGCGAGAGCTGAGGCGGGATGCAGGTTGATTGACAGCAAGTGTGTGTGTGTGTGGGGGGAAGGGGGGCGGACAGGTGCGCTGAGGGTTGAACCATGTCCAACCCTGTGCTGCTCAAAACAAAAAGTGTGCAAGGCGGGCAGCGGGTCTTTCCTCCTATTGTGCGGGGATGGTGGCAGACTTCCTGTTGTGGGGGATCCTCCCAAACGGGTTGAGGGGGGGGGGGGGGGGGGTAATAAAGTATCTTGCATTTGTGTAAAGGATCAAATGGGGGGGCGGGGGGGTTTATTTATCACGCAGATGTCTGATCTCAGCATTTGAGTGAAATACATAATTAATCTTTTTTTGTTACTTGAAAAAACAACAAAGCCAACTAGAGATCAAATGGAAACAAAGACATTGATCAAAGTTGACGAAATAAAACTAAATTCTAAATATCTGGCGTGAAAGTTTGCTTTGGTAGCTAACGACTTAATCTGAAGTGGCTCATTTGCGACGCTAATCAAACGACAAACTGTTGGCTGTGCCTGTGGCATACAGAAGTAACATAACTTCTAGGCGCGCCTCATAGTGCAGAAAATACGGTAACATTACATTGAATGCAATTTTAATTGATATTGATCGGGCATCGCGAAATAAATCTGTAGATATTTAATTGTGTCAGCTCTTATTGGCATGATCATTTATGAGTCGGGTGTAAACCGATCTGTTGTTAGGGGAAAAAAAACCTCTTTCACTGCCATTCCCGAATTTATTCAGGTGTTGTTTTTTCTTGCTTGGGTAACATTAAAGCGCTAGTCTGACCTCTGGCAATGTTTTCCCTCCCACGAGGGGGAAGCATTTGCCTTTTGTACAGCCGCCCCCACTTGATACAACTTATGCTGTTGTTAAAGCGCTATATACATCAATATGTATTGTATTTTGTACAGACGACCCCATTTCAAGCTCAGATAACTCCAGACCCTGATAACCTGGGAATTAACTTTTGTTTTGATGAAAGAAGAGAGTCCAAGGTTTCTTACGCTGCATTCAATGTTTATGTCGTCCTAAAACTTCTGCGGGTCCTGGAATTTAAGTGAAAATGACAAAAACCCTGGCACTGGAGTGGACACATTCTTGCATATCGTCTGGCAGTCAACATTCACGTATCCTTGATATGGATCTTTTGGTCTATTTTAGTCTCATTTGCTTGGCATGCAAGAACACGGAGCATACACATACATACACTCACGTCATTTGCACCGGTTTTGGGACACCCAAAAAAAAACAACTGACCTGGACTGTCGACCCGTTTGTAATGATAAGGGTTGATGCAAACGTCCTTCTGCTTGGAACCGAACGGATACTCGCAGCACTCCAGCGCTTTGAGCTCGTGGTGGGACTGGAGGTCGGGCCAGCGCCACACGCGACAATAGATGACGTGAGGCAGGCCTTTCCTGTGGGACACCTGCAGCCGACCGTCCAGCGAGCGGGGGATGGTGACGCAGCTGCTGGGTTGGCCGGGGCAGCTGAGCGCGCGCTCCAGTTCCTCCATGGCGCCTTTCTTCTTCTTTAGCTTCTTCACCAGGGCGTCCACTGCCTTCTCGGCCCATTTCTCCTCCTCGTCGCCTTGTTTCCAGCCCAGTAAGCGCTTGACGGCCGGGCTGGTGAAGGAGAAGAGCGAAGTGACGTTCATGATGGCCCACGGAGGAGTTGGGGGGACCTCACGCCCGCAAATATTCTGTAACGGGGGGAAATAATATCAATCAATTTTTTTTTTTGGCAGGGTCATTAATGATATATAGTTGTAAGGAAATACCAAAATAAGAGCATAAGCAATATGAATTTACAAATGGGCCCATTAACCCATTCGCCGCCATATCCGAATTTACTTGGGAATTGAAAAGCGCGATGTGGAGCACCATTCCCAAATTCGTTCTGGTTTTTCTTGCAGGCGTGCCGATAAAACGCTGGTCAGACCTCTGGCAATGTTTTTCCCCTTCCAGTAGGGGGCAGCATTTGCCTTTTGTCCATGTTAGCGCTTTGTTACAGCTTCAGTTGTTGTTAAAGAGCCTGTAAAAATCAATATGTATTGTATTTTATTTTGTACAGTCGCCCCATTTCAAGCTCACATAACTCCAGACCCATATAACTTAGGAATTAACTCTTTTTTTTGATGAGGAGAGAGTCTAAGATTTCTTACGCTGAATTGAATGTGTATGTAGTACTACAACTCCATATTCTCTGCGTCCTGCAATTTGAGTGAAAATGACAAAAACCATGGCACTGGAGTGGCCACATTTTTGCACATCGCATGGCAGTGAATGAGTTCATTAAAAAAATGCTTAATGCTGTCAGCAATAAAAATATTAATTACAAAGCTTTTAAAAGACAGTACAAAGCTCTTTATATTTTTTATTTTTATATTATTTGTTTGAACGTTTCCTGCATTCGCAAGCGAGTGGATAATTACGCCAGGCGTGACTCGCCGAGTGCATCGCTGACAGTAAATCCTGCAGTATATTATATTTCCCGCCGGCAAGGAACAAGTAGATCATTTAAGAAGACCAGTTAAGATATTCTTGGACCCCCCCGCCCCTCCACACACCCCCGAACCTTCCACTGCAGATTATAGGATTATATTTCAATTGCTATCTCTGTCGGACAGCGCACGTGTAGACGATGCAGCGATGACAAACAAAGGGGAGGGTGAAGTGGGGGCGGTCAATATGGCGGGAGCAGGTGCTTTTTAGATGGGGGGTATTGGTCACTTGCAAGAAAACAACTGTACTCACAGCGAGAATATTCAAGATATACTTAGCCCCCGCTCCCTCTTCAAAATGACTAGACAGTGGTTTATCTGAAGCGGTACAGGACAAAGCCCCCCCCCTCCCCCTGAATATCCTATGTGTGTTGAGGCCGCCATGGAGCTACAGGAAACAGATGTGGCGGTTGTGTCGTCGCGTCTTGTCATCGCCATCACAACAACAGCCACGTTTCCTTCTGCTGAGCGTGCTGGATTTTTTTCCACAGGTGCAGGATGAAGAGGGGGTGGGGAGAGGGGGTCTTCTCTTATCAAAAGGTTCTGACTTTGATGACTTTGAAGTGACGACATCATTCCGTGCCCTGCCCATTGTTGTTTGAGAACCATTTTGCGGACGTAACGAACAATGTTGCGCTCGTGACATAAAATGGACAAAGTTCCTTTTGTGTTCTTGAAAATGTTTTTTGTCTTTCAGATGTGAAAAATTACAACAAAAGGGCCAGAGTGGAACATCTGGACTGCACTTCCGCGTCTTCTACTGTCTCGCTGCTGCTGCTGCTGCCACAGCTGCCAGCCAGACTCCAGGGACATCACCCGCCTTCGGGCACTTCAGAACATGTGACTGCAGGCCAATTTGAAGGCCCTGATATGGTTCTGCGTTATCTCAGAAGTATTAAAATAAATTACATATGGCTTTTTCATACCTGTTGGTAGATTTTGGCAAGTGTGTTCTGGGTGATTTGGACCGAAGTGCTTTACACCGGTCACACAGGCAGGTTGAGACATTCTGTTTCTTGACCTATTCGTTGCCATTCCCGAATTTATTCGGGAATTGAAAATATGGCGTAGAGCGCCATTCCCGAATTTGTTCGGGTTTTGTTTTTTCATGCTTGGGTGCCGATAAAGCGCTGGCCTTGGCCTTTGGCCATTTTTTTCCTTTCCCATAGGGCGCTGCATTTGCCTTTTTTCCATGTTAGTACTTTGTTGCAGCTTCACCTGTTGTTAAAGCGCAATATAAACCAATGTGTATGAACTGTATTGTATTGTATTTTGTACAGCCGCCTCCATTTCAAGGTCAGATGACTCCAGACCCATATAACTTTTGAATTAACTCTATTTTTCTGATGAAAAGAGAGACTCTAAGGTTTCCAACGCTCTATATGAATGTTTATATAGTCCTAAAACTCAATAATCATGCAATTTGAGTGAAAATGACAAAAACCCTGGCGCTGGAGTGGACACTTTTTTGCACATCATCTGGCAGTGAATAAATTAAGCATTTAACCAATCACATTTCAGCCATCATTTGTTACCAGGGTCAGAAATCTACCTGTACGCCTTCACAATCAGTTCTGCGGGCCATGGAGCATGGCAGTGAATGAGTTAAATTCCTCAGCAAAAGTTTCCAATGTAACAAACATCAACAATTTTTAACCTTCCACTTGAGGTTTAAAATGCGTAACCGGCATGCAAATTGCTCATTGCAAAAAGCAATTTGACACGGCGCAAGTTGTCAAGTGCTCCAGACCACAACCACAACAATTAGCATATCGTCAATTAAATAGCTATGGTTTGGTTGCTTGGCGCACATGACGAAATGTTACACAGATGCCCAAGGCGGCTGTGGCCTTCCTTGTAAAAGCAGGGAAACACGCCGCCGCGTTTATTCAACAACCTCGTAAAGTAAAATAAATAAATAAAATAAAACACTGACATTTGCTACGACTTTGTTTTGTTTGGACGGGCTAAATGCTGAGCGACTGCGGCTAATGGTCGCCCGTGCGAGCCCGGCGAATCGTTTTACGCCGCTCCGTTTGTCTGCTAATCAATTTAGGCTCAGTCATGCAGGACGATGAGGCACTAATGATGCTCTGCAAAACACCCCCAAAGCCCCTCGGGGAGGGTGTACGGCGCATTATAAAGAAGCTACATTATTTATCAGCAGGGTCCTGGACCGGGCGGGCATCCATTAGCCCCACCGCTCGATGGGGTCAGTGGCTATAAAGCGAGGAGTGCAGGAAGAGGAGAGCGAGGGCGGCACAAAGATTTTTAATGCGGAAGAAAGCCATCGCGACAGTCATCACGTACATTTTACACACTCAGCGGGAAGACGACACTATTCGACGGTCTCAGAAATTAAAACCTTCACAGGGAAGCTTTATTTGGGATTGATGCCCAAATGATGATGAATAAATAAACAGGACGATTCATTGATTTTTCAAATGAACTCAAAGTATAACTTAAAAGAACAACCAGAAAATAAAAATACATTTGTGAATTAATCATACGAGTACTACTGATGAAGAATAATAATAAATAAAAGTAATAATTACCCCCTATTCCCGTTGGGGGCGCTTTGGCTTATTCGGGGCGGTGTCGCGGGGTGAATGCATGGAGATGCACTCCTACAATTAAATAAAGACAAAAAGAGTAGAAAATAAAATCACAATTAATTAAGATAAATCACCAGGAAGAATCTACACTGATGATTAGTTTTGTCTGTCTACACGTGTTTCCGCACCATTTGTGGGTTAAAAAAATCATTACATTTAATTACATATCCCTTCAAAAACTATGTCAATTTTCGATTAACCATTTGTGGAAAATGTTGCGGCTTGGAATTGAAGCGGATTTATGTGGGACGGGAGATGTGAGACAATCTATTTTCGTCAATGGATGCTACAGCTGCGTGTTTGCTTTCAACATTTAGCTTGTAGCCGACGTGCACGTTCCACCATGATGTCCCTGATCCACTGGTGGAAAGACGCTTTGTTCCTCTCCTCTTTCATTGAGAACTGCTTCATGTAACAAAGAGGTGGAAAGACGCTTTATAATGTAACTGATCAGTGGCTGCCTTTCCAGCAGCTCATGTATTTTGTTTTTCTACATTAATTCCTTTCATCACTTTGCTGCAGTTAAATGTAAATGTCTCCACTGTGAGACTAATAAAGGCAAATCCAATCCAATCCAATCCAATCCAATCCAAAATTTACCATCGACTGCCAGCAGTACACCTAAGCCCCCATCACCAAAATGACTGCACAGGCGGGAAAGTACGCCTTACAAATATTTTTTTTGCATTGTGACTGCTTTTGTTCAAGCTAAAAAAAACAGTTTTGAAGTTGTTTTGGTATCAAAGAATTAAAAGAAAAGCCCAGAGAAGGAAAAGAAATCAAAGATCCAAAATGCAAAATATTTTTCGAATAACGGTGCTAGCATACTTTTTTTTTTCCAGAGTGAAAGGGGGTTTAACAAAACAATGAATACTGGAAAAATATTTGACTTCTTTAACATAGCCATCAAACAAACATACAAATAAATAAATACATTAATTAATCAAAACATATATATCAAATGTGGAATAAGAAGTACATGTTCTGCTTCAGCTCCCATCCTTCAATTTGACTTCCTCTGTGTCAAAAATGACCATGATTACATAGAACTAACTATTGATCATAGAACTAACCATGATTACACTTGAATTTGATTGTGGTCGACCCACCAAAACATGCAACACATCAGCATCAAGTGACACTTGGCACCCGACGTGGGAGTTTTTGTCCTTTTCAAAAAAACACCTCAACATGATACAGCGACATATACACTGTCATCTGGACAAATATGACGGTCTCGCTCCATTTTGGAATGCCATTATTCTACAAGGGTGTGTATTTTTGTCAAAGTTTTATTTCACATACCCCGAGGCAACTCATTGGGATTTCTGCCCCAAAGGAATGACAACTCAGTAAACGAAGGTCAAAATACAGGTCCTTTGAGAAAGCTGATATGCCACCTTCAATGATGTCAGTGCTCACACACTGATTCACCGACACACACACAACCACACACACAAATCAATGATTTAACGAGACACCCTCACATTAACTTCCAATGACATTTTGGCCCAGAAAATGCCACAGAATGTTGCCTTTTGGGGCACTGTTTATTTAATGATAGATTAGGATGGATGGATGGATGGATAAATAGATCGCTCAGCCTGGTAGCTAGCTGGATGGATGGATAGACAGATAGATAGAAAAATAGTGGTTGACGACTTTTCGTTGTCATCCATTTTGTCTCACAATAAATGTGATTGATCACTTTTCACGTGCGAATTCATTTTGTCCGCGCCAACAAGGTTTTCAACTGTTTTATATGCGAAGATTTTCTCACAACGTGATCCAATAAAGAAGTCAGATGTCTTGGAGTGACTAAATCGATTTGTTTCGAAGTTTAGCAAAACTAAAAAGTAAAAGCGATCTGGGGTTGCTTAGGTGTGTGTCATTTAATGGGGTTATGATTGCTTTGAAAGTTTACCTGGCAGGTATTCAACTGACTTCACAAACGGAAAGAAGAATGATCGTTATTAGCGTTACGGTTGCAACATTTCGGATAAAATTAAACTTAAAACGTGGTTGAATGTGCAACTACGGAGGAGGAGAAAAGGATGAAAAGTTTCGCGGTGTCACGGTTGGGAAGCGTTAATGCTCGACTCGAGAAGAAGCGCAGCGTAAAGAACAAGTAAGGGGGAAATGCACATTAAAAGTTGTTTTGGTTTGGTTTTAATTAAAAAGAAGTTGACGTTACCTTGAGCGAGTGTGGAACCAGCAAGCTTGCTCTCTCCTCCTCACGGCGAAGTGATGCGGCCTGGCGTCAGGAAGTCGCGGACGCCGCATCACCCTCCGCCCGGCCGCCAGTATCACGCCGCCAGGGTCGCCTTCCAAAATAACAAGACCTACTTTTTTTCTATACGCATCGAAAGCTTCTTCTCTGTCTCATTCACATCGTAAATGTTATGCAACGTTGGCTCACATTCATGGCAACGTTTTTGGTGGTTGGCCCAATTTTGGAGTGTTTTTTCACCCCTCCCTGTTTGGTGGTTAGTAGTTTTTTAAATACAACAATTTGAATGTGGGATGAGTAATTTTGTGCAGGGCGCGCCATTTTTTTGGTCTTATGTTTTCACTACTTTTCAAACTCCGATGGAATTAAAAACAATGCAAATATAAACCCAGACAGTCTAAATAGATATGCGACCTTCCCTTTGGGTGCTTTCGTGTTATCTCTATGCTCCTTGCAAGTGCTTTCATTTCTTATTCTTGTGTCCTATTAATAACTTTGTTTTGCGTGGATAATATGGGCAAATATTCGATATCAATAGTGACTTATTCAAACATCTCATTAATAATGCAATGTAAAGAACAAGGGAGACTCCCATTTGCCTTGGAAATTAGCTAAATGAAGCCACATATGTACGATTTTGAGACAATGTAAACTTATTTGGCACACTTATTGCATTCCCAATCAAATAGTACTTAACTTTATTGGCTGTGTTCATGTAAAAAGGGGCGTTTAAAGGTAACCTCGATGATATGGCGGATAGATTGATGACGTCGTCTCAAAGTGCCATGAAAAGAAACGAAAGTTATCACCGTTATAAATTATGTCGGATTAATACAGTCGCGATGCTTCTTGGGAGTTCATCGCTCGAGGGTGGGGGGAACTAGTTTCTCTCTGAGACGCGGAGCTCCTACTGCAGATGACGTCACGCGGCTGGCGACAGCATGTCTGAGTGAGGCGTGAACGCGCCGAACGTGAAATAAAAACATGGAGGGAAAAAAGGAGGAGCAAGAAATGACGCGGGCAGAATTTCATCCGTTTCTCCCCTTACGTTTGTCTTTGTAATATATTTTTATATGCATTCTTGTAGAGTTTCAAGAAAATGAAATACATTTGAAAAACAAATACCTCCCCACCAAACAATGCTATATTTTCATTCCCCTAAATCCCCATGTTGTAAAATATGGCACCCATGAGAAGAGCATCGACACACCTCACAAGTTAGACCCCTATCCAGAGGGTAGTCTTCCCGGTGTTGCAGTGTGGGGTGGGAAGCAACATCTGAGTGACAGCAGCTGTCATACTCACATGCCGGCTGGGACAATAAACACACAGCAGCTGCCAGTCAAGACTCGACTGGGACTGAAGTGGGGGGTGTTGGTGTTAAACCAACACGAGGTTCTCCAAGTGGGTGGGGGTGTCATATGATGGTGCACCTGTACCTTTATCAGCTGTCCTTCACGCTCAAGGTGTGTATCTTATTCATCTTTTGGAGAGCATCTGGCCCATGATGGACATTATGTGTGACTAAGGTTAAATGAACAGGGGTGCAACTGAGTCTGTTGGGTCGACTTCCCCTTTTCTGTGGGATTCACGATTCGTTTTTACACCTGTACAGGAATGCAAATGGTAAAGTCTTGATTGTCGATCTGAAAATGATATTTTAAAGGACAACCGACATCACTTTTTTGTTTCCTAACTGACATCAGAAAAAACGTTTTATAGCATCTAAAATATCCAAAAAACGCAGTATGATATGTTTAGTCAAATGCAAAAACCAATAAAAGTGACAAAGTGTGCTGAAACTGCAAAATATTGAAACTGGAAGTGGCCAGTTTCAGAAGGTCCCGCCCCCTGGTTCTTCATGGTATCACGCCAAGACGTCTTGCCTTGCTCAAGAATCAAAACAATGGCTTCAGATTTGGAGAACATGTTTTCTTGTTACTCATCCAGTTATGAATATGATTCAAATAGTTCTGAAGATGAAAGCATACATGTTTGCAATCGATTAAATAATTTATTCCGTGTCATTTTGAGGTATCTTGGTGCGGGGAAATGTAGCACCAAAAAGAGGCAGAAGATGGCGACAAAGCTCCGTGGAAACCGGCTGATTTGTTTCCTTAGAATGTTTGTCAGCGAATATCAAATAGATGCTCAGTGCAACACACAACGATTCACCATCGCGTTATTTATGTGCTTTCCTTCTAATTTCGCCATCAACACAAAGTTTTCAGACCAAACAAAGTACTGCAAAAAGAATTGACGTGATACAATGTGTCCTTTCTCAGTCAGGGGCGTTCCTTCAGTGACGTGACGTGAGGACTCGTCACCAACTCAAAAACAAGACATCCGGAATATTCAGTGCGAGTCTTAAAACGGAAAATATAGCTATATGCGGCAGTAGAAGTCATTTGAAGCGATTTTACGAATTATGGACACAACTTGTCCGGAGGCGTCGGTTGTCCTTTAAGAATAATAATAATAATAATAATAATAATAATAATAGTTAGTTCTAAGCGCCTTTCAAAACTCTCAAGTCCACTTTACAGTGCGGGGGTTAAGATTTTCTTTTCTGCAGTTGAGTAGCGGCAGCCATTCGCGCCAGCGTTCACTCAACCCGGAAGTAACACAAACTCAAGGTTGTTCAGTATCACTTTTTTTCCCCCATTCTTTGACCACTCACCATACCAAATACCAGTACGTCTAGTACTTTTGAGATATAAAAATTCATTTTACACGATAAAAATAGAATTTGAATAAAGCCTTTCTTTCTGAATCAGATTCGAAGAGTTAATAAACCAAACTGCTGTTGCATTATAACTACAGTGGGGCCTTGGCTTACGAACTTAATTCGTTCCCAGACAGTGTGTGTAAGGAGAAAAGTGTGGATCCCAAAAAATAATTTCCCATAGGAAACCATTAAAATGAGAATAATCCGATCCCAGGTCTCCATAAAATATTATTTTCAACTAAATAAGCCTTAAAACTACACACAATATACATTATTCTATGGATAAAAAAATGTGCTATTGTATTGTACTGAAAGAAATACACTGCACTATATAATAAAGTCGTTTTATTTACCATTGTGATGGTCGTTGATGGCTTGATGGAATGGGGTTCAGACTTCTCTTCCTGTGTCATGAAAGTCCGGTTAGGCATCTTTTTCCAAGAAAGGCTGGTCTCATCTGCATTAAATACTTGCTGAGGTACGCCACATTCTTCTCTCACCATTTTGAGGAATGATCCCTTGTAGGCTTCGGGAGCTTTACTGTCAGAACTGGCTGTCTCACCATGACGAGTAATGATCCATTGCTCGCTTTAAAATCACGGTGAACTTCCAGGTTGCCGCATGGCGATATCAGAGTGAATTTGCCGTGGAAAAAACGCACCTTTAATAGCTTCTCTGTTGCGAAGGATGGTAGCAATGGTGGACTTAGCATATTGGTACTGGGCCGCTAAATCAGACAAACGCACACCTCGTTGGTGTTTTTCAATGATCTTCTTCTCCTCGACTGTAATTTTGTTTTACGTCTTCTTCGGCTGAACACGAGCCTGTGGTAACAGCAAAAGTATCTGTAAAAAAATCCTTGGAGACGATCGACGTGTGCACTCAAGAGAAAGGGGTGTGTGACAGGTAGGTCGGCTGGGGCGCTGTTAGGTCGTGTGCTTTGGTGTTCTTCCGCCGAAGATTACTCTGCCAGCCGTGGTTGGGCGGCACTCCATGTATATCCCAAAAAGTAGTGCTTAATCCAAGGTTTAAGTTTCATAAATTTAACGTTCGTAAACCGAAAATTTCGTAAGGCAAGGTTTTTGTAAACCGAGGCCCCACTGTATTGCTGTTTCTCAATGTCAGCTTTTGTTTACTTTCAGTATTAGTGGTTTACAGTGGTGGGCGGACAGGGCCTGCAAGGACTTCCCATCTGGGCTAAAAATACCCGAAACATAGACTATGTGAATCCAGGCCTTCACAATCAGTTCTGCAGGACCTAGAGCAGAGGTGGGCAAACTTTTTGACTCGCGGGCCGCATTGGGTTCTAACATTTGACAGAGGGGCCGGGCCAGGAGCATTTGGAGGAGGTGTTTGGGCCGGAAATACTCCGAACAAGTTATGTCCATAATTTATAAAATCACTTCAAATGACTTCGACTGAGCGTATTTTACAAAGATTCGACAGCATATAGCTATAGTTTACGTTTTAAGACTTGCGCTGAATATTCATGAAGTCTTGTTTTCGAGCGACTGGGACTGAAGTGGGGGGTGTTGGTGTTAAACCAACACGAGGTTCTCCAAGTGGGTGGGGGTGTCATATGATGGTGCACCTGTACCTTTATCAGCTGTCCTTCACGCTCAAGGTGTGTATCTTATTCATCTTTTGGAGAGCATCTGGCCCATGATGGACATTATGTGTGACTAAGGTTAAATGAACAGGGGTGCAACTGAGTCTGTTGGGTCGACTTCCCCTTTTCTGTGGGATTCACGATTCGTTTTTACACCTGTACAGGAATGCAAATGGTAAAGTCTTGATTGTCGATCTGAAAATGATATTTTAAAGGACAACCGACATCACTTTTTTGTTTCCTAACTGACATCAGAAAAAACGTTTTATAGCATCTAAAATATCCAAAAAACGCAGTATGATATGTTTAGTCAAATGCAAAAACCAATAAAAGTGACAAAGTGTGCTGAAACTGCAAAATATTGAAACTGGAAGTGGCCAGTTTCAGAAGGTCCCGCCCCCTGGTTCTTCATGGTATCACGCCAAGACGTCTTGCCTTGCTCAAGAATCAAAACAATGGCTTCAGATTTGGAGAACATGTTTTCTTGTTACTCATCCAGTTATGAATATGATTCAAATAGTTCTGAAGATGAAAGCATACATGTTTGCAATCGATTAAATAATTTATTCCGTGTCATTTTGAGGTATCTTGGTGCGGGGAAATGTAGCACCAAAAAGAGGCAGAAGATGGCGACAAAGCTCCGTGGAAACCGGCTGATTTGTTTCCTTAGAATGTTTGTCAGCGAATATCAAATAGATGCTCAGTGCAACACACAACGATTCACCATCGCGTTATTTATGTGCTTTCCTTCTAATTTCGCCATCAACACAAAGTTTTCAGACCAAACAAAGTACTGCAAAAAGAATTGACGTGATACAATGTGTCCTTTCTCAGTCAGGGGCGTTCCTTCAGTGACGTGACGTGAGGACTCGTCACCAACTCAAAAACAAGACATCCGGAATATTCAGTGCGAGTCTTAAAACGGAAAATATAGCTATATGCGGCAGTAGAAGTCATTTGAAGCGATTTTACGAATTATGGACACAACTTGTCCGGAGGCGTCGGTTGTCCTTTAAGAATAATAATAATAATAATAATAATAATAATAATAGTTAGTTCTAAGCGCCTTTCAAAACTCTCAAGTCCACTTTACAGTGCGGGGGTTAAGATTTTCTTTTCTGCAGTTGAGTAGCGGCAGCCATTCGCGCCAGCGTTCACTCAACCCGGAAGTAACACAAACTCAAGGTTGTTCAGTATCACTTTTTTTCCCCCATTCTTTGACCACTCACCATACCAAATACCAGTACGTCTAGTACTTTTGAGATATAAAAATTCATTTTACACGATAAAAATAGAATTTGAATAAAGCCTTTCTTTCTGAATCAGATTCGAAGAGTTAATAAACCAAACTGCTGTTGCATTATAACTACAGTGGGGCCTTGGCTTACGAACTTAATTCGTTCCCAGACAGTGTGTGTAAGGAGAAAAGTGTGGATCCCAAAAAATAATTTCCCATAGGAAACCATTAAAATGAGAATAATCCGATCCCAGGTCTCCATAAAATATTATTTTCAACTAAATAAGCCTTAAAACTACACACAATATACATTATTCTATGGATAAAAAAATGTGCTATTGTATTGTACTGAAAGAAATACACTGCACTATATAATAAAGTCGTTTTATTTACCATTGTGATGGTCGTTGATGGCTTGATGGAATGGGGTTCAGACTTCTCTTCCTGTGTCATGAAAGTCCGGTTAGGCATCTTTTTCCAAGAAAGGCTGGTCTCATCTGCATTAAATACTTGCTGAGGTACGCCACATTCTTCTCTCACCATTTTGAGGAATGATCCCTTGTAGGCTTCGGGAGCTTTACTGTCAGAACTGGCTGTCTCACCATGACGAGTAATGATCCATTGCTCGCTTTAAAATCACGGTGAACTTCCAGGTTGCCGCATGGCGATATCAGAGTGAATTTGCCGTGGAAAAAACGCACCTTTAATAGCTTCTCTGTTGCGAAGGATGGTAGCAATGGTGGACTTAGCATATTGGTACTGGGCCGCTAAATCAGACAAACGCACACCTCGTTGGTGTTTTTCAATGATCTTCTTCTCCTCGACTGTAATTTTGTTTTACGTCTTCTTCGGCTGAACACGAGCCTGTGGTAACAGCAAAAGTATCTGTAAAAAAATCCTTGGAGACGATCGACGTGTGCACTCAAGAGAAAGGGGTGTGTGACAGGTAGGTCGGCTGGGGCGCTGTTAGGTCGTGTGCTTTGGTGTTCTTCCGCCGAAGATTACTCTGCCAGCCGTGGTTGGGCGGCACTCCATGTATATCCCAAAAAGTAGTGCTTAATCCAAGGTTTAAGTTTCATAAATTTAACGTTCGTAAACCGAAAATTTCGTAAGGCAAGGTTTTTGTAAACCGAGGCCCCACTGTATTGCTGTTTCTCAATGTCAGCTTTTGTTTACTTTCAGTATTAGTGGTTTACAGTGGTGGGCGGACAGGGCCTGCAAGGCCTTCCCATCTGGGCTAAAAATACCCGAAACATAGACTATGTGAATCCAGGCCTTCACAATCAGTTCTGCAGGACCTAGAGTATAAAAATCTATGTTGATGAAACTGTTGCTTTAACCAACCATAGTTTGAGTTTGCAACCCAAGGCCTGCTGGAAGGCGCTGGAAACGTCAGTTTACGCAAACTACAGTATCATTAGCCGCTAGCGATAACAGCATCGTGGCCAGAACTAGCACACTGTATATGTAGCGAGCTGCATCAGCAAATACATTGTTGTCTGGATTTAATAGCGGTTTTGTGAATCCACAATGGCTGAAGGAGGAGAATTTCTAATGACTCAGAGGGGGGAAGGGATGGACACAAAAAGATGATCACTGACGATGATATCACCCATCCCGAAACCGTGCCTGGGGTCACGTGACTGGGCTAGATGATGGATGACCACAGGATTGCATATAGACAGACACACGAGTGCTGTGTGGCGTCATGCATTGCTCAATAAAGAACCCTCTGTCAGCTACCTCACTGTCCTCATGCCAACAGAAAAGGAGGACATTACAATTTGTATTATTGCATTAGATATTGGCAACAGTCTTCATCTTCTTTTCGCCACAGTGAATCAGTGTCCAGAGGTATGATTCGCATGTTTGTTTTGGCCAAGCTTTAACGTCAGATGCCATTGCTGACACGACCGTCTGTATTTATCCAGGCTTGGGACCGGCACAATAAGACACTGCCTTGTGTCCCCTTGTGGCTACAGAACAACCAACTCTATGAACGTAGATATCGGCAACACTGGACCACCACTATTTATAGCAATTATAAGTGTATTGAAAAAAAAAAGATTCCTTGGGACATATTTTTATTACCTATTAATTTTGTTGGGGGAGCTGAAAACTGGCAACAGTTGATTTTTTGGCAATCGTGTAGACCCCAACACACACAAAAAAAAATCACATTATCATATTAAAACATATAAAAAATGTTCAGAGGAACACTCGAATCGAGTCGGAATTATGCAGCGGCCACTGTATTATATAAAAACAGAGCATGTAGGTCATTTCCCTTCACTGTAACAAATATGGTCGGTGTCCATTTCCGCATTACCTTATTCGTTGACTTTGTCTAGTCCGCCATCTTGTGGCAAGATGACATCAATGTCCCCATTTACGTGATATTTTAGTTCCATCCATGATACGAACGAATAAAGATGGTTTATTTAAAAAATTACGCGAGTGTTTTACATTTGTGAGAATAAACACCACACTGGAAGAAGAGAAACAAAGGCTGGTTTATTTTTTTTATTTGTTCAATTGATTTTCAAATTTCGAATTGTTTATACATAGTTTCTATGCATTTCATGCTACTTAGATTATATAATAATAATTAACAGCAAATAAATGGCAGATTTATATCTTGATTTAAAAATATAATACAGTATTATATAGTATTATATTTAAAGGACAACCGACGTCTCTGGACAAGTTGTGTCCATAATTTGTAAAATCGCTTCAAATGACTTCTACTGAGCGTGTTTTACAAAGATTCCACCGCATATAGCTATATTTTACGCTTTAAGACTCGCTCTGAATATTCCGGAAGTCTTGTTTTTGAGTTGGTGACGAGTCCTCACGCTTCGTCACTGAAGGAACGCCCCTGACTAAGAAAGGACATACCTTGCATCAAGGTATTTGAATTTTGTGGTACTTTGTTTGGTCTGAAAACTTCGTGTTGATGGCGAAATTAGATAGTAAACACATAAATAACGCAATGGTGAATTGTATGTTACACTGAGACAACTCTTTGATATTCGTTGAAAAAAATTCCAAGCTGAAAAATAAAACTATTTCCAACGGAGCTCTGCCGCTATATTCTGCATTTTGTGTGACACTACACATCAGTCTTGAGCGATCAAAACGACCCAGAAAACCTTCTTTAATCGATTGCAAACATTTATACTTTCCTCTTCAGAACTATTTGAATCATATTCATAATTGGATGTGTAACAAGAAAGCATATTCTCCGAATCTGAAGCCATTGTTGTGATTCTCGAGCAAGGCAAGACGTCTTGGCGTGACGTCACGAACTGGAGGCGGGACTTTCTGAAAATGCCCAATTCGCACCTCAATTTTTTGCAGATTTTGGACACTTTAAGTCATTTTCATTGGTGTTTTGCATTTGATTAAAAATATCTGCCTGCATGTTTTGGGTATTTTAGATGCTATAAAACGTTTTTCTGATGTCAGGAAACAAAAAAGTGATGTCGGTTGTTTTCTATAAATTATTGTCACAGACTTATTTTATACATGAATTATTTTAAACTGTTGAATGAATTATTTTACACTGTTGTCGGCAATTGCAAGTGTGAATCTATCGTGAAAAAAAGTTACATGAATGAATAAGTACATAACGGACAGTGGGTAGGCCTGTCAATCTTACAGTCTACAAAAAGCATTGATTTATTTAAATGTTTCAAAATACTTACATCTTGACAACTCGGTAATATTGAAACAATCTGCATTGAAGCATTTCTTCATTCTTGAAGTTCTTTTAGTTCCTGGTCGTCTCAGACTGAATATCTAAGAGTTCGTGGTAGCGATGATATGAACCACCTGCAAACAACCACAAGGTGTCACCCTCGTACCTGTAAAATATCCCCCAAAAGGGAGTCTTGTGGTTCGGTTTGTTGGCAAGCACCTGCTTGGACTCCAAACAAAAACAGTGGAAAAATCCAACACAGCTTGCCAAATGATGTAAACACTGCTGTCATTATAATATCAATAAAAATGCTCAACGGGCATGCACGGAGGCCAATGGAAGAGTCATATATCTGCTAGCATCAAAACCTCAACGATGCAGCGGTTTGGGGTTTTGTGGTTCAAGTTGCATAGTTAATTGTGGTCGAGCAATCACAGAACATATCAACAATAACTGTGTTTGTGTGTAAACACTCCCTGTCAGGCCATGGATGTGAAAGCAAACATTCCGCGCGAGGAGGTTTAGAGCGTGCCGATGTGATCCGGGTGGGCCAAAGTGCAAATGAAGGTAACGTAACACATGACCACCATGTTAACTCACCGCAAAGCAAAGCCCTCCCCGATCCCACGACTGAAAACGACTTGGATGAAGTCAGTGGGTGTGTTTTCGGGGTTCCGACGAACTGCCCGGAGGTAATGGGAAGCAAGCCAGCGTCCTTCTTTTTGGACATTGATATCATCGTGGCACGACCGTGAGTGGTCACGTGACACTTCGGTGGATCTGGCGGGAGCTTGATAAATTCGACAAGACTTGTGTATATCACGAGACCTTGATATTTATTTATATTCGGACTCATAGAAATTCAAATATTAGTAGTTTTGATTTTCGAGCAAGGCAAGACGTCTTGGCGTGACGTCACGAACTTGGGGCGGGACTTTCTGAAAATGCCCAATTCGCAGCTCCATTTTTTTTGCAGATTTTGGACAATTTAAGTCATTTTTATTGGTGTTTTGCATTTGACTAAAAATATCATCCTGCGTGTTTTGGGTATTTTAGATGCTATAAAACGTTTTTCTGATGTCAGTTAAGAAACAAAAAAGTGACATCGGTTGTCCTTTAATCGTCCCACAATGTGGAAATTTGCAGTCCACAGCAGCAATTTGAATGGGGATGGGGTGGGGGGTGGGGGCAAAGGGTTAAAAAAAAGCATCGAAAAAATGTCAGCAGACTAAAATGTATACTGTAAAATTCCATATACTATTTATGAAGCAACTTTTGCAACTTTTTCCTTGTTTTCCATCAAGCCAAAGATGGTTCACCAGGCAAGAGGGAAGCGGAAACACCAGTTATTTCTTTCCTCATAATTGGTGCACAAAGAGGAAGAATAAAGCGAACTCCTTTGGTCGCATTCACTTCCATTCACCTTGTCCTGAGTGGGGCATTCCGCCGTAGTTTAAGCAGGGGGGAAATCTTTCCTGCTTCATCCCGGATAATCCTGTCCCCGAACAAGGCGGCGCGGCTCTCATATGAAGAACGATTTATTCGCGGTGAATTCCGGTCAGGTCAAGTCTCCTTCTTTCATGTTAGCCCCCCCACCAACCACTGTGCAGCTGTAGGGGGGGTAATTTATGCGTTCACATCAAAGACATCATGCGGATTGCAAACATGAATTAGGGCCCACTGATAAACAGTAGCTTGATGTTTGAGTGTATTTTGGGGGGGGGAGGGGGCGAATGGAGGGGGGGGGGTCACATAGGAGACCGTGTGGAGCCCATATAATGTGATTTAAAAGTGACTCAGAGGGCACGGCCTCGTCTAAGATAACATGAAGCTTTGATTATTCCCCCGTGATTAAAGTGACTATATACTTTGAGGCCATTTATTTTCATTTTAGATACAAATGTGACCTGCTTGCTTGTTGTCCATTATATATAACACAGAGCAGAGGTTTACGTATTTTGATCGTAAAGCAACATTTTTTGGTATACCAATTACATAAGTAAACCCATTTTAACTCATTCACTGCCATTCACGAATTTAATCGGGAATTGAAAATATGACGTACAGCGCCATTCCCGAATTTGTTCGTGTTTTGTTTTTTCATGCTTGGGTGCCGATAAAACACTGCCCATGGCCTCTGGCAATGTTTTTTCTTTTCCACAAGAGGGCAACATCTCCATTTTTTCCATGTTAGCGCTTTGTTCCAATTTCAGCTGTTATGCAAACCAATATGTATGTATTGTATTGTATCTTGTACAGCCGTCCCCATTTCAAGCTCAGATAACACCAGGCCCTTTTAATTTAGGAATTAACTTTTTTTCTTTAGGAATTAACTTTTTTTTCTGATGAAAGAGATACGTCTAAGGTTTCTAACGCTGTATTGTATTTGTATCGTCCTAAAGGTCAATATTCTGTGGGCCCTGGAATTTGAGTGGAAATGACAAAAACCCTGGCACTGGAGTGGACAATTGTTTCACGTCTGGCAGTGAATGAGTTAAAATAACCCAACGGGCGGTCACAAATGTGCCCTTCTAACTCCGCCGAGCAACAAGTGACCACACAAAGCAAAAAATTGGCAAATTTTGGACGTGTGAAAGTTATTGGACATTCTATGGCCTAAAACATCGTAGAATGTGTTTTGATTTTTGTTTAGCGTGTATGATGACGTACTGTAAGCACTACGTAGAGATTAGTCAAAAATACAATGGCGTTTTTACTATAGCTAATGTAAATTGGTATGCATAAAGACCACACAATAACATTAAAAAAATCTCTATCATAACTCAAACAATGACAATCTAATATGGCCTATAGGTCTCATAAAATATCAGTGTTTTACATGGCAAATATAAGCGGGTGCAAAATTCAGATAACGGAGACGATGTTGGGAGGGGTTGATGATTAACAAACATAGCATTCTATACACCTATTTGCATGTTAATGTCTGTAAATTAATTTTGGAGTCCATTTTTGATAGCCCAGTAGAGAATAACAAGTAGTTTCCAGCTCGCGGTGTAGCGCACTCACCACTTGTTGTCTAAGTGCTCCCCCTCCACCCCCTTTTCCACCTCCTTTTCCCCTTCCCGGGTAAATAAAGCAGTTTTCTGGTCAGAATTACACCCTGTCTTGGTGTGAGGTCCTTTTTCAGCGAGGGAGGGGTATGCGCGTGGGGGGGCTGCCCGCTTGCTTTTATCTAAAATGTTTTCTATTTCTGCCTTTTGGAGAGACACTTTGGGGCAGAAAGAAACCAGGTTTTTCCTGCTTTTTTCCGAGGGCGCGCTGGGGACTTTTCTCAGCATTGTGGTGAGATTTATTCGAGGAGGCTGCATTTTTCCCTGATTTGCTTCTTTGTTCTCGGTAAGTAGTTCCAGGTCTCCCCCCCCTCCCTTCACCCGACACCCCAAGGCCCCCCAACACTGACTCACACACACATTTTCTGACAGAGTGTGCGTGTGTGGTTGTGTGTGTGAGGCGGGACGCGTTGTGACACCTGCTGTTGGGATGAATAGGGTCAGTGGCAGGGCCCTCCAGCAGCTGCTTGTTCTCACCACAGACCCCCAACTAGCAGAGGAGTGCGACGCCCCCTAGCAACAGCACCTCTCATTACACGTAGTTATTTTTTAATTTCCCTGCATACTCCCACACCGATTCACCGATTCAGTTTTCAATTGCCCTTTTTTGTGGGGGGTGGGTGGGGGGGTCCAATCCTGTCATTTGTGAGAGAATTAACCTAATTTTGACACAATATTTTTAAAATCACGCCCCCCACTGCATATACTGTATAACTTGCCAGTTATAATATTATATATCTAGCTATCTGGCTGGCTAGCTATTAGCTATATATTAGCAAGCTTTCTATCTATTTGAGTTACTTCCGAGTTAAGTGAACGCTGGCGCGTGTGGCTGCCGCTGCTCACACATAAAAACTTATCATGTGACTGTAAAGTGACCTTGAGAGTTCTGAAAGGCGCTTCAAAATTAAATGTATGATGATGATGATGATGATGATTATTATTAGTTTTTCCTGTTAACCCATTCACTGCCAGACGTTGAAAAATGTGTCCACTCCAATGTCAGGGTTTTAGTCACTTGAATGGCAGGACCCACAGAATATATGTATTTATTTATTTATGGATTTATTTAAAATCAGAGATGCCTTTTTAGATTTTTTCACACCAATTCTGAATCCGCCCTCATTTTTTTATTGGGTACATCATCTTGTCATTATAATAACATCATTTAACACATTTTCCCCCCTTTCATCTCTCGAGTCTACACCACCCTCAAAGCGTTTTCTGGAAAGGCAACCCTTGAAATTTTTGGCGTGTGGGAGGAAACCGGAGGACCCGGAGAAAACCCACGCGGGTCCGGGGACCTCTGCACTGTGAAGCCGGTGTGCTAACCACTCGACTACCGGGGCGCCGTAATATCATCATATATATATATATATATATATATATATATATATATATATATATATATATATATATATATATATATATATATATATATATATATATATATATATATATTATGTATATATTATGTATGTATTTATATGTATTACATATGTATTACATATAGTATATACATATAGTACAGTAAAGTCTCGTTATATCGATATTCAAGGGAGTCCGAAAAATATCGATATAACCGGGACTATCGATATATCCGACCCTGTTTGCATGTAATTTTCTCCGTGCGTGCATAGAAATAGTATCGATATAACTGGGACTATCGATATATCCGATATCGATATAACGAGACTTTACTGTATATGATGATATTACATATTATATTATTGTTGTTACTATATCACTCATATTATGATGTTGTTATAATGACAAGATGATGTACCCAATGAAAAAATGAGGGCGGATTCAGAATTAGTGTGAAAAAATCTAAAAAGGCATCTCTGATTTTAATTAAATAAATACACAAATACATAAATAAGTACATAAATAAGCAATCGTTGATTTCAAATAAATAAATAAATAAATACAATTTCACAAGTGTTCTAAATGCCCCTTTTCCATTGTATCATTTAAGTGCATTTAACACATTTCCCCCCCTTTCATCTCTCGAGTCTACACCACCCTCAAAGCGTTTTCTGGAAAGGCAACCCTTGAAATTGACCCGGGATAAAATCTGAAACAATCATGGCTGCTCCCCCCGACACAGGAAGAGCCTTCCAGACGGAGATTCCCGCTTGGTGGGTGCTTCTGACCTGTCTGCGCTCTTGTCCCTGTCTTACTTGCACCTGACTTCAGAAGAAATAAAAACATCACCGCCCATGGCAGGAGACGGCGGGGTATGAAACCATCACCCCCTACCCCCCAGACTGATGTAGAAACCCCAACAAAAAGACAGATGCGTTGACAATTGAACGACTAGAAGGAGGACAGAAAAAAACGACAAGGTGTGGCATTTCTACAAGCAATAATTTGGCTGTGCATTCTGTTTGGATTGGATTGGATTGGATTTGCCTTTATTAGTCTCGCGGTGATTAAATTGCTCATACTCAACTCGGACCGTCTCATGGACCAAACACTTTTTTTTTCTTCCCCCAACATAGTCTTTGACACAAAACTTTAAGAACGTACCGTATTAAAGTGACCTTGAGAGTTTTGAAAGGCGCTTATAACGGACAGTTAGTGCAGCGGAAAAAAAATCATTGGCACCACCCTATCCACTCTTGAGGACTTGCACACTGCAAGAATCGAAACAAGGGCGCGGAAAATCCTATTGGACCTTCTGCACCCTGCCCACCACCTTTTCCAGCGACTACCCTAAGGCAGGCACGACTGATCCATGCGCACCAAATCCAGCAGACATTTAAGCAACCTCTTCCCCCAAGCCATTAACTCTTTAAACAGTCGTCCAAATGGAACTGTATAGTGCCTCTTTGCATTTTTTTTAATGATGATACTAGTGCAGCGTGTTCTACCGGAAAAAAATTCATTGTGTGTTCTACATACTTTGCAAAAAAGATGATTCTGATTGTGATAAAAGAAATATACCATTGTTACAGTGGTACCTCAGCTTACGAACTTAATTGGTTCCCAGAAAGTGTGTGTAAGGCGAAAAGTTCGTCTTCCAAACATTTATTTTCCATAAGAAACAATTAAAATGCGAATAATCAGTTCCCAGGTCCCCATAAAACATAATTTTCTACTAAATAAGCCTTAAAACTAGGCAAATACAGTAAAGTCTCGTTATATCGATATTCAAGGGAGTCCGAAAAAATATCGATATAACCGGGACTATCGATATATCCGACCCTGTTTGCATGTAATTTTCTCCGTGCGTGCATAGAAATAGTATCGATATAACCGGGACTATCGATATATCCGATATCAATATAACGAGACTTTACTGTATACCTTATTTTATGAATAATAAATGTGCTATGGTATTGTAATTAAAGAAATAAACTGTACTTAATAATAATATCGTTTTATTTACCTTTGTGATGGTCATTGATGTAGTTGCCTCTTAATGATATCCGAGTGAAGTTGTCGTGCTTTCTCTGTGATAATACCCTCACTCACACTGTCCCTTGCTAGCCGCTTTTCGGTAATCCTAATTAACCAAAGTTTCTCAACCTCTTCTATTGACTGACAGCGTTGCTTTGACAACACACACACACACCCTTAGCCACACACGCACCCTTAATCGCTTCCTTGTTCTTAAGGATGGTAGCAATGTTCGACTTAGCGTAATGGTACTGGAACGCTAAGTCACACAAACACACACCTCGTTTGTGTTTTTCGATGATCTCCTTCTTCTGCTCGAACATAATTTTTTTTTGTGTCCTCTTTGGCTTAACACTAGCCTGTGGTGGGGTATTTTTCGGTCCCATAATAGCAAAAGTACTGCACTCGGTAACAAACCACGTCCGCATTCAAAGAAAGGGGGTGACGAAAACTAGTCCGCCAGCCACCGTGGCCCTGTGTGGTTTAGTTCGTCGGCCAAAAACTAGTTTGTCAGCCAAGACTATATGCTCGTGAATTTAACGTTCGTGAGGCGAAGAGTTTGTGACCTAAACTGAGGTATCACTGTATTTTGTCTATGTAAGCTCTCAGTCGTACAGGAGTGATCCATCGATGAAAAGGTTTCTTCAGCCGTCATCTGTACTTCTTTGAATCATAATCAGTCATGACAAAAGAAGTAATCAGTTTAGCTTCAGGAAATAGTTCTCTGCTCCCCCAACCTTAGAGCAGGGACCTATCATAGCACTTCAGGACATTAGGGATATATATAGGGCCAGAACTGCCAGCAAAATTTTAGTTCTCTGACGAAACTTCTCAAATAAGGAGCGAAACGTCCGACACCTTCAAAGAAGTACAGATGACGGCTGAAGAAACCTTTTCATCGATATTATTGTTATTATTATTATTATTATTATTATCAGCCACAATCCAATGATTGTCCTCTGGGAAAAGCGTGGTATAGTTACCTTGGGGAATGGTTACCTGCTGGTGTAATTGCAAGGTGCTGGTGGTGACCATGTGAAATGAACCATGGACTGAAAAACACACAAACAGAGCATTTCTTTTGGTTGAAATTTGCAGCTTTGCTCCAAAATTTGTAAAAAAAATGACATGATAGGACATGAATTGTGTACACTCTCAACAACATGCACCAGGACATGCCTCACCCCCCTGCCCCCAACCCCCCACACATTAAGAGAGCATTATTGCAGGCGCAATGATGTTTTTGCACGTGTGCTGCTCGTCGACGTGCAGGTGCACATGAAAAGGAAAAATGAGAGTTGCTACAGACAAGTGGAGGAAATAGCTGAGCAAAGTGCCCACCAAAGTGTTTTGGATGCTTCAAAACTACATGCAGGATTGGGGTTAGGGTTCGGGGAGGGGGGGGGGGGGGGTACAAACTCCAGGGGGGCACTGTGTTGAGGTTCATGGAGAGCTGAAAGAAAATGTATTACTTCTCAGTGGACATCTGATGTGAATCCTATATCAACATGGCAATGTAGATTTCTCCACTGTGAGACTAATAAAAGCAAATCCAAATTCAATCCAATCCAATAAAATTAATCAATGGATGTCATTTTGATGTTAAATTGATATGATGTGACCTCTGGGTTTTGTTCGAAAACCTGCATTTTTTTTTAAATGCCACAAATGTGATTCTTTTTTTGTGAATTACTTTTTGTTTCAAATCAGATAAAATGTTCATTCTTCACTTTTGTATTGCATAATTGTCCTTGTTTTAATGTTACTGTTGTGTTTATTATTATACTTTATGTTGACCATTATGTGAAGCGCTTTGTGACAGCACTATATAAATTAGGATGTATTGTATTGTATTGTATTGTATTGTATTGTATCTGTTTATTTTATTTATTTATTTAACATATGGGATAACATTTGTATTTTCTTGTACTTTTTTGTACAATTATTATGGGAATATTTTGAGAGAAATACAAATGTTTTCCCACATGACTTGTAATTATTATTGTTTTGTAAGTTATTTTGTTCATGTGCAATCCAATTAATTTAAAATATGACGTAGAGCACCATTCCCGAATTAGTTAGTTTTTTTTCTTATTTGGGTGCCGATAAAGCGCTGGCCATGGCCTCTGGCAATGTTTTTTTCTTTCCACAAAGAGGCAGCATTGGCTTTTTGTTCATGTTAGCGCTTTGTTGTTAAAGCACGTAATAAACCAATATGTATGTATTGCATTGTATTATGGACAGCCACCCACATTTCAAACTCATATAACTCCAGACCCATATAATTTAGGAATTAACTCTTTCTTTTCTGATGAAAGAAGAGAGTCTAAGGTCTCTTACGCTGCATTGAATGTTTATGTAGTCCTAAAACTCAATGTTCTGTGGGTCCTGGAATTTGAGTGACAATGACAAAAACCCTGGCACTTGAGTGGACACATTTTTATAAATGAATGTAAAATTGGTGCAAAAAGGATCACGGGCATGAATGACAACTCTTCAAGTGAACAAGCTTTCATTTGACACCTCTTTGCTTCCCTTTGGTGGTTTGCGTCAGCGTGTTCTCCGTGTCGCCAGCTTGCCACGGCAGCAGCCTTTGGACACGGAGCTTTGCACAGATTAGGATGCGCCGTAGGCGGCCTCGTGTACCAAAACAAGGATTAGCGCTGTGGCGAAGGCAGTGCAAAGAAACGCGCATTGCCAAGGAGGGAAGGAGTGAATAGGCAGTCATTTTCTTCCTGTGTCGATGTTGTTTACTCGTCTCCATTTCGGGAACGGATTTATTTCCCGTTCATTTTTGAAGCAGTGATTGGACACCTTTCAATCATTGTGTGTGGGTTTGATTTTTTTTCTTTGAGAGCAATCGCCAATTTTTCGTTTTGGTATGTACTCTATTACAGTGCAACCTTGCTATTGAGTGAAATTTGTGTTTGAACCAGGAAGTCTTTAATGTTAGCTTATCATTTAGCATGTCAAGGTCACGAGAAACGGGAAGCATGTGACATGAGTTTATCAGTGATAGTCTACTACTTAACTAAAGTACGTCAAATGAGTGAGTGAAACAAATCTTATTTTCACATGTCGGGGGAAAAAGCCCTGCGTCAGGAAATTTAAAGGACAACGACAAGATTTTTTTGTTTCCTAACTGACATCAGAAAAACGTTTTATAGCATCTAAAATACTCAAAACTTATTTTTAGTCAAATGAAACACCAACAAAAATGACTTAAAGTGTCCCAAAACTACAGTAAAGTCTCGTTATATCGATATTCAAGGGAGTCGGAAAAAATATCGATATAACCGGGACTATTGATATATCCGACCCTGTTTGCATGTAATTTTCTCCGTGCGTGCATAGAAATAGTATCGATATAACCGGGACTATCGATATATCCAATATCGATATAACGAGACTTTACTGTACTTCAAAATGACCTCAGAAAGTTTCAGTTTAAGAAGGTCCCGCCCCCTTGTTCATGACGTCACGCCAGGACGTCTTGCCTTGCTCGAGAATCAGAAAAATGGCTTCAGATTCGGAGAAGATGCTTTCTTGTTACTCGTCCAGTTATGAATATGATTCAAATAGTTCTGAAGAGGAAAGCATACATGTTTGCAATCGATTAAAGAAGTCCTTCAGTGTCATTTTGAGGTGACTGGACTGCAATGTAGCTTCCCAGAAAATGCACAAGATGGCGCCCAAGCTCCTTTGGAAATGGGCTGATTTGTCTGCTGTGAATTTGTGTCAATTCGTATCAAATAGTAGTTTTGGCGCAACGATTCACCATCGCGTTATTTATGTGTTTTCCTTCAAATTTCGCCATCAACACGGATCAACACCAAGTTTTCAAACCAAACAAAGTACCCAAAATGCATTGTGTGTCGCTTTATCAGTCAGGGGCGTTCCAGACGTGACGTCACGTCAAGCATCGTCATCAACTCGAAAACAAGACTTCCTGAATATTGAGCGCGAGTCTTAAAACGTAAAATTCGCTCAGTATACGTCATTTGAAGTGATTTTACAAATTATGGACACAACTTGTCTGAAGGCGTCGGTTGTCCTTTCAGGGAAACATTCGCATGTTTGCATGTACCTCATCGTCTTTCACAGACTAAAAGTTGAGTCATCTTCGAACCAGGATGTGGCGACGTTGGCCAACTACGTCATATTGACTCTCCCATCGTTTCACCTTTTGGGTTGTCCCATTCTCGAGGTCGTCTAAGAAACAAAACAGAAAGAAAATGATGTTAGCTTAAATATACAAATGACTCCTTCTCTCTCGATAGTATTATTTTAGGGTACATTCGCAAACTCATTCTTACGTCGCTGTGAGAGTGTTGAGTTTGTAGGGGCAGAGCACGCTCCCCTCATATTAATTCCTGGATGAAGCAATCCGCAACTCAGCTTGAAACATTCAATGTACTGCCTGACGTACTACAAATCACCCGCGGTGTCCACAATTGGAATAAATTGGCTTTTCTTTGAATTCTGAACTCAAAATGTGAACAGGAAAGGAATTTTTAATAGAAATGCTCATTTCAACAAAACTCTTATTTTCTCAGCACTCACCAATTGCGCCTCAGATCGCTTAGCATTTAGCATGTGAACCACACTAGGAAAAAACGTAAAGTTGAGCACCTTCAAGCAGGGCTTAGCATAGCCTAGAACCCGGAAGTAACAAGCAATTTTATTTTGTAATATGTGAAAAATATATATCTTTCATATCATCACTGTCTATCAATTTTTGCTTTGTGTTAAAATTTAGAATTCATTGCTAGCCCTTGTCAGTCTTACCTGTGGTCAGCGACAGGGGTCTTCACGTGACAGATTGAGCCCCAGTGGGACACTTAATTGCATCACTTCATGGAAACGAGTCAATATTGAGGTCTGAGCATGTAAACAAGATGAGAATCTGCCATGTGATTACAAACAGGTAAAGCCAGCAAGAATCTCATCTGATAGCCACTCAACATGCGATTAGCATAACAATTGCCCTTTTTTTGCTGCCTTTGATCGTCGCTCACTGTTTATGTTCTTAGCTAAGGTTTTGTTGTCATTATTGTTGTTGTCATTAGCAGTGTCTGAAACTAATGGCAAAAAGTTAGCGGACACCTGGGCAGACAACTCTGAAAAGTTGCCTACTAGGCCATAAAGTTGCCTGCCCCATTTATCACAACTTCAAACACAATAAGACAACTGATCGCAAAAAAAAAAACATTGTTGCGAAGTATAAAGAATTTTTTAAAATTAAGGAAGTACCTACCACAAATGCTTCCTTGCTTAATTTATGGTAAATATCCATTGATGAAGATTTTGCTCCAGTTGTCGTTTGTCGTCATGGTGCACAATGCAATGGTTGCGTTGTCTGCTCAAAGCCACGTGGACTCCTCTTTTGAAGTGCCTTTCAAAACTCTCAAGTACACTTTTCAGTCACGGTATAGTCCAAAGCACGAAACAGGCTTCTGATTGGCTGCCGGTACTGAGTATGCAAATTGACAAACAAACACTTTTCACGGACTATACCGTGACTGAAAAGTGTACTTGAGAGTTTTGAAAGCCGGCTAGAAAGAGGAGTCAACGCGGCTTGTAGCGGGTTGCTTGTAACTTTTGCTTTATTGAATAAAACAAACGTTTGATTTGAAAAAAAAAAAAAAAAAAAATCCCTTGAAGTCCCGAGACGTTTTGAAAGTAGTACACCCGACGTAAAAGTTGTACGCCCCGGGCCTACGGGCAGACGTTATTTCAAACACTGTTATTAGGATCGGTTAGGACAGACAAAAGTCATTTTCTCTGCACATGATCTACAGGTAGTATTTTCCACATCATATAAAAGTATTCCCAATGTGTATGAAGTGCATGTAGCGGTCTCTCACGATCACAACTTTTCAGCCATTGCGGGCGGTTTGGAACTTATTTGCTGTGTGTTCACGTTAATGCATTTCCCGCATTGAAATTACCAAGAAAAAGCGCATTGCTACATCAACGGAGGATGTCCGTGTTGGTGTATACAACATGAAAGCCGCTTCCAATGTTTGGTATACAGTCGTCCTCCTCCGTGTTTATTCTCAGTCGTGTTTGGGAAGTGAAAGACCACCGGACCAGAGGTGCTCCTGTGGGAGGAAGAAGCCCCCCCCCAAAAAAAAAAAAAAAAAAAAAAAAGTTATGATTTACGGAGCTGATATATAATGTACAAGCTCATATAGATCGGAGAGTGCAGAATGGATGCCAATAGACAAGGCTTGGATTGCATTACCACTCACAATAATGTGCGTGCGTGTGCGCACGGGTGAGGGAGTGAGCTGGGTGGTCTGCACTCGCTATCATTAAACAAGCCAAAACCTCATTGGTATTTTCAGAAGGAAACTAATATCTACAATGTGTGTGTGTGTGTGTGTGTGTGTGTGTGTGTGCGTGCATCGTGGAAAAGGTTCACCCACATTTTCTTTTATCAGCATCCTTTCTATTTTTGTTTTTTTAAAAAAATTGGGAGATTTATTGGTTGAAAAAAATAAACTGTTGCGCAGAAATGTGTTCAATTGTGATTTTTTTGGGTCATAATTTTATAAAGATATTACAAAATGTATTAAATGTGGATTTCAGAATATATATATATATATATATATATATATATATATATATATATATATATATATATATATATATATATATATATTTGTATTTAAAATGCATGTCTAATAAAGTATAGAATTAATTAAAAATATACAATACTGTATGTGCAAATATTTGTATGTTTCCCGCCCCCCCTTTTAGTTGTTTGAAAATGTAAAAATAAAAAATAAAATACAAAACATATTTTCAACATCCGTTTTTTGGCAGTTCAGTATACAGTGTATTGAAATTGTACATTTTTACAACTACATCAGATTTTTTGTTTTTTAACATTGAACATTTTAGAATTTCAAAATAAAAGAATTCTCACCTTGAGCAACCATTTGCCATAATTTGAAAATCAACAGCGTTCTTGCTTTTGTCTTGATGGAAATAAACATAAAACGAATCAACACTTGAGACATGCTATAAATTTTAATAGACATATTGATATTTCCGAAAAGAAAGTTATCATCCCTAAATTGTATTTACAATACATGAATAATAAAAAAAGGGAAAAATGCACACATACAGTACAATGACATATTTAAATAATTATCATCTCATTTTGTGTAACTACTACTTAAATAATGAAAATGGTTATTCTATTCACACCATGCCGTCTCAGCAGCTACAATGCAACAACGTTCACATTAAGTGCTAACAAACAAACAAAAAAAAATACAGCATAAAAATTACATTGTGGACTCATTCTCGACCCGGTAGACTTCTTATGTCAGCAAACTATCAACAAGGTGAAAAAAAAAACACACCATGATAGCATTTGAACAAAAAAATAACGGCAATATCGGCGTTCTGCAGCTTTGGGGAGCAGATTCTTCGGGAAAGGATATTTCAAAATCAAGCTGCAAATAACACTACATTGTCAGAAATGTGAGTGTAAAATGCCTTTTTTTATAAACACCGATCTCTCCCATATATTATAACACTTAAAAAAATAAAAACCCTTCTATCATAACCATTTTGTAATTCACTTTTTGTTTCTTTTTGCAACGCTAAAAAGTAGTGGGTACGCTCTACAAGAGAACTATACATCGCCATTTGCTAACTCCTCCTTTTCTTCCCTTTGCGGTTTGGATATTCAATTTGCCCCTTTTACACCGCTCTCTTCGAAACGACAACATTTTTTCCCCACATTGCGGAAAAAAAACAACTCGGGGCATAAAAGAGCCATTAAAGATGGAAAGACTTTAAAAGACAAATGAGTGACATTTTGGGCATCATGTGACAAATGAAGCAAGTTTTATCGTAACAGTACTGTTTCGATAAAAAGGACAATTGTTTTTTTTTTGTGATGTGCAGGAAAGTTACTGTATTTTCTGGAATATAAGACGCACCTTCAATGACTGACATACAGTAAAGTCTCGTTATATCGATATCGGATATATCGATAGTCCCGGTTATATCGATACTATTTCTATGCACGCACGGAGAAAATTACATGCAAACAGGGTCGGATATATCGATAGTCCCGGTTATATCGATATTTTTTCGGACTCCCTTGAATATCGATATAACGAGACTTTACTGTATTTAAAAACCTTTTCCATACGTAAGGCGCACCGGATTATGAGGTGCATGAAAAAAATGTTTCTTTTAGGTGCGCCCTGTAGTGCAGAAAATACAGTGATACCTCGGTTTACGAACCCCTTGGCTTACGAACTTTTCAGTTTACGAACGGTAAACTTATGAAAATTTTACCTTGGCATACAAACTATTTTTCGGGATACACACAGAGCTGACACAATGAGTGATGTGTCATTCACGAACAAGCCTGTTCTCTGAGCAAGAAAATGGCAGCCGACTATTCCCTTCAGTGAAAGCCACGTGATTGGTCAAGAACGCTGCAGTGAGGGGAGGTGGTTTAAACATTAGAGAGACAGGAAGACGATAGAGAGAGAGTGAGAAAATGGATTTCAACTTTGATAGTTGAAAGGCAGAGTGTAGACTTCAAGGTTAAAATTCCCATCAATCAGGCTCCACAGATAACCCGCACAAGCCATCTGTACACTTGATGCTAAAAGCTATCAACCCAGCTAAACAGAACACAATTGATGAGGAACAAGGTAAAATTATCACAGAGAAAGCACCTCCAAGGGATCATTCCTCAAAATGGTGAAAGAAGAAGGCTACGTTCCTCATCAAGTGTTTAATGCTGATGAAACCGGACACTCCATTCAAGGCATCAACGACCATTACAAAGGTAAATAAAACGACTTTATTATTATACAGTACAGTTTATTTATTTAAGCACATTTATTATACATAAAACAAGGTATATTTTGTGTAGTTTTAAGGCTTAGAAAATTAGAAAGTAGAAAATTATGTTTTATGGGGACCTGGGAACGGATTATTCTCATTTTAATGGTTTCCTATGGGAAATTAATTTTTGGGATACACACTTTTCGCCTTACACATTCTGTCTGGGAACCAATTAAGTTCGTAAGCCAAGGTATCACTGTACGGTAATTTTCCACTACAGCCGAGCTGAAAAAGTTGACGTGCCCGATTTAAAATGCTCACAATGTTTCTTGCTTTGAAATTTGGACCCATTTTTCCTCCTGGTATGGATTTGATCCGTAATTAAGTCGTGAGATTTTTGTTTTTTTGGTCAGTTTTGGGCCACCTTTGTTGGATTCCGTGTGAAAGGCAAAGGTTGAAAAAAGGGCAGATTTGTTCCAGCAGGGAGTTGGATGAAATCATGACCTTTTTTGGGGCTTTTGGAGGTAGGATCAGAGCTGTAACAGAGGCAGTAAAGCTCCTATTTGAAAGAGGGGTGATGATGTGGGGCAGTCAGGGGGGGCGGGGCTTAAATCTCCCGCCCAGATGCATCGACAACAATATCGATGAGAAGGTTTCTTCAGCCGTCATCTGTACAAAAGTGAAGGTTTCGGACGTTTCGCCTCCTATCCAAGAGGCTTCGTCAGCGAACTAAAGTCTGACTGGTCGTATCGGCCCCATTTATATATCCCTAATGTCCAGACCTGGTGGCGCCGGACACAGCTATGATAGGTCCCTACTCTCAGGTTGGGGGGGGGCGCGGGACTTCACTGACTAAGTCAGGAATGTAGGAACAATCAGTGGGGCCACAGGGGGGGGGGTCCCGCGCCCCCCCCAACCTGAGAGTAGGGACCTATCATAGCTGTGTCCGGCGCCACCAGGTCTGGACATTAGGGATATATAAATGGGGCCGATACGACCAGTCAGACTTTAGTTCGCTGACGAAGCCTCTTGGATAGGAGGCGAAACGTCCGAAACCTTCACTTTTGTACAGATGACGGCTGAAGAAACCTTCTCATCGATGGACCACTCCTGTACGACTGAGAGCTTACACAGACGTATCGACAACAATAATAACGACCCAATTTTATTTTTTTAAACATCACACCAAGCATCGATAGCTTTGTGTCACTCAACTTATTATTTGACACTGATTTTTTTCATCTTGGAGCACATCATGTTTTTGCCATATTTTCATTTTTTTGTGTTGACATGCCTCTCTAATTAAAAAACTGTTGTTTCAAATGTGTTGTGTAAAGTGTCACTCTCACAGCACGCCACTCCCTTTTGTGGGGTCCCTGCGTGAAAGGGGCTAATGTAAGGAGGTTGGACTGCAAACTGTGCAAATGTGTTTGAAATGTTTTGTCATGAATGCGGAGAGCATCGGGGGATGGGTGGCTGGGGTGGGGGGGCAGTCCGACATCTCTTTCTTCATCCTGTGATGAAAATGTCCCAACCGTTGCTGATGCAATCTTGTCTACCAAAAGTCAACACGGCCAAAAGAAACTGTCGCTCCTTTGCGTTATATATATATATATATATATTTGTCCCAGAGAGAAGCAAAAAACGTCTTGCCTGGGCATTTTCTGAAATTCAGATCCCAGGCCTGGTGCTCGTAGGGGGGCGGGGGTGTCAAAGTAGCTTATCGTCCAGTAAAGAACCGTAATGTCCGGTGATGTGGAGTGAAAGGCAGCTGTGACGACGGAGATCCTTTTTTTTCATGTGTCATCATGGGAAGAAAAAAAAGAGGATAGCACGTTAGCCGATGGTGCTAGGTAGAATTGTGTCGAGCAAAGATGGAATGTGGCCCCCACCCCCCCGCGCCTCCCTAATCGCAGTCTCTCTCTATACGATGTAGCTGGTCAGGTCCAGGAGGTACGAGGTCATGTCGATGATGTGATCCAGGAGGCCGTCTTTCTCTTCCTGGTCGTTGGGCATGCCCTGCTCGCTTTGCTCGCACTGGTCGCCCGAGTAGCCGCTCTTGCACAGGCACTTGTTGGGCTCCATGCACACGCCTCCATTGCGGCAGCCTGGCTCGCACTTGGCTGCAAGGTGCAGGGGGGGGGGGGGGGCATTTTGACACAACTGTTGACTATTGAAGAATTTTGACCCTTTTGGGCTACCACAGGGCAATTAACTCATTCGCTGCCATCCCTGAATTTATTGGGGAATTTGAGAATATGACGCGGAGCTCCATTCCCGAATTTGTACGGGTTTTGTTTTTATCATGCTTGGGTGCCGATAAAGCACTGGCCATGGCCTCTGGCAATGTTTTTTTTCTTTTATACAAGTGGGCAGCATTTTCCTTTTTTCCATGTTCGCGCTTTATTCCAGCCTCAGCTGTTGTTCAAGCGCTATATAAACCAAAATGTATGTAATGCATCGTATTTTGGACAGCTGCCCTCATTTCAAGCTCATATAACTCCAGACCCATAAAATTTAGGAATTAAGTCTTTTTTTCTGATGAAGGAAGAAAACATAAGCTTTCTTACGCTTCCATTATTATTATTATTATTATTATTATTATTATTATTATTATTATTATTATCCTTTCGGTGTTTCCCTTATTATTATTATTATTATTATTCTTTCGGGATTTCCATTATTATTATTATTATTATTATTATTATTATTGCACAGGCCTGGCAGTGAATGACTTAAAAATTGCAGTGCATTTGAATAATTGCATTTTTTAGAGAGAGAGAGAAAGTAGCCAATCCAAATGTAAAATTGGTGCAACAAGGATCACCTAACCAAAACCCTGGCATTGGAGTGGACACATTCTCACACTCCATTTGGCAAATATCCGCCATGTTTGATGTAAATGCAATGCACCATGTAAATGCAATGCACCATGGGTAAATGAATATTCGATTAACCCTTTTGGCAGTTTCCGACATATCACAGAAAAGCCCGAGATATTCTCGAACATGACTTTTGAACGCACCAAAACAAATGCAAAGTGATTATCGCTCGATATCGGTAAGACAAGATGGCAGACGGCCAAAGTTAAAACTTCCGATGGAAAACGAACAGTTTTTAATTGCGGTTTAACTAATTTTGTTTAAGCTATTTTAAGAAAAGTATGTCATATGTGGCGCGGATCACGTAGCAATATGCGCTAATTGTCATAGACTTGCGCCGGTGTTGGCGCAGTGGAGTGAGGGCGCGGCCCAGATGCATCCGTGCTGCCATACTTTGAGCCGGTAACAAGTTGAAGATTTTTTATTTCATTGTTTTTGGACACAATTGAACCCTAAATTCCATGCGGTTGAGGAGATTTGAAGAGAACAAGCCTCACCGATGCGACACAAGGGCCCCTCCCATCCGGGGCTGCAGCAACATTTGCCAGTGGGAGTGCAGTGGCCGTTCTTGCAATGTCGGGAACAAGCTGTCATCAGCAGCTCAGGGGGCTCCACCTGACGCTGGCATTCCTTGGGGATGAGGGGCCTGGAACAGTTGGAAGAAAAGGGAAGGGGGACGGGAGGTGGGAAGGGGGTATATATGAGACAGTCTCAAGGACCTGAAACGCCTGAAATTAAATTGGGCTCCGACGGTGGCGGATCAGTTCACAAACGTAATCGGTCCCGTTTTCAAAGTGAACCTCAATTCCAAACAGGAAAGGAGCCATTTTGGTTCAATGCCGCCAAATTCATACAACGAGCCCTCGGTGAAAGGCTTCACAGCGCATTTGACATGACAAAATTTCAAATCACACACTAAATGAAAGCGTCACTTCCTGAATTCAATACATTTTTTTATCTCGTTTTAATCTCATGTTTAACTCATTCACTGCCAGACGATGTGCAAAAAGGTGTCTACTGCAGTGCCAGGGTTTTTGTCATTATCAGAGAATAATGCCAAGGGGAAGAAGGTAGGTGATAAAGAGAAGCGGTCCCAGGACAGAGCCTTGGGGCACACCAGATGATACAGGAGAGGACTGTGAAGTGAAAGAGTTAATTTAAAACATTAAAACATGTGTGTTGGGTAAATTTATTGACTGTTCAACAGTAGCCAAAATGGAACTGTATAGTGCCACTTAGCAGTTTTTTTTGACGACGATACTAGTGCAGCGTGTTCTACCGGAAACAAATTCCTTGTGTGTTCTACATACTTAAAGATGATTCAATAAAGATGATTCTGATTATCACTCAAATTCCCAGACCCACAGAATACAGTCAATAAATTTACCCAACACACATGTTTTAATGTTTTAAATTAACTCTTTCACTTCACAGTCCTCTCCTGTATCATCTGGTGTGCCCCAAGGCTGTGTCCTGGGACCGCTTCTCTTTATCACCTACCTTCTTCCCCTTGGCATTATTCTCCGCAAATTTGGGATACAATTTCATTGCTTTGCGGATGGCACCCAGCTCTATTTCTCCAGCAAACCCAACGCCTCTCTTCCACCTTCTTCTCTTTCACTCTGCCTCTATGAAATTAAATCCTGGTTTACCCATAACTTCCTCAAACTTAACAGCGAAAAAACTGAAATTCTCCTCGTTGGTACCAAATCCACATTGAGCAAAATTAACAGTTACTCTCTCACTATTGACAATTCGACCATTTCTCCCTCCCATCAGGTGAAAAGCCTAAGTGTCATTCTTGACAGCGCGCAATATCAATCGTCTTCGCCCGTCTCTCACTCCTCACACCACTGCTATCCTCGTTCATAGTCTTGTCACCTCCCGATTGACTCTTGCAATTCACTTCTCTTGGGTGTCCCTCAGAAACCTCTCCACAAACTTCAACTCGTCCAGTATATATATATATATATATATATATATATATATATACATATATATATATATATATATATATATATATATACATACACACAGTAAAGTCTCGTTATATCGATATCGGATATATCGATAGTCCCGGTTATATCGATACTATTTCTATGCACGCACGGAGAAAATTACATGCAAATGGGGTCGGATATATCGATAGTCCCGGTTATATCGATATTTTTTCGGACTCCCTTGAATATCGATATAACGAGACTTTACTGTATATATATATATATATATATATATATATATATATATATTTTTTTACAGTCCATAAATTTACCCAACACACACGCTTTAAATGGAATTTTTAACATGCAATTATTATTTTTTTATACCTTAGTTCCACGCCCTTTCGCACAGTTCCACAAATAAGAGGTTAAGTGCGAGTTTTGTCATTTGAAACCTACTATAAAAGGGACACATAAAACAAAAGCTAATAAAGCATTGTATATTAAACATTTTGATGAACAAATATTTTTCTCATTTATTTGTCTACTCCTTTATAAATGACACTCCGCTTGCTGCTATTATGTGAAACACGATAGACGGGCTAACAGAAATGTATGAATTTATGTCTTTTCACTTGATTTGAAAAAAGGAATGAAAACTCCAAGTGAAACGCAATGCACAATAAGGTACCTCTACAACAGCTAAAAGACACCACAGGGGGATATTTGAAGAAACCATGATTGGACCAAGCCTCGTGTCAATCATATACACACCAACAAGCTAAAAACAACCACAGTCAAACGAGACAAACCAGGAACATCGCAACTTCTGACGATCATATTCCCGTGAGCATTTTAGGTAGCGAACTCCTTGCTCAGTTGCGACTATTTCACGTGCGGACCACTCTGCGGATCCCGCCCGACTCCAAAAGTGGCTCATTTCTCGCAGTGGCTGTTGACCCAGCTGCCTTTGTCAAGTGGCGATGCCGGCAGGTGCTGTTTTCACAGCCACTCTGGCAGTCGGACGCACTGTTAAGTCGCGCCGCTGACCCCTTGCTTGCTATTAACAGTGTTCGCCATGGACAACACAAACACGCATGCACCACACATGCATGCACCACACACACGCACACACACACTTCCCTCCTGCTATCCTCAAGGGACTCTTTTTCAATTTTTTTCCCCTTCTTCACTCCCCTTAAAAAAAGTGCCATGGATATAGATACACACACACACACACACATATATATATATATATATATATATATATATATATATATATATATACAGTAAAGTCTCGTTATATCGATATTCAAGGGAGTCCGAAAAAATATCGATATAACCGGGACTATCGATATATCCGACCCTGTTTGCATGTAATTTTCTCCGTGCGTGCATAGAAATAGTATCGATAAAACCGGGACTATCGATATATCCGATATCGATATAACGAGACTTTACTGTATATATATATATATATATATATATATATATATATATATATATATATATATATATATATATCTCACATCTCGCAGGTAGGTCTGGAACGTAGTCACGAGAGTCACTTGTAGATGCATTTTCTTGTCGTGAGAATTAGCATCAAAGAAGGGAGCAGAAATAATTTTCCTGTTTGACAGTCAACGTTACAGATGTCACATAATCAGAGAATGTCTCCGGCAACTTATTTATACAAACGTATTTATCTGAGCGCACATGCGTATTTGTGTTTGCCGTGTACGGATATAAACTGCGTGGGTGGCGCGTAAATGTGAACATGCACATTTCCGGGCCTGTGTGAGAGCGTGATATGCTAACTCCCAGCATGGTGTCAGAAAGGGGAGGGAAAAAAAATCCCTTTATTTTCTTGTCCCTCTTAAATCTTCCACCATCTCCACTGTGGTCCTCGCTTTGACAAAGCTGAGTGAATAGCGGCCGCTACAATACACAGTAAATATTCTTGCGCAATTAAAATAAGGAGCGATGACACAAAAGATGGCCACCGTCAAACAATGATCAGCGAAAGAATCAGAAAGCCTTTAATTAAATTTGCAAGTGACCACAGTGGGACTTTTAGGATGACAAAAATCAAGGCTTTTTAGATGTTTAATGATGTTTTCAGGATAATGAGAGAATTTTGTAACCTGGAACTGCTTCATGCAACAACAAAAATAAAAAACAGACATTAAGGTGATTCTTGAGAATTAAGTTATAAAAGTGCAGGAACTAATGGAAGTTTTATGAGAATAGTTATTTAACTTTTGGGGGGGGAGTGAGAATAAAGTTGCAATATGATAGGTATGGTATGAGGGGAAAAAGTTGGAGCTTTACGGGAATAAAATCATCATCTGAAGATTTTTCTTTCATGAGCCGCAATGTGACGAGTAAAAAAAATGAAATCCTAACATAAAGAAGTCCAAGATGGCGCCCGAGTAGACTGGCTGGATTAATGGCTTGAGAAGCCCACGATGAGAAAAAAAGGGGCGTCAGCGCAGAGCGCCGATGCATATGTTGAACTGCCGCGGCTTGGAATTGAAGCGGATTTACGTGGGACAGGAAATGTGAGACAATCTCTTTTCATCATTGGATGCTAAAGTTTCGTGTTTGCTTTCAACAATTAGCTTGTAGCAGACGTGCAAATTTCACCATGATCACCCTGATCCACTGGTGAAAAGGACGCTTTGATTCTCTCCTCTTTCATCTGGAACTGCTTCATACAACAAAGATGGTGCAGAAAGTGCTTCAGATTGAATGACAGTGTGTCTTATGTGTTGTGTCACATTATTTGTTATTTTGACATCAAGATGGCGCCACAAGAGTGGCTGCCTTTACAGCAGCTCCTGTATTTTGTTTTTCTACTTGTTCCTTTCCTCTTACTTTTATCACTTTGCTGCTGTGAAATGTAAATTTCTCCACCACGAGACTAATAAGTGCTAATCCAATCCAATAACAAACAAACAAAGTCATCATCGAGAATAATGTGAAAATCTTGTCGGAAAAAGGTTGTAATTTTGCAAGAATAAAGTCATCATGAAATGGATCGCAATTCTAGCGCTTTATCAATCACCACATGGTGCCAAGAGTGCTTTCCGAAGCCTGTTGAGTGAACACTGGCGCGTGTGGCTGCTACTGCTCATCCGTAGAAAAAATATCCTGTGACTATAAAGTGTCCTTGAGAGTTTTGAAAGGCGCTTAGAAATTAAATGTATTATTATGATTATAAAAAAGAAAAAGTTAAACATGTAAAGTAGTTCAATCACGTTTTAACATTTAAAGGACAACCGACAATATTTTTATCAGAAAAACGTTTTATAGCATCTACAATACCCAAAACACGCAGGCTGATGTTTTTAGTCAAATGCAAAACACCAATAAAAATGAGTTAAAGTGTCCCAAAACTACTTCAAAATGACCCCGGAAATGGCAAGTCTCAGAATGTCCCACACCCTTGTTCGTGACATCACGCCAGGACGTCTTGCCGTGCTCTAGAATCAAAACAATGGCTTCTGATTTGGAGAAGATGCTTTCTTGTTACTCATCTAGTTATGAATATGATTCAAATAGTTCTGAAGAAGAAAGCATAAATGTTTGCAATCGATTAAAGAAGTCCTTCCGGATCAATTCGAGCCGTCAGGACTCCAATGTATCGTCCCAGAAAATGCACAAGATGGCGCCCAAGCTCCGTTGGAAATGGGCTGATTTGTCTGCTGGGAATTTGTGTCAATTAGTATGAAATAGTAGTCTTGGTGCAATACACAACGATTCACCATCGCGTTATTTATGCGTTTTCCTTGTAATTTCACCATGGACACGGATCAACACGATGTTTTCAGACCAAACAAGGTACCCAAAACGCATTGTGTGTCGCCTTCTCGGTCAGGGGCGTTCCAGACGTGACATCACGTCTGCAATCGTCATCAACTCGAAAACAAGACTTCCTGAATATTCAGCACGAGTCTTAAAATGTAAAATATAGCTATATGACGTTCGAATCTTTCCAAAATACGCTCAGTAGAAGTCATTTGAAGTGATTTTACAACTTATGGACACAACTTGTTCGGAGGCGTCCTGTAAAACTCAGGTATGATGAGAATAAATACATCATTTAACAACAATAGTCATCTTCGTATGAGACTAAAGTAACAATACAATAAAATGTTTCTTTGTCTCTCTCTGCTCCACAAGGACCCCATTCAGCAGTTTGGGATGCACGCTGGCCTATTTATTATCAGAGGCGCACCGCTGACAAACAAATACCTCGGAATGAAGTCATCTGGTCACGACATGTTTACGCAAACACTGCAGAGGGATTTTTTATGGCCAAGGTTTCTCTTTAAGGGCCATTCGGGCAACATCTTCGTGCTCCCAAACACGGAGCTTCGCCGGCGTTCGGATAACGGATAAAGTTGCAACGGTATGACGATTCCGGCCTGCTCACATGGAGGCACTTGAGAGTAGGGAAAGTTATTTGAACAAAGATAGCCACATTTTGAGCTTGATATTTTAAATCATTTATCAAGTAATAAATATCTTAGAAAATGCACAAATTATTTCTTTTAAAACATTTGCTGTTTTATGACAAATAAACTTGAGCTTATATTTTTCAGTGAATAAAAACATCTAACCGCAAAAGATGAGTTTGAATGTTTTTTTTTGGGGGGTGAAAAAGAATTGCATGTTGACAAGCATAATTCTTTTGTTTTTTCCCGAATAACAAAATAGTGGGACTACCGCAATAGAGCATCTGCAGACTAAACAAGAAGCCCAGTCGACAGTGGTAAAAAAATTCTGATGAGGGGAGAAATGCATCCAACGCTCAGGCCAGATAACATAAATACAGAGCAAGTCACGCCCCCCCGCCCCTATTTTTTGAAACATCTGCGCTGTAATTAATTGCGACTGGATGTCACTGTCGTCACCCGCAACTGATCAGCTGCGTCACATATTTCAAGTTGGCCCTTTTTCGACTGGATCTGTCTCTCTGCATTTAACAGGGCGATGCAGTACCCGGCTGTTTCTCGTTCAACGCCAGCGCTTTTGCAACACGGAAAAACGACATGCGTGCGTTGTATATATTTGGATCCTCCAAAGTCAAACATGATCCGCTACTATAAGAAATACCTGTAACGTAGTGCCAGCTTTTTATTTTTTTTTTAAACGGGCAGTGTAAAAGGGGCTCAAGATTCAATTTCACGAGCTGCAAAATTGACGTGGTCCACTCCGTACCGCCATTCCACGTCAGCGCCGGTTATAGATAATCCAGTGAACCCCCGGCGTGTGTGCGCGTCAGCAAATTTGTGATTCAATAGAGTTTACGCCAAGTGCGAGCGTGCTTCACGTCCGTTGCGCTAAGTCCGTTTGCGCATTGTTATTGAGGCGAGTGTGCTAGTTCATGCTATTGGCGTGACGTGAGGGTGATTTGTGATGTGATTTAATGATGGAATCCGGCCATTTATGTCATGCGGGTTTGCGATTACGCATGTGGTGTTGGCGTTGGCGTTTTATGATCCTTTTTGACAGGCAATAGTAAGAGGAACATGCTAGTTTTCGCAGATAGTAGGCAAGGGTCTTCTCACGGCAATGGATATTAAGTCATTCACTGCCATTTCCGAATTTATTCGGGAATTGAAAATCAGGACGTGGAGTGCCATTCCCGAATTTGTTCGGTTTTTGTTTTTCTTGTGGGTACAAATCAAGCTCCAGTCAGACCGCTGATGTTTTTCCCCTCCACGAGGGAGCAGCATTTCTCTTTTTTCCATGTCAGCGCTTTGTTACGTATGTATGTATCGTATTATATTCCGTGCAGTCACCCCATTTCAATCTCAGATAACTCCAGAGCCATATAAGGAATTAATTCTTTTTTTCTAATTCTCAGTCTAATTTGAATGTATTTGAATGTATAGGTAGTTCGAAAACTCAATATTTTGTGGGTCTTGCAATTTGAGTGAAAATGACAAAAACTCTGGCACTGGAGTGGACACTTTTTTGCACATTGTCTGGCAGTGAATGACTTAACACAGTATAGATATTAGAGGAATTAAACGTTGTTGTATTGTGGATTAACACTTGGGCGAACTACACAATATGGTGATTTAACGTTGGTCAAGATAGTGCTATTTGATTTAAAAGGTTAGCAAAGCACCAAAGTGGTGAAATAAATGAATGGCGCGTCAAAGTCGTTAGGCGGCGAAAAACAGGTGCCCCCGGTGATTTTCCCCCACTCTCAGCAAAAATAAAACCTGCTGCGAGAGAGCTCCAAAAATAACCGCCGTGTGGTTACGATGCCAATGACAGTGCGTGTCAACCCAAGCGCCGCCGTTAGCAAAACCCGACACGAAACGTAGTGAAATGCAACACTGGGCTCTCCGGTGACCGTTCTGCGCTGACTTGGTCCCCCGGGGGAAGATGGGGGCTTTGTGTAACGACCCGTTGGCATGAGCAAGGATTTGAAAGATGGGTGATTAATGGTGGCCACGCGGGTTGCATCAGCGCAGGATCGTGTAACATCAGCCATTTTATTGGACACACTTCCACGATGGCTTCTCAGCGTCTAATTCTGCCTCACAGAAGATATTTAAGGCCACGACCTACTGCACACGTCGACAGGTTAAGAGTTTAAAAAAAACTGTGATAGGCAATACCATCCTGAGCTGCAGTATGTGCACGTGGTAAGACGTCCCGGGGTATTAATTGCATTTTCCGGAAAATGTATTGGATAATTATTCAACAAAAAGCTATGGAAAATGTGTCCAAGTGTACCTCTTGGGGTCGACCAACTTGTAGAGTCTCCCACTGTGCGACTGCGCCATGCTTTTACTGCTCGCCAATATGTAGCCTTCACCTGAAATGAAATACAAGGCGCCTGCATGAACACGCACGACCATTTAACACATTCACTGCCAGACAATGTGCAAAGAATGTGTCCACTCCAGGGCCAGGGTTTTTGTTATTGTGTCTCAAATTCTAGAACCGACGGGATATTGAGTTTTACAATGACATAAACATTCAATTCAGCGCAAGGAACCTTAGAAAAAAAAGAATTAACTCCTAAAATATATGGGTCTGGAGTTATCTGAGCTTGAAATGGGGGCGGCTGTACAAAATACAACACAATACATACATATTGGTTTATATAGCGCTTGAACAAATTACATACATACTGTAGAGAGAGAGAGATTTTAATCTTACCGTATTTACGTCAAATATTTATTTATTTTACTTCATAATTGTGAAGCAGGCGAAACGAAAGAGGCGTTTAAAACACGAAAGTTGTCGCTGTTGACTAGAGCGCTCATTGACAGTCCCCATACAGTACTTTGGTCGGTGCGATTAACTCATTTGAAGATTGTGTGTGTGTGTGTGTGTGCATTTGTGAGCAAGTCCAGATAAATCAACGTTCCTATTTCGAAGGATGACGTTTATTTGGTCACCGGATGATCCAACCGGCAACGCCACTGGAGGGACAGCCACCATATTTCTGGTCATACGGTTTCGACTTTCCGGGATATTGAAATGCTTACTTCCTGCCAGATTAAATGTCTGTTCCATAAACATCACGCATATAATCCAAAGCGCTCACATTCTGCATACTGGGCCACCTACACTGCAGAGTTTTTGCGCCGGTATAGTGTGTTGCCGTCAATTTAGGAGCGCTCGGGTGAGGTGAGCAAACTAATGTGAACGTTTCACCAGCTGCAGGCCACCAATCGCTGGCGGGCCAAATCAACCGGCAGCTTTCAGTGTTTCTGATGAAATCAAAACACTCGCTCAACAACGATGATGTCATAAACATTTGATCGCAGCTCTCGCGTCAGCCGTCGCTCACTTTTCAAGGGTGGTCCCCAAAAGCTGCGGGACCCTGCAGACACATGTTTACACTTTGTCCCCTTTTGAATGTTGCTGTTCTTCATTAACTCAGTCACTATATATATATATATATATATATATATATATATATATATATATATATATATATATATATATATATATATATATATCGTCCATGCGATACGATACGCGATAAAACAATCCTGATCATGAAGGATTCCTCAAAGGGTGCAGTTCCTTCCAACTATCGACCACTAACCTGTCTCTCCACAACATGGAAGCTCATGTCTGGCATCATTGCGGCTAAGATAAGTGGACACACGGATCAATGCATGAGCAAAGCACAGAAAGGCATTGGTAGAGATACTAGAGGTGCCAAACATCAGCTGCTGGTTGACAGAACAGGCGCACAAGACTGCAAGTCCCGACATACCAACCTGTGCACAGCCTGGATTGATTACAAGAAAGCATAAGACTCGATGCCACACACATGGATCACTGAGGAAAGAGGCACCTGAGAAAATCCAACACAGAACTGCAGGGTGTAAGATGCTGGCACGAAAAGCCTACATGTAGCGCTATAACCAGGTGGCTTGGAGTTGTATAAGGTCAACAGGACCCTGAGAGCCTTCGTTGCAAATTCGATGAGGATGTGGAAAACCACACTTGAAGCCATTGGCAAGCCACTAACGCAAGTGTCCATGAAATGTGGCATATACCAACGTGACACACTCTCCCCACTGCTGTTCTGCATAGGACTGAACCCCCTCAGCCAGATAATCGCCAAGACAGGCTATGGATACCGCCTCAGAAATGGAGCTACGATCAGTCACCTCCTCTACATGGATGACATAAAGCTGTATGCTAAGAGCAAAAGGGACATAGACTCCCTGATCCACACAATCAGGATCTACAGCAGTGATATCGGAATGTCATTCGGGCTGGAGAAATGTAGTCGGATGGTGACTAAGAGGGGCAAGGTAGTCCACACTGAAGGGGTCTCACTCCCTGAAGGAACAATAGCAGACATTGAAAACAGCTACAAGTACCTTGGTATACCACAGGCCAATGGCAACCTCGAACTAGCAGCAAGGAAAGCGGCTACGACCAAATACCTCTAGCGGGTGAGGCAAGTCCTCAGAAGCCAGCTCAATGGCAAGAACAAGACCCGGGCAATAAACAGCTATGCCCTGCCAGTGATCAGATACCCTGCAGGAATAATAAGGTGGCCAAAGGAAGAGATTCAGACCACGGATGTTAAGACCCGAAAACTCCTCGCCATGCATGGAGGGTTCCATCCCAAGTCCAGCACCCTGAGACTGTACACAAGCCGCAAGGAAGGAGGGCAGGGACTAGTGAGTGTGAGAGGCACTGTCCAGGATGAAACATCCAAGCTCCATGAATACATCAAAGAGAAGGCTCCAACAGATGATGTACTCAGAGAATATCTCAGACAATGGGGAACAGAGGATGAGGTGCTGGAAGAGGGATAATCATGGGAGGAAAAGCCCCTACACGGGATGTACCACCGAACCATAACAGAATTGGCTGATCTCAAGAAGTCCTATCAGTGGCTAGAGCTGGCCTAAAGGACAGCACAGAGGCACTCATCCTGGCTGCTCAAGAGCAGGCCCTGAACACCAGAGACATAGAGGCAGGTATATACCACACCAGGCAAGACCCAAGGTGTAGGTTGTGCAAAGAGGCACCTGAGAAAATCCAACACAGAACTGCAGGGTGTAAGATGCTGGCACGAAAAGCCTACATGTAGCGCTATAACCAGGTGGCTGGCATAGTCTCCCGAAACATCTGTGCGGAGTATGGACTGGAAACCCCAAGGTCAAAATGGGAAACACCTCCCAAGGTAGTAGAGAATGACCGAGCAAAGATCCTGTGGGACTTCCAGATACAGACTGACAAGATGGTAATGGCCAACCAACCAGACACCGTGGTCATAGATAAAGGGCAAAGGAAAGCCGTTGTCGTGGATGTAGTGGTCCTGAGTGATGGAAACATCAGAAAGAAGGAACATGAGAAAATCGAGAAATACCAAGGGCTCAGAGAGGAGCTGAGAGAGCCTGGAAGGTAAAGGTGACAGTTGTGCCTGTGGTGGTCGGAGCACTCGGGGCAGTGACCCCCAAACTCGACGAGTGGTTGCAACAGATCCCGGGAACAACATCGGATATCTCGGTCCAGAAAAGCGCAGTGCTGGGAACAGCACGGATACTGCGCAGAACCCTCAAGCTTCCTGGCCTCTGGTAGAGGACCCGAGCTAAAAAATGGGGGACAGACACCACCCATGAGGGGTGAGATGAGGATTTTATATATATAAGGAGGATTTATATATATATAAAGGCAAATCCATCCGTCCATCCATCCAACTCCATGTAAAAAAGAAGTAAATTATTTGTATTTGTATTTATTGTATTTTTATAGTAACATGAAGTTGACAGGATCCCTCCTTTGCAAATATAGCATAAAAGCTTCATCATATCACTCAATACATTTTATTTATAAGCGCCTTTCAAAACTCTCAAGGTCACTTGACAGTCACCGGATAAGTTTTTATGTGGGTGAGCAGCGGCAGCCACGCATGAGCGTTCACTCAACCCGGAAGTAACTCAAATAGATAGAAAGCTAGCTAGCTAGCTAATACTGTAGATAACTAATAGATGGCTAATAGTTATATAACTATCTACATAAATAAATAAATAATGAATAAAGTCAAGACATTTGGGTGTGAGTCTCTCTTCATTTTGTATTTCAAATGTGACTTTCAAATGTGTCAAAAAATAAATTGGATGGATAAGTATCACAGTTTGAAATACTTTTAATTTATTTTATTTTATGAAGTAATCACCTTTTGTCCATAAAATTTCTAACGGTCCATCCATTACCCGTACGTCTTATTGTTTGAATGCTGCTGTGCCGACGACCATTTTGTGTTTGGGAGCCTTTTACTGAGCATTCAAGCAACTCAATTAACTTTAAGTTCATTGAGTTGCTTGTTCTGTAGCAACAAGGGGACACAAGCCAGTGTTTTCTTTTGCCGGTCCTAAGCCCGGATAAATACAGAGGATTGTGTCAGGAAGGGCATCCGACGTAAAAGCTTGGCCAAAACAAACATCCGAATCAAACCTCTGAAGATGGAGGACACTGATTTGCTGTGGCGACCCTTTGAAGGGAAAAGCCGAAAAGAAGAAAACCATTGTATCTATCAAAATAGCTTGCTAGCAATACAAAAATATTTTACTTCAACGTAACCTAGATTAAAGACAAAATAAGGGAATTTATATTTTTTTATGTCCACCAAGAAATCTTATTTGACAGTTGTGTTTTGTGTAATAACAGTCCAATCATATTTTTTTTCCTCTTAAAAAACGTGATTATGAAGATCTTAAAATAAGAAGGATCATAATTCTATAGTGTAGCAAGTACAAATACATTGGGACTTCTATGTATGTATCGGCAGATAATTTGGCCAGAATATTCCTTGTGATTTTTTTTTGTCTTCCGATGGCTGGGAGCAAATTGGTCAACTAACTAATAAAATGTATAAATTAAATATCTGTAAATGTCTCCACAGCGAGACTAATAAAGGTTGATCCATTCCAAAATGGCCATTGCTCCACTGACCTAATTCATCTTCTCCGAATCCCAGGATGTGTCCCACCAGCATGGAGCCGCAGGAGCCGGCTGAGCCCAGACAAAGCGGTTTCTCCTGCCACTGGTCGCTCGGTTCCGAAGGCGTGATGGATGACTTCTGGAGAATCCGCAGGTTGCTGAGATCATACAGTCGATAAGAGAATGTTAAAAAAAATCATTCAATTGTTGGTGAGAGAATGTGATGCAAACCCTATGTCCGTATGATTGAAACAATTACTACTTTCAGAACAGCCAAGACTTGTGCACAGGTGAGTCGTTCTTCGAATGGATGAACTGTTCCAGTTCAGCCAGGAATGGGTGAGTTTGGTAACATCAAATGTCTACAATGCGACGTCATAGACGTCATTCGGTGCTCCTGTTTTGGTTAGCGACTGAGTAAATAGTAAATAAACACCGCACTAGTTAGTACTTCAGAGGCACTTTCCTTTCCAAGATGCATACAGTGCCCCAAAAAAATATCATTGCATCATGACGGAGCTTTTATTCATCCATAACAACATTGAAAACTAAAACGCCAATTTTCAAACGCAATCCCAAAGAAGGCGAGAGGAACGGGAATTTTGTCACTGTTATTTACTTCCTTTTCGCCTCTTGGAGCGTCGGCAAACGAGGATGAATTCCAAACCAAAGAAAAGTGTGAACAGCACGAGGCAGGATATCGCCATCTCCATTTACACTCAACTGGGCAAGAGTAAGACAATACCCCGTCCTCCCCCCGCCCCTGCATTTGGAAATTTGTCTTAACCCTGGCAATGTATGATGCAAGAGAGGGACTGAATTGGGTCAGAATGAAAGAAAGAAAAAAATATATTTATGGATGATCGGGCATCATGTGGTGATGGCATTTCAATCGACGGCTTGCATGTTCTGCCCAGGCCCACGTCGGTTTTCTCTGGGTGCTCCGGTTTCCTCCCCCATTCCAAAAACATGCATGGCAGGCTGAATAAGCACTTCAAAATGTCCTGAGGTGTGAGTGCGGATGGTTGTTTTGTCTCTGTGTACCTTGCAATTGCGATGGATGATGATTTATTCTTCAATTTGGCTTGAAATCAAAATCAAGGGCGCGGAAAATCCTACTTGGTCACTTGGAAAACATGTAGGACTGCAGCCCTCGAGGACGGGAGTTTGACACCCCTGCTCTAAACAGTAACCCAAATAGAACTGTATAGTGCCTCTTTGCAATTTTTTCATGATGATACTAGTGCAACATGTTCTACCGGAGACAAATTCATCGTGTGTTCGACATACTTGGAAATAAAGATGATTCTGATTCTCATAAACCGCTACATTTTTGGTTTTGTCTTAACATGATAGCCCATACAAGTTGTATAAACACGTTGCGGTTTTCAGAAGAATACATTTAGAGCATCTTACTCAAGCTTATCTCCAAAGACGTAACTGCCATGCAATCGTCTGGACTGGCAACCCCTGTAGATGAAACCCCCCACCGGTGGTGCACCTCCGATGGACTGCAGATCATAGACGGAAGGTTCATTCTCTGCATAGTATGAAGGACAGGAAAATGGTGGATTTATTCAGGTGTCCAGGGTTACTATCTTCTACGTGTGGCAAATAAATGACTGTATTTTCTGGAATATAAGGCGCACCTTCAACAAATGACCAATTCCATACATAAGGTGCACCGCATTATAAGGGGCACCTTCAATGAAAGACGTAGTTTAAAACGTATTCCATATATGAGGCGCACTGGATTATGAGGCGCATGGTCAGCTTTTCAAAGAAAACATTTCTTTTAGGTGCGCCTTATAGTGCAGAAACTACGGTGATTAAAAAAAAAGTCGGATCAAATTCCTGCTTCAAATTGGATCTCGAAGTCGTGAGAATTTTTTTTCGTTCATGAAGTCATCATTTTTGGAAAAAACATTGATTTGTAAAAGTATTCAATACAATCCAATACAATACATAATGACTTATATATCGGTTTAACTACGACTGAAGCGATAACAAAGCGCTGAACATGGACAGCTATCATACACAGGAAATAAAACAGTCACAAACATAGTAGAAAGCACCTGTGAGTGAAACAAAAATCAAGTCGGATGTAAATATTACAAGAATACAAAATATTTTGATTAGAGTAAATTAGTCATAAAGTTACAAGAATTTTTGAGAATGTGAGATTTTTTTTGTAGCTTTTTTGGGAGAAACTTTCTCAGAAAATTGTGTATTTTCTTTTTTTGTCATAATACCAAAGAAGCACTTTTTCTTTCAAAGGTTTTCAGAAGAAATAAAACAAAACATTTTTGTGTGTGTGAGGGAAAAAAAACAACTGTCACATAACACATAACAAGCAATGCGAATATTTTTTTATATTGGAAGTAGAGCATGACTGAGAAAGGCGTCGAGGAACTAAATGTTATAATGACAGCATATTTTACGAGACAGATTAATCCAAACAACAACAATAAGAGCGACGGCCATTAAAAATGACAGAGGAGCAGTTTCCGGAATATTTCAGTGGAACAAACCGTGACATACTGGGTGTGCGTCTGTCTTGTCCGTAGCACATGGACTTTGGCAGACGTCCATGTTGTCCCCCGTACCCCCCCACCCCCACCCCCCTGTCCGGTTCATAAGTTTGACGCTGATGTAAGAAGGCTTATTTTTGAAGCTGTTGTGGTCTTGGAAATGGGAAATGTGAATGGCGGCTGCCGCGCTTGATTTCCCCGCGGTAATAACATTCCAGTTTAGATAATTGGCCCCTGTCGCGGACCATCCTTCCCCCTTCACTGGGGGTGGTAAAAATACATTTGATTTGCCAAACTTGTCGTTATTAAGACAAACACCCGGGATTTGTTTGGGGAAGAAAAGCGGGTTAAAAATGGACTGTCATTTGCCTCCCTCACCCCCTTTCTCATTGTGAGCGGACGCCCGCCGAGATTTGAGTTTTCAACAATGCTTCGCCGTCACCCCTGCGGTTCATGCTGTTGACAGCCCTAAATCTAGAGTGTGGATGCAATTTTGCTCTCTTTTGGCATATCCGAGCGACGATTGAGGCAGGGTGGTTACGGAGGGGGTGGGGGGTTCCCATAGTGTGTCTTTTTGGGCTTGGAAGAGGATAGGGAATCCATTTTTAAAAAGATCCTAAATCTTCGACAAAGTATGCATTTTGTTTCGAACAAAAACAACAATGAAAGGAATTCAAAATATTTAGATATAAATTAGTCGTTGGGTCTAAATAGCTTCCTGCCATCAGGCAGAATTGGTTTCAAAATAAAAACAATATCAATTTACTCAATGATTTGATGCCAAGCCTATTTGAACTCTGTTGCTAAACAAACCAGCAGCTAGATCCAGTGTAGAATTTTTGACTTTTGTAAATAGGTTATTTCCAATACTTCAAAAACTTCCGTTTCCTCCACTGGGAAGAAAACATAAATAATATGATTCCAAAATGAACCTGACGAGATTTGACAGCTTAGCTCCGTTGAACTCTGTTGCGAACCAAAACAGCAGCAGTCCCATGTCTCAAAACTCTCCCAGATTAAATGTGGAGTCTTATGACATCAAGTAATTTTTGAGAATACCAATTTAAAACCTGAACTCACCGTAATCTTTCCCTTTGTGAATCTCCAATATTCTTCCCGTGGTTAAATTTTTGCCGCTGGCATCGGTGCATAGCATCAGCAGGCTACCGTTCTCCGTTTGGAGCCTATCTACGCTGCATCTACGCCACACAGAATGCCAACGAATGAGCACAGAATGACACAAGTGTACCATGTGTGTGTGGTTTTTCTTTCTTTTTCTGGTTTGACCAACCTGCCTGGGTCGTGTAAACCCTGCGCAAAGATTTCCGGCGGCTGATTGGTGCTGTTAAAGTAAGGGTTATCCCGCGGTATGGAATAGGGCGAGGCGCAGCCATCCGTATCCACGTCTACCCTGAGCATGGACCCTGTGAAATCACTGCGCACAAACAACTTTTAGGCTTTGGATCACTTTCATGCTTTGATTACACCCCCTTTCGTTCCCCCCACCTTTGAACCTATCCTCACCTGAGTCCATCCATCTCCTCCATGTCATCCAAGGTGATCATTCCATCCCCCAAAACAATGTAGAGCAGACCCTGGGGGCTGAAAAGCAGCTGCCCGCCCAGGTGTTTCCGGTGCAGCTCCGCTACTTCCATCAGTACCCGCAGGGTCCGGATGTCTGCCTGGTTGGGGTCCTTTCTGATAAAAATAAAATAAAAACGACAACGATTTGTGCATTGTCATCTTGTGCCATTTTGGTGTCAATGAACTATGGTGAAGTCAGTTGAGGAGTTTCATTCAGCTAACAAAAGTAATTTGGCATCATCTGGTGGGATCCTGCTTAGGGGAACTATGTTGAAGTCCGTTGAGGAGTTTCATTCAGATAACACAAAAGTGATTTGGCATCATCTAGTGGGATCCTGCTGATGGGGAACTATGTTGAAGTCAGTTGAGGAGTTTTCCTTTCACAAAAAATAGGAGTTTGCAACTGTGTTGTGGCATCTACAGGCAATTATATTTTTGCACCAACTTTTATTATTTTAACAGGATATGTTTGAACTCATTCATTGCCAGACGATGAGCAAAAATGTGTGTCCAATGCCAGGGTTTTTGTCATCGTCACTCAAATTGCATGACCCACAGAAGATTGAGTTTTAGGACTACATAAACATTCAATGCAGCGTAAGAAACCTTAGACTACCTTCTTTCATCAGAAAAAAAGAGTACTTCCCAAGTTAAATGGGTCTGGAGTTATCTGAGCTTGAGATGAGGACAGTAGTACAAAATACAATACAATACATACATATTGACTTATATAGCGCTTTCACAACAATTGAAGCTGTTGGACAAAAGGCAAATGCTGCCCCCTCGTGGAACAGAAAAAAAAAACATAGCCAGAGGTCTGACCAGCGCTTTATCGGCACCTCCCCGCAAGAAAAACCAAAACCAGACAAATTTAGCAATGGCACTCCACGTCATGATTTTCAATTCCCGAATACATTTGGGAATAGTAATGAATGAGTTAATAAAGTCAATATTTGGGTGCTATTTTCGCTACTCCCAAAAAATTCTAAATATTTAGTTTTTTATTATTATTTAAGCAATAGTGTGTGTGGAATAAATTAATTGCATTTCCATTCATTTCATTGTCGAGGCTAGCAGGTTGAGTTCCGAGCATGATCACGGAACAAATTAAAAACTAATCCCAAGACATCACAATTTTTTTTTGCAATTTTACACCATTTTCCCCCACCGACAGACCATAATGCTGACATAAGACCATACAAAAACTCATCAGTGACATTATAAAACCTTCAAGAAATGTCAAGTCGAGACACGAGGCAGACAGTGGGTGGGTGATGACATCACGTCGTCTCCTGCAAAGTGAGGCTTTGGCTTCGCCAGTACGACTTCCATTTCGTCTTGGCTTCATTTGAGTGTCGAAACGTCTTGCAATTTGGAAAAAAAACAATAATAAAAAAAATGCGGTAAAAGTGCCATCGAATGCATCAAATTGCGTTACACCCCCCCATGCCCCCCATGCACCCTAGTCAGTCATCGAGATGGCGTGCCAAAACTGGAATGAAGATTAGGTAATTAAGTGTGATTGAAAAGACAGTTTATGAGAGATGATGTTTTTTTTCATCATAGAAGTGTCAAATGAATAGCATCGGGGATTTCCAACAAACCATCGATAGCTTTTTATTGCTTCTTCACACCATTTTTGGGAGGTGCTGAAATTTTACAGTCAGCCACAAATGTTACAGTCAATCTTACATTATAGCATGATGATATCACGCCATTTTCCCTCCTTTTGTAAGCTCGTGCTCAACGTCAACACCGAATGGCCGTTACCTGGACACGGTGTATTCCACCACGCGGAGAATGTGGTCGTGCGGCCCGATGGCCCAGCGCTCCTGGTTGGTGGTGTAGGAGACGTAGAGTTTGCCATTCTTCTTATAATTGGGATGGAATGCCAAGCTTAGCAGTCCCCTTTCATCTCCGCCCTGCGGTCAGATGGCAAAGCACAAAAGCATCCAGGAGTTAATTATGTCGCGCCTCGGTCGTGTGGGTTTCGGAATTGCAACCTCCACACCCCCTTCTTCCCTCCACCACCACGCTCACAACCCTCTAATCCCCCCTTTTTATTTATCCATCACATTCCCTTTGACACTCCTGGCATTCTCTCACCCACCCCCTTTCAAACTGTCGCCTGTTTCACTTCACACCTCCACCAAGCTCCTTGAATAGACCATTACCCGCCATTATAAACCATTTGACTCCGAGCGCGGCCGTTTGCGCCTTACTCTACCGACCCCGCCCACTGCTAAAGGGGCATCTGGGTCCCCACCACGCCCCCTCTCGTGACAGCCCCGGCCGGGGGTGCCCCACCACCCATTGTGCGGTGATTTGTGTGTGTAATCTTCAAGAGGGTGTGCGGGGTGTTGGGGGGATATCCGTGAATGCGGCATTGAGTGGCTCAAAGAATTTATTAGCTCACACACAGTTCATAGAGAGCACAAAAGTGCATAGTCCTTCAACGCCGTATCCCATATCCGCCACCCCGCAAATTCGTCCCGCTTGCCGGTTTACACAAAATACATGCAAAATTCACGGCTTCGGGTGGGATGACGGTAGGAGTGGCAGCGGGTGGGGGAGGCGTTAAAAATATATCTGAATAAACACGGGTCTGCCAACTTCCACTGTCTTGGCAACGTGTTTAGAAAACATGTAAATTGCTTGTGAAATATGTAAACCTTTTGTCTCGCAGTCCCACCGCTTGTCACTACCCCGGTGGTCCTGCCGTCATAAGCTCGCTCACTCGCTCGCCCTCTCGCTGTAATAATCAGCGAGAGCGCCAAGCGAGGCCTCGCAAGGTCGGGGCGAGGCAGCTCGGCCATTTATGTCGCCGCTCTTCTTCTCCGTGAAAGAATAAACACAAGCGTTTGGGGTGTGAGGAATGTTTATAAACTTGCTGCTGGGGGGGGGGGTGCGTTTTCATCGTCAATGCGGGTGGATAATGACAAGGGGAGTGGATTTTCGTGGACAGTGCACGTAAAAAAAAAACGCAGCATGATCATTTTTGTGATGATGCAAGATTTTTTTTTTTTTACTTTTTTGAGTTTTGTGTGGATGTCGTAAGATTTTAATTTTGGGGGTGGTGGCATTCCTGTTACTTGTTAACCCATTTACGAATGTATTCAAAAATTGAAAATATGATGTAGAGCGCCATTCCCGAATTTGTTCGGGTTTTGTTTTTTCATGCTCAAGTGCCGATAAAGTGTTGGTCGTGGCCTCTGGCAATGTTTTTTTCTTTTCCACAATGGGGCAGCATTTCCCGTTTTTCCATGTTAGCGCTTTGTACCAGCTTCAGCTGTTAAGGCGCTATATAAATCAATATGTATTGTATTGTATTTTATTGTATTTTGGACAGCCGCCCCCATTTCAAGCTCATATAACTCCAGACCCATATAACTTACGAATTAACTCTTTTTTTGATGAAAGAAGAGAGTCTAAGGTTTCCAACACATCATAAAACTCAATATTATGTAGGTCCTGGAATTCAAGTGACAATGACAAAAACCCTGGCACTGGAGTCGACACAATTTTGCACGTCTGGCAGTGAGAGTTAAAATGGCCAGAAAGAGTCTAATTTGTGCATTGTGGGGCGAATAAAGGTTTTCTGATTTTCTGATTCTGATTTGGGAGTCCCTGTGGGAGCCATTTTGGGGAATTTAAGGACATTTTTTTCATGTTCGCAAAACTTGATCGTTTCTAGGAGGGAAAAAAAGGCGCGGGGGGTGCGATGCGTCCATCGCTGCTGGTTTCGAGGTTCGTTTTGTCTCCTAATTCATCCTTAAAAGAGACTATTTGTCATACCGCGGGATGAAGTTGACTAATTTCCATAAGTAACGATTCTAAAAATCGTCACTGACATTTCACGTCCCTCTCTAATGGAAAAAAAGAGCCGCAGCCGCAAGTAAATGCATTCAAGCTGAGTCTTGTCCAATCACATTAAGAGGGGAGGGAGGAAAATATCAAGCAGTTGCGGAGAGACCGCGGCCAGGATGACTGAGGATTGTGCGCATTTGCGGCGGGGGCAAGCGTACAGGGGATCGAATTACAGGCGGATCACCCACAGCGCCGCATGCAGCCCACACCAAAGCGGCGCACCATTGTTTCACTGCCGCTTAATTGGCACACGGAGGGGACGAGGAGGGTGGGCGTCCAGAGAAGAAGGTGGGGGTTGGGGGGGGGGGGGGCAACACAGGGTATTACAATAAAAGCATGTGATAATAAAATGGTTATCTGGACAGGGCAGGGGGGGGGGCTGTATTGAAGGCAGCTCCATCCTGTTGATGCTGCCGGTAAACACCTTCTAAACTTTATGTGGCTGGGAGGGAGGCCCAGGGGGGGAGATTTCACAGAACGAGACTCAAGGGATGGAATCATCATAACGATGTTTTTTTTTGTTCATCGACATCCAGTGACGATGCCGACGATAAGAGAAGAGGGAGCATGCCGAGCGTCCCTCATGGGGCCACTTAGATATTCAAATGCTTTGCTTGCTTTGACTCCCTGTAAGCAAACCGTGAGTGGCATGCGTGCGAGAATAAACTTCGTGTCGGGAGTGCGGGGGGGCATATGCACGGCTCACTTCCGCCTCGTCCCCAAAATATCCCGGCAAGGCCATCTCCTCGTGCAATCTGAAGAATTTCAGACACTTCCCATTGCTCTGTTGTTGAAACTGCAAAGGTTTGAAAGCATATTCGAGGGGGGCAGGGTATTTTCTAATATCACCGGATTTGAATTCCTCAAACAAAAAAATTGTTGCAGGATTAAACTGTCACCATTTAAAATAGTAAATTTACCGCTGTATTATGAAGTTGAACTATATGAGGCTGGTGACAAGCTAGCAAGAGGTTAATGCCAACAGAAGCATGTGTCCCAAATTTGGTCTTGGCTGGCTTCAAATGATGTAAGTCTACAAAAATGTTTGCCAAAGAGACAAACAAACTAAAAAAACAGAAAGAGAAAATGCTTTGTTAGCCATGAGGCGTCAGATTGTACCTCCCGAAGTCACGTGGCCACAGCCCTTGACGACTCACATCCTACCATATGTAATAATAATAATAATAATAATAATAATAATAATAATAATAAAGTGCATTAACTACACTTGATGAAACTGTTTATTTCTCATCTTTTTTTATTTTGTAATGTTTCGACACAATATTTTTCAGAATCAAAATTTAGAGTGATCATCACGCATCAGAGAAAACTTTCTTGTTTGACTTAGTAAGGCTTATTTTTCCATCTCATGGCGCCTGAATCGCATCACCTTTTTTATAGGGGGGGGGGGCTTCAACTATAATTCAGCATGACTCCTTTGAGCAAGGGGGTCAAACTGTATTTGCCTTCAAGGAACAATGTGGGATAGATTTAGCGGGCCAGTAAACAATCTTGTGAGAGTGAACGTGCAGGACATTGCGAACTGTATGCACAGTTAATTTGCAGAAAATAGTGCAATGATGGGCTGCCATCACGTTTGATGAAAGGCATTTTGTTATACCAATACAATTGGAAAGGTAACAGTGAGTAGACCCCCCCCCCCGCACCGAAAATTCCTTCTTACCTTCAGCCCGCTCTGCACTAGCTTGTGAATATCTAGGAAGGGCTCTTTGAGCAGCTGCAGGTCATGGGTGAGTATTCGGACAAATCCCTCCCGTTCCAGGACAAAGAGGCGCTGGGATCCATCACCGCAATGCACCACGGCCACAGGCTGCCGTAGACCACTCAACACCTCCTGGGCACAGTAGCAGTTGTGTTTGTGTTTCCTGGGCAGTGGCGGAGATACAAGAAGGTCAGATGGAGGAGAAGGTGAAGAAAAAAAAACAAGGGGGCGTGGGAAATTTTCAAAACAGTGGGGTGTTTGAGATCAAATTGCATGACTCAGTGAAATGCCCGTTAACTCATTCACTGGCATTCCCAAATGTATTCGGGAATTGAAAAGTTGAAGTCCAAGATGGCGCCCGAGTAGGCAGCCTCAGCAAGTGCTCTCATGAGCCTTGCTTTTTTTGGTTGTTTTTGTCTTGTTTTGTGTTTTCTTTTGTCACTTTGTGTTGTTGTGCGTCGTGTGGAACGGATACGGATTGTTTTTCAGCATTTTTGACCACGACATTCATCAAGGAGGAGACTGTGCTGAGCGGTTGCGCCTTTTCGGCAGCATGAATATGCCGGTACTGTTTTTGAATGGGAGGAATGTCGGAGCCATTCGACTGCCATCGCTGGACACCAAAGGGGCCATTGTGCTTTTTTGCGCCTGTAATGGGCAGCATCTTCACAGCCCCGCTTTGTTTAGCGGAAAGGTCAGTGCCGTTGGACGGTCTGCGGCTGGATGGATGCATGGCTTGAGGAACCCGCAATAAGAAGAAAGGAGCGTCAGCGCAGAGCGCCGATGCGTATGGGGAACTGTTGCGGCTTGGAATTGAAGCAAATTTATGTGGAACAGGAGATGTGAGACAATCTCTTTTCGTCAATGGATGCTACAGCTGCGTGTTTGCTTTCAACATTTAGCTTGTAGTTGACATGCACATTCCACCATGATGTCCCTGATCCACTGGTGGAAAGACGCTTTGATCCTCTCCTCTTTCATCTAGAACTGTTTCATGTCATCACAAAGAGGGTACAGCAAGTCCTGAAGAATGAATGTCTCTCTGTGTCTTTGTTTTGTCATATTGTCTCTATGCTGTCATATTATTTGTTATTTAGTTTTTTTTTGTTCTTTTGACTTCAAGACGGCGCCGCGAGAGTGGCTGCCTTTCCAGCAGCTCATGTATTTTGTTTTTCTACTTTCATTCCTTTCATCACTTTGCTGCTGTGAAATGTAAATTTCTCCACTGTGAGACTAATAAAGGCATGTGGAGCGCCATTCCTAAATTAGTTTGTGTTTTGTTTTTTCTTGCGAGTGGGTGCGTTTAAACCTTCATCAGTCCTCTGGCAATGTTTTTCCATCCCACAAGGGGGCAGAATTTGCCTTTTGTACAGCCACCCTCATTTCAAGCTCAGATAACTCCAGACTCATATAACTTAAGAATTAACTCTTTTTTCTGATGAAAGAAGAAGCTAAGGTTTCTTAAGATGCATTGAATGTTTATGTCATCCTAAAACTCAATATTCTGTGGGTACAGCAATTAGAGTGAAAATTACCAAAAACTTGGCACTGGCGTGGACACATTTGGCAGTGAATCAGTTAATTAACTAATTCATTGTATTAGTTTTTTATAAGACTTTATTATTGGCCACTATTAATGGGGTGGTTAGTGTATACTGTATTTGCAGCAATAACAAGACAAACTTTGTTTTCCATTCTCGAAAGGGGCTTGGACAGTTTCTTCCATTTGGTGAGCAGGTTTATAATAACAGGATGTCTGAAGGAGCCACATTGGAAATTAAACACGAAGTTGGCCATTTTGATATGAAAGCAGCCATTTTGGGCTTGTACGTTTGACAGTCATGTTCATCCAAATGTGTCCAGATCAGATTCAATATTAGATGCTTTTTGGAGAGTTGTCGTGCAAATTAAAATCGAAATATCATAAGCAAAACACAAACACGTACACACACACACACAAGTCAAGTTTGACAATGAAGTCATCACATCGACTCCATGAGTGCATGTTTCTGTTCTGTGTCAGTCAGTTGAACTGTCCTTGGATTGGAAAAAAAAATGGAGCAAATGTTGCCCGATATTCCCCCCCCACGAACGAAGCGAGGGTGAAAAGCCTCGCATCGGACAATGTCAGGCGACCACACCGACGCATTTGGACTTTGTGAGAAGAACTCTCCAATGAACACAATTTTCAGCGTGGGACTCAGCGTGCAAAAAAAAAGAAATTGTGCCGACAAACCTGCTGATATCATCCATTTTCTCATCGCCCAAGTAGTTGGAATCTTGGCCCTGTGCTGGCTTTCGTTGAAAATCTGGAAAGCACAAGCCTCCATCTCGTCTGCCGTAGTATTGGCAGAACTCGTCCACGTCAGCCTGGAACAATTCTGCACACACACGCACACATACAATAAATAAATAAATAAGTGAAATGAAATATGGGCGCAAACATTGTGAGGCAGAGCGAAAATGGCAAAAACTGAAGAGGGGGAGACAACTATCATTTATACGGACATGATTTTGGCTGATGGGGAGCGTGCATATCAAATAATAAATATTGGACTTTGTGAAAATCATGTTTTGACAATGTACACCAGTTGTCAGTCTGATATGATCGCAATGCGGCGTCTCCTGGTGGTTGAGCAAAATATGTTTGGAGATTTAAAAAGCCTCAGGAACTCTGGGAGGGAAGGGGGGAGGCTGTTTGGCGTTCGGTGTATGATAAACAGGACAGGAATGTGTTTAGGAACAGAACTATCACGTATCAGTCATAAAATAAATAATATCTAGCCTGCATGTAGAATGAATAAATTGGGTAGTAGCGGTGTTACCTGTGTGTGCTAAGTGCTGCCATCTAGAGGCTCAATTAGAAACAGCAAATTAGTATTGAAGTGAATAATAATACATTTCATTTATAAGCGCCTTTCAAAACTCTCAGCCACAGGATAAGTTTTTCTGTGAGTGAGCAGCGGCACCACACGCGCCGGGGTGGAAAGCGAGCTAGCTAGCTAATATATAGCGATATATATAGCTATATATATATAAAACCAATAGATAGCTAGCTAGATAGCTAGCCAGCCAGCCAGATAGCTAATAGATAGCTAGCTAGAAAGCTAGCCAGCCAGATAACCATACAGTTAATAGCTAGATAGATAGACACCCAGCCAGCTAGATATGTCTGTGTAAGCTCTCAGTCGTACAGGAGTGGTCCATCGATGAAAAGGTTTCTTTAGCCGTCATCTGTACTTCTTTGAAGGTGTCGGACGTTTCGCTTCTTATCCAAGAAACTTCGTCAGCAAACTAAAGTCTTCCTGGTAGTTTAGGCCCTATATATGTATCCCTACTGTCCAGTCATTGCGGATATCTGACTCTATGCTATGATAGGTCCCTGCTCTCAGGTTGGGGGGAGCAGAGGACTACCCCCTGCAGCCCCACTGATTGTTCCTATTGTTCTGACTAACGACTTGCCTGATTGCCCCCCTTCCACCGGTATCACCTCACCAGTATTACTAATCCTATGTTGCCTAAGCAGGCTATTGTATGAATGATCCAAATTGTACCTCACCCCACCATATTGGTTTAATGAAGGATTTAGTTGTTTTATGAAAATCACTTCTTTTACTCCCCTTTCAAACCATCTATGTTCTTTCGCTAAGATTTTAACCTCATTGTCGTCAAATGAGTGGTTGCTAGCTTTTAGGTGCATATGTACTGCCGATTGAGGCAGTACTAGTATTATCCCTGTGATGTTGATAAAATCTTCTTTTGAGAATTTGTTTATTTGTTTGTTTAGTCTCCCCAATGTACTGCTCTTTACAATTTTCATTGTAAAATTTCATAAATACAGAGGGTTGTGTCAGGAAGGGCAGCCGACGTAAAAGCTTGGCCAAAACAAACATGCGGATCAAACCTCTAAAGATGGAGGACACTGATTTGCTGTGGCGACCCCTTGAAGGGAAAAGCCGAAATGAAAAGAAGACAGTACTTTGTTTTTCATTTGGCAGCCTATCTTTTGGATGCACTAATTTTTGCCTTAAAGTGTTTATAGGTTTGAGCCAGCTAGATAGCTAATAAAACCGATGAACAGTTTCACCGCATTATGTTCAAAACAAAAGTGGACATGTAGACTTCTGGTCTGACGTGAATTGCATCCCCCAGACTAAATGAGCCAACCAATTTTCAAAAAGTGTCCATGAGAGTTTTGAAAGGCGCTTATAAATACAAACCGAAAAATACAAATAAAATGGCGGCAATCAACAAAAGGCGGTTCAAAGATGGATAGAAATAGTACTATTTCCTCAATTCGCAAATTACTGTCCCCCCCTACACATCACCCTGCCCCCCATGGCCAGCTAAAAACAATTTTACCAACGCTGTTTCCTTTGGTCAAAGCTGGAGGACAGGGACAGAAAAGTGGATGGTGGGGGAGGGGGTGACTAAAATTTACCCATGATAAAAATACAAACAGGGCCCCACCCTGACACCATCCTTTCATCTGCCACACAGCCGCCGAGCCACTGCAAGGGCTGACCGCAGCAAAGACTGGAGGTGATAGGATACCCCCTCCCTCTCCATGAATATCTAAACACAACACGGAGATCAAAGTAGCGCAAAAACACAAGCGCGCCTGCCACACCACCCACCCGCTTGGAGTGTGCAGTTATCTTAAGCTGGTATGGGAGCTCGGGTAGTTGAAAGGAGTTTCACAGAGGGAAAAACTAGTTGCAGGTACAACACATATAAAACTAAATACAAAACGTTGGAAGTCGGCCCTCTCACTTGAAGTTGACTGAGTCCGTAATAATGCATTTTTGGCTCTGTGTCTTGTGATGGGCCAATTCAGGTTGTACTTTTTTTTAAATGGAAATATGCTGTTTGGACATAAGCAAAGCGGTTAGCCTCGTGTCCATGTCGAATATGAAAACAAAGCAAACTTCAACTGCGCAAGACAGCGAGTGATGGAGTGGGCATGCTGATGATAAAGCAACTGGGAGGGGGGGGGGGGTAGAGAGCGAGAGGAGAGAGAGTGAGAGAGAAAGACACAGCGATAGATAGGGGAGAGAGAAAGAGAGAGAGAAAGAGACAGCGATAGAAAGAGAGAGGGGAGAGTGAGAGAGAGACAACAACAAAAAGAGAGAGTGGGGGGGGTAAAAGAGATAGATATAAAAAGCATGAGAGGGGGGAGAAAGAGAGAGATTAGAGAGAGAGAGGTAGAGTGGGGGGCAAAAGAGATAGATACAGAGAGTGAGAGAGATGGGAGAGAGAGCAAGAAGGGAGAGAGAGAGAGTGAGGGACTGAGGGGGAAGTTATAGATACACAAAAGTATGGGGTGTGAGAGAGAGGGAGACAGAGAGAGAGAAAGGGAGAGATTGTGAGACAGGGGGGCGCAATAGAGATAGAGAGAACGATGTGGGTGTAAAAGAGAGTGAGAAAGAGACAGATAGAGAGAGAGAGAGAGAGAGAGAGAGAGAGAGAGAGAGAGAGGAGAGAGAGAGAGAGAGAGGAGAGGGGAGAGAGGGGAGAGTGGGGGGCAAAAGAGATCGATGCAGAGAGTGAGATAGATGGGAGAGAGCGCAAGAGGGTGGGAGGAGAGAGAGAGAAAAAGAGAGGGGGGGGGGGCAAAAGAGATAGATAAGAGGGAGAACAATGGGGGTGTAAAAGAGAGAGAGAGAAATAGCAAGAGAGGGGAGAGAGAGAGAGAGAGAGGTGAGAGAGAGAGATTGTGAGGGGGGAAAAGGAGATAGATACAGAGTGCGACAGTGCAGCACGGGAGAGCGAGCGAGCGAGAGATACAGAGAGCAAGAGAACGAGGGGCTGGGGGTGGTGGGTGCAGAGACAGAGCCTTGTCCATATTGGTGTCTGTGCGGCGCTGAAGCTTCCATCTGGTTATCTTCCAAAGGCAACCTGGGTGGCCTGGCCCAAGTACTTGACATCTTGATGCACTTGAGCACTTTGACATACACACTGGCTTTGTAGAAAAATAAATGTGTCATTCGTCACCACATATGCTGATCTGTGGTGGCGGGGGCCCACTGCTGAGAAGGAGCACAACACAGGGGTAGGTTGGGAGGGGGGTAAGTAAAAGGGGTAAAGGGGTGTGGAGACGCGTCTTTTCAATTTTTCTTTTTTGGGACCGAGTCCACATGTGTGTCAGCTCCCGGGCAGTAACATCGAAGCAACGGCACCTCCCTCTATACGACGCGCTATGAGCTAATGTCGTAGCGTGCGCCCGCCAAGCGTAGACCAGGGCGGGTTATCTTGGGTTAAACCTTAGACTCTCTTCTTTCATCAGAAAAAAAAAAAAAATCGCTGATATTACGGAGCAGTAGAATCTGCAGACATGTTTACTTGATCACGTTTTGAAAGGCAGAAGCAGTGATATGAGATCTTCGCAAAATGGAATTCTGGTTCTGCGACGCTAAAGCCGATGCTCTCGATATTTCGATAGTGGTGTTGGAGGGGGTTTTCTGGTGCACGTTGAGAACGCCTTCTTGGCAACGCAACGATCAAGGTGTCGATCGATGAGTTTTAGGGCGGAGGGTTGATATTTCATGGCGAGGAAAAAATGACTACAAATAACCTCTGCCCCCAATCCAAACAATGTATACATAAAAATATAAAATGTTGAAAGAAATACATGTATATATATTTTTTTTTAATACATCGATGAGAAGGTTTCTTCAGCCGTCACCTGTACTTCTTTGAAGGTGTCGGACATTTCGCTTCTTATCCAAGGGGCTTCGTCAGCGAACTAAAATCTTTTGCTGGTAGTTTTGGCCCTATATATGTCCCTACTGTCAGACGTGGCGGTGCCAGACTCTGCTATGATTGGTCCCTGCTCTCTGGTTGGGGGAGCAGAGGACTACTCCCTGCGGCTACAGTGATTACTTCTATTGTCCTGCCTGAGTATGGGGTCTACGACTGGCCTGATTGCCCCATTTGATCTGGTATAATCTCATCAGCATAACTAAGCCTATCTTGCCCAAGAAGTCGGTTGTACGAACGATCCAAATTGGCGACAACAAATCATTAATATATCCTTCCATCCATTTTCCGTACCGCTTATTCCTCATTAGGGTCGCGGGGGGTGCTGGAGCCGATCTCGGCTGTCTTCGGGCACGAGGCGGGGGACACTGAATTGGTTGCCAGCCAATCGCAGGGCACACAAAGACGTAGAACAGTCACTCTCACACTCACACCTAGGGACAATTTGGAGTGAAGATCTCCATTTTTCCCCCGGACCGTTCAAGTGCTTGGCCGTGTATTATAGTTTATCTCCAAACACTTTTTAATTTGCTGTTCGGAGTTGATTACTCGCCGACTTGTGTACATATCGCACTGCAGCATCACTGTGTCGTTTGTTCCGGCAAATTGTGATGACTTTTAACGATACTTTAGTGTCACGTTAGCACCGCTTAGCCTAACCCGCTATGCTAGTTTTGTGGGGGAAGATGCGGCGATGTCAACATTATCTGGATTGGTTAGTTACTCCGTTCAAGATCTTCTGTCAGCCAATCACAATTTGTTTCTTTTTCGCACCTGCCGGCGCCATCTTATTATCCACCTTGATGTCAGAATGTAACACGAAACCGTGCGCGGTTGCGCCAATCAAGGTCAGGAAAACACGTCTGTATTTGTGATGCTAATTAACCCATTTGCTGCCATTCCCGAATTTATTCAGGAATTGAAAAGCGTAACGTGGAGCGCCATTCCCTAATTTGCTCGGGTTTTGGGTTTTCTTACGAGGGGTGCCGATAAAGCGCTGGTCAGACCTCTGGCAATGTTTTTTTTCCCCTTCCATGAGGGCGCAGCATTTGCCTTTTGTCCCTTTTGTTCCAGCTTCAGCTGTTGTTAAAGGACAACCGACGTCTCCGGACGAGTTGTGTCCATAATTTGTAAAATGGCTTCAAATGCCTTCTACTGAGCGTATTTTAGTGAGATTCCACCGTATATAGCTATATTTTACATTTTAAGACTCGCTCTGAATATTCTGGAAGTCTTGTTTTTGAGTTGGTGACAAGTCCGTACGTGACGTCACGAGAGGACCGCCTCCTGACCGAAAAGACACATTGTAGCAGTCCTTCCATCACGTCAATGTATTTTGCTGTACATGTTTGGTCTGAGAACCGTGTTGCACCCAAAAGCCGCCAGAAGAGGGCATCCAAGTTCCATATAAGGAATTTATCAGCCTGTGGAAGCGGAGGTGGCCAGTGGAGGCCACTGGAGGTCGCCTTTTTGTGCCTCTTTTTTTGGGTGAGAGATTTTCCCCCAATGTTGCCTCAAAATGGCACATATAATTCTTTAAATCGATTGCAAACATGTATGCTGTCCTCTTCAGAACTATTTGAATCATATTCATAACTGGATGTGTAACAAGAAAGCATATTCTCCGAATCTGAAGCCATTATTTTGATTCACAAGCAATGCAAGACGTCTTGGCGTGACGTCACGAACTGGGGGCGGGACTTTCTGAAAATGTCCAATTCGCAGCTCAATTTTTTGCAGATTTTGGACACTTTAAGTCATTTTTATTGGTGTTTTGCATTTGACTAAAAATATCATACTGCGTGTTTAGGGTATTTTGGATGCTATAAAACGTTTTTCTTATGTCAGTAAAAAAACTAAAAAGTGACGTCGGTTGTCCTTTAAAGTGCGATAAAAATCAATATATATTGTATTTTGTACAGCCGCCCCCATTTCAAGCTCAGATAACTCCAGATCCATATAACTTATGAACTCTTTATTTGGGATGAAAGAAGAGAGTCTAAGGTTTCTTACACTGAATTGAATGTTTATAGTAGTCCTAAAACTCAATATTCTGCAGGACCTGCAATTTGGGTGAATATGACAAAAACCCTGGCACTGGAGTGGGCACATTTTTGCACATCAACTGGCGGTGAATGAGTTAAATTAACGGGAGAGAAAAAAAGATACAAGGGATGGAGAGGGTGCATGGAAAAAAAGGGGTGCGTGGGGGGAGCGACCAAACAAATGAGGGGTGGTCAGCAACAAATGAAAGGTGAGGTAAGATGAGGTAAAGCGCTATCTAAACAATTCCACGCGGAACATCTGAATCCTACAAGGTAACAAAACAAAAATGTTTTTTTTTTACCCGGTACGTGTCCCCGGCAGGTGTAATACAACTCGCGGCAGAAGTCCTGGCAGAGCTGAGGAAGGTCGGGCTCCCTGTGTGGCATCCTGCCGGGTTCCGACGGGTGGAACAAGACTTGCGCGTTGGGGGAGCAGCGTGCGCACTTGATCTCCTCTAGCAGACGGCCGCATTCTGTGTTGTTGGTGGAGAAGATCTGGGGACCACACACGTGCATACACACACACACACACACACACACACACACACACACACACACACACACACACACACACACATACACACACACGCACGCACACACGCACACACGCACACACACACACACACACACACACACACACACACACACACACACACACACACACACACACACACACTGTGATTAATGTTCAGTGTTGATTAATTGTGTTACGTTGGAAAAATGGAGTGCTGTCTGCACGCCGTTCCAAATGATTATGGCTTTTGAATTGAAGCGAAATAAATATTTGAGCAACGGGTTCACTTGGAAAGTTTTTTTTTTTGCATATGTTGCTTCGCATGTTTGTTTATATCAATCTCTGACAGGGTTAATTCCTGCTCCAGGGTTCTAAAATGACTTTTTCAGTGGTAGCACAGGTACGGGAAAACCATCTCTAGCACATAAAGGTGGCTGCACCTTTTTTTTTTTAAGAGGGAGGTGTGTGGGTGTTTCGATGTCAAGATTGATCATGGCTGGAGTTGTAAAAAAAAATTGGAAAACATTTGACGAGTGTTGTAGTATTAAAAAAATGCATAATGCAACCACGGAGGACAAATGGTTGTAATGAAAAAAAGAAGAAAATATGAAATGACAAGAAATTTGGGGGTGGTGGAAATTGATAGTATCATGATTAAATATTTGATTTAAAATATTATTCTGTTTACGATTCCCTATAACTATATATAATTTTCAAATAATACTCGGATTAATTGGTTTTATGAAAATATTTACTTTTTCATTGAACCGTGATTGTCTTATTTGAATAAAAAGTAATTAAACGATTAATCAGTTAATTAACTCGTTCACTGACATTCCCGAATTTATTCAGGAATTGAAAATATGACGTGGAGCGCCATTGCCGAATTTGTTCGAGGTTTGTTTTTTTCATGCAGGGTGCGGTGGGGGGTGCCGATAAAGTGCTGGTCAGACCCCAGGCTATATTTTTCCATTCCACAAGGGGGCAGTATTTGCCTTTTGTACAGCCATCCCCACTTCCACTGCAGATAATGCTAGACCCATATAATGTATGGGTCTTTTTTTCTGATGAAAGAAGAGAGTCTAAGGTTTCCTACGCTACATTGAATGTTATGTTGTTCTAAAAGTCAATATTCTGTGGGTCCTGCAATTTGAGTGAAAATGACAAAAACCCAGGCACTGGAGTGACATATTTTTGCACATAGTGTGGCAGTGAATAAGTTAACACGAAGACAAGACCTTGCTAAATAATCACCTTTGCACAATTAATTAATCGCCGGGCATCTATTGTAAATTTTATACTCAATGCTTCACCCTAAAATACATGAGCAGTACTCAAAGTGCAATATGGGTAATTCGTGAAATACGTATATGCTTGGTAAGCGTAAAATAGGTCATAGCGCAAGAAGCGGATGGTTTAATTATTTTTTATTTTTTGTATTGTTGATTAAAAACTCAATAAACCACTGGAAGGGGGACACAAATCATCCAATCCAGGTTGTGTTCTTTGGGAGAAAAAATAAAACAGCATCACTCAACATTTGCTACTGGTAGCATTATCGTCAGCCCCCATAAAAAAAATCACTATTATTTTTAAACGACTTCCAGGAGTAAAATGAAGGAAACAAAAAAAAAAGAAAAAAATGACAAGCTTGACTTTGGGGAATTGTAAGAAGACTCCATCTCCCAACCGAGGGTTAATCCTAAAAGTAATGAGCAGGATTATTTATGTAGCAAATTAGCCGTAATAAAACACAATGTCATCTCGTTTGTCTGAAGAACGTGTGTTGCTCGGCCAAGCAAGAGGCAGGGGCAGGCAGTACTTTGCTCTGTGTGAGGTCCATGTGTAAACACAAATGTAGAGATAGACAGGCACATCGTTTCCCTTCTCTCTGCTATCAACAAATTAGCAGTCTGTCCAAGTCAATTAGCGGCGAGGACCCAAGGCCAGCATAAGGACGCCCTTACACGGTTCCATGGTTGCGAAACAAACTCAACCGAGGTGGTGGTGGTGGGGGGGGGGGGTCTGTTTGGAAGCCATGTTTAGCTGATAAAATGGTAGCATGAACCACTGGCGCGAAGCTATTGATGCTAACGCAAGGGTGTCAAACTCATTTTTTTGCAGTGGCCCACACGGTTTCCTCTCGGGGGATGTTTTTTTTTTTTTTAGAATGTTTCATCCCCTCCACATGTTACATCTGGTGCGCACAAGAAATTAATGAATACGTAGTTTTCAAATTTGAAGTAAAAAATAACTATGATTGTGGTTCACATACGACAATTTGAAATTTTGGTTCGGACTTTAGCAAGCCTCGTGCAATTTCACAAGTTTGATTTGCTTTCGCGGGCCGAATAAAATGATGTGGCGGGCCAGATTTGGCCCCCTGCCCTTGACTTCGACCACAATGTGCTAACATAAATGGAAACTTTCGCAGAGTCCAACGTGTCACTGTGAAATTTATTCGGGAATTGAAAATATGACGTACAGCGCTATTCCCGAATTTGTTCATGGTTTGTTTTTTCATGCTTGGATGCCAATAAAGTGCTAGCCATGGCCTCTGGCAATGTTTTTTACTGCCCAAAAGGGGGCAGCATTTCCAATTTTTCCAGGTGAGCGCTTTGTTCCAGCTTCAGCTGTCGTTAAAGCGCTACATAAACCAAGATGTGTGTATTGGACATCCACCCTCATTTCAAGCTCATATAAATGTAGACCCACATAATTTAGGAATTAACCTTTTTTTCTGATGAAAGAACAGAGTCTAAGGTTTTGAATGATATCCTGAATTTTCATGTAGTCCAAAAACTCATTATTCTGTGGGTCCTGGAGTTCAAGTGACAATGACAAAAACCCTGGCACTGGAGTGGACACATTTTTGCACATGTCTGGAAGCGAATGAGTGAAAAGGAGCCAGCAAGCCGCACGTGTTCCTCCGTTCACCCTGCAGCATGGTGGGCATGCCACCCCACTTGCTTTAAATTGCAGAGTGTCCCGAGTGGCGTGAACTGGCAAAGGTTTCCACGGCGAGTAGCATTGGTGCGCTCTCGGCCGTGCCCCGCGTCCATATGATGACTCCAAATTTTCACCATGCACAAAAGCGGAACAAACAAGCTTTGTGTTTAAGTCTTTTTTTTACATGGCCCGCAAAAGCAAATCAAGCATGTCAACTTCTAAAATCTTGCTTGCTAAAATCTGAACCAACATTTCATATTGTCAAATTGAATTGAAATGAGCACAATATTTGAACAAGCGATGACCCTTGACTTTAGATTTCAAAACAAAATCTCCCATCAACTTTTTCTCTGTTTATATAACATGTGGAGATGGTTAAAATTTTATTTGACTTTACAAAATTGCCAATCATTGCGGCCCTCCGAGGGAAAACCTTAACAACAAAAAAGAAATAGAAAACAAAAGATTTTGATATCATTGCTGTCGGCTGCTAAATTAGCTTCTCAGTCTTACTAGTGTTTTTAAAGGCACTAGCGACCAACTGGCTAACTTAATATATGACTTTCAACTGGAGCCGGTGATTAGGACTTTGATTTATGCGACTAGTCACGCATTTGAGTCCATAAGTTGGGGAACTTCAGTACAGACAGACTGTCAAGTTAGCCCGATGTCATTTTATACTTTTTACAGCAGTTAGCTCCACCACCCCCTCACACCAAAATGTTTTAACGAAGCGGTTGACCTCACCATCGCCTGTTGGGTTACATTTAAAGGACAACCAACACCTCCAGACAAGTTGCGTCCATAATTTTTAAAATCACTTCAAATGACTTCTACTGAGCGTATTTTTACAAAGATTCCACGGCATATAGCTATATTTTACGTTTTAAGAGTTGCACTGAATATTCATGAAGTCTTGTTTTCGAGTTGATGACAATGCCCTAAGTAACGTCACAGCGGGAACGCCCGTGACCAGGAAAGCGACACACATGCATTTTGTGTACTTTTTTTTCTGAAAACACCCTGTTGATTGCGAAATTAGAAGGAAAACTACATAAATAACACGATGGTGAATCGTGTGTTGCAGCCAATTGCGGTAACATGCATAAAGAAGGTGTACGTTTACACAAATCAGCCCATTTCCAACGGAGCTTGTGCGCCATCTTGTGCATTTGCTGGGCACTACATTGGAATCCAGACTATACGGAAGGACTTCTTTAATCGATTGCAAACATTTATGCTTTCCTCTTCAGAACTATTTGAATCATATTCATAACTGGATGAGTAACAAGAAAGACTTCTCCGAATCTGAACTTTCTGAAGCCATTGTTTTGATTCTGGAGCATGGCAGTTTGTGGAGGAGTATGCTGGCGTGATTTTAGATCCCATAAAACGTTTTTCTGATGTCAGTTAGGAAACCCAAAAAAATGGTGTTGGTTGTCCTTTAACATTCAACCCCATTTTAAACCAAATATGATGGCCTTTGCAGCAGTTTTAATATACGCGAGCACTCGCCAGACGTCTGAAAAGGACACTTGTCATTCGGTGGCTGCGGTGATGTAGGCAACACTAAGCTCCAACAAAACACTTGTTCTTGGGGAATAGGTGTAAAGTTGGTTGGCAAAAAGAGGAGGTGGGGAGCGTGAGGGACACTCCCAAAGGCATTACCACTTGGACAAGGGGTTGATGACTGGAAAGGAGAGGGTCTGAGAGAGGTAACGGGGTGATGTTCTCCAGCTTCTCCCATTAGCGAAACCAACAAACACAATGGCCTTGTTATCCTTTGGCCATAATCAGAATGGGCTCCGTGTGTGGGCAGTGTAGCTGGGAGGAGAAGTCGATTCTTTCAAAGCCCCCCCCCCTACACCCTCCTCACTTATTTGCATGACTTGAGGAAATTAAACGATGCAATAATATGGCTTTTTCCACCCCTCCCTACTATTTGTTTACCACCCACTACCACCCGGAGTCCCCTGAATGATTCCAGGAAGTTTTACATGAAAATAGTCAGGCAAGGGTGGGTGGCAAGGCATTCAAGAATGGTACATTTCACGAATTTGTCAAGGGATTGTCATTTGGACTGAAATACAGTCTACTTCAGCCTGGAAACTATTCAGTAAAAAAAAATGGAGATGCAGTGAAAGGTTACCGCTGACGTCATCTACGCCGAAGTTTCTGGGTGACGAATTGTCTGAAAACCGTCGCAAAAACACGTATTAGGAGCAACGGATATGATGCTGCTAAAAATGCGAAAACGAAGAGAAATGACGTGATTTAGCTCAAAGGTTACCTTCAACGGGAAAATTGTCAGGTGGGGGGGGGGGGGCGTTGGAGAACGTCAAGTTTGTTACGACATGCGATTTTGGCTCGCCCAAGATGTTTCGCGTCACAAGAACAGTCTGTTAAACATCAATTCAGACAAGCACAAAGTTGCTTAAGAGGCAACGAGGACGTTGTTGAATTGTACCTGAGGTGACGTGACGTGAAGACCGTCATAAAAACGCCATATCTGACGGCTTTTTCTCATTTTTTGATGCACTCGAGTGATTCCGCTTCACATTGTCAGTCAAACTTCACTCGATGTGTACAATTACAAATAAGACCGTGTCAAACGGGCAGAAAAATGATTCTTTTTCATGAAGTTAATGGTTACCTCGAAGCCCGGTTTCTAATCGCTTACCTTTCGCCCGTAACCCCCGTGAAAAAAAAGCCTTAACGAGGGAGCTGTTACCTATGGCAACAAGCAGCCGGTGAGCCAGGCGGCAGGTAACGTAAAATGATCCCAAAGTGACGTAAACAAACGTTTCGAAACATTTCTCCGCTTGCAAAAGTCGTTTTACGGTAAAACACGAGACAACAGTCCGTGGGTGAACCACCGCCATCGAAAACCACATTAAAACGGAAATAAGGTCGCAAAAAATAAAAATAAAACCCAAACACTGCAACTGTAAAACTTACCCGGGCATCGCTGTGTTGCGCGATCTGGTATGCGGCTCTTCTGGTGGGACAGCAGGACACCCGCGGGTACAGCCGGTGGCAAACTTCGCCACCGCTGCCGGCGGTTGTGGAGCCAGCGCCACCGCCGCCGTCCAGGAGAACTTTCCTCTCCCGCTTTTTGAGGCGCTTGGGCAGGCTGCCGTCGTAGCAGCGTCGCCGCCTGGCGCTCAGTTCGCCTCCGCGCTCGGGTCCGAATTTAGCGTCGCCACACTCCCAAACATTGACAGCGATGGCCAGCACCAGGACGAACTGCAAGTGCTTCATTGTTTATTTTGTTTAAAACAACTTTGGAGGAAGAACCAGAAAGATCCAAGCAAATAAATCCACAATATGTTCCGCCAAAGAATAGCCGGATGCACACAAATAACACAAACAATAAAACAATATGTTGTATTAAACGCTATTTATGTGGGAGTGTGTTGCATTTACAAGTACGAGAATTCTGCAGGTGTCTTTCTTCGAATAATAACAAATATTAGCCGTTTCCCACAAAAACACCAAAAAAGGGGGAATTGTTTATCCAGAAAAGCGGAGTCCGGGCGTCCCTTGCGGATGCTAATCATAATAACTGTAATCCCTCGTTCATTTGATGCATTGAAGAAGGAGAAAAAAATCAACCAAGGAAAACAATACAAGTTCCTTCTTTTCCGCAAGTCTTCATAAGCGCTCACATGTTTTGCCCGTGCGCTTTCCTCCTTCTTTTTAACCAGCGCGCGAGAAGAGCGCCGTGACGGTTTTTTTCGTGGCGGGGACGCGCAGCGGCACGCGCGCACACACACACGCACAACCAACGGCACACGCGCGCGCGCACACACACTCACACACACAATAGGTTGACGGTCATCTGGCTGCAGGGAAGAGTGAGTGAGCTCTTTCGAACACACAAACACACACACGCACACACACACACGGGAAAAAAATGGAAATTATATTTTTGAAAGCGCATTTGCGGACCTCCTAAAAGCTTTATTTCAATTCGACAGGTGTTAGTCACTGTTGGTCAACTTGAAAAATAAGCCAACTCCCACTTGAAGGTGGACAAAAAGTGAGCGGTGTTAAATCAGGCTCAGGTAGACTCAGGTAGTCGATTTTGGCCACATTGTCTTTGATTGCACAAGTGTAAAAAGAAGCACACCATTTTCCAGGTGGAATCGATGGAGATGCAGTTCAGTATCTTGTTCAAGCGCACTCAGACCAGCTCACAAAGGTCATCTTCGGCTTGGGAGATCAGAATCAAACCAGAATCATCTTTTTTGACCAGGTGTGTAGAACACAGAATGAATTTGTATTCAATAGAACACGCTGCACTCGTATCATAATTTTAAAAAACATGACAATAGCTTCAAATTTGTGGCAATAACCCGCTGACTTTGTCCCGTCGCTCGCGAGCTACACATGGGATCACGGGTGACTGTCACGAAATTAACCGCGACGGTGAAAGGGCTAATTATTGGACGCCAAGGTAACGGTTTGTTCATACTGGCTACCGACCTAGCTATCTATTTTCTATCCATTAGCTGTCTAGCTAGCTAGCTAGCTAGTAATCTATTAGATATCTATTAGCTAGCTAGCTAACTTGATCTATTTGAGTTATTCCCGGTTGGAAGTATGGAAGACACCAATAAAGGCTAATCGAATTCCTTAATGTAAGTGACTGTTCAAAGTATCAAGCAGACAGTGGTGCAAGTGAGTACAGAACTAGAGCTACAATGATTACAACGAGATGCTGTTCCACAGGCTTGTGAAATTTTTCAAAAAGGCACTATTCCGTTTGATTTGGGTTACTGTTTTGATAGCTAATGGCGACGGGGGAAGAAGATGTCTGCTGGATTTGGTGCGCATGGATCTGTAGCGCCTACCTGAGGGGAGTCACTGGAAAAGGTGGTGAGCAGGATGCGAAGGAGTCAGTAGGATTTTCCGTGCCCTTGTCTTGATTCTTGCAGTGCGCAAGTCCTCAAGAAAGGAAAGGGCGGTGCCAATGATCTTTTTCCACCGTCTTGTCTGTTGAAGTCAGATTTTGTCCATTTTTATAGCAGCCCCGAACCAAATCCGTGATGTATTGATTCGATGACCGCCATGTAGAACTGTCGTAGCACCTCATGACCAAACTACCACCCGTGCGCTTCGCTTTGGTACGATTAAATGGGTCATCAAAAATTGGGACATTTTTGTGTGTTTGTATGGGATTGTATGAATTGAGTCCGAGTTCAATCGCATCACTTGTGCGCGGATTCACCTTGGCGTAGTGTACCGATCACGTTGATCAAATGACTCCACTGCTTGTCATGGTTTCATCTTTGGCGCCTTAGTTGATCTTGATACCACCCCCAATGTAGGACAAATCCCCTTGTCACCCCCCCCCCCCCCCACCTGAGGAGTCACCCCTCAGTCGTCCAAGAGGTGATGACCATGGCGATGACGGGAAGCAACGGCTCCAATTTTTTTGTTCGTTGAGAATTGGCACCTGTTCTTACTTGGGGGTCTACACTTCTAACAGGGGGGTCTGGGTTGATTGTGGGCAATTATGGAAATGAGGAAGATGCAACCTCCCTCCCCCATAACTTCTACATTCTTTACATTCACTGGCTCATTTCAATGTAATGTGGCTTTTTCCCCAGATTGGCGCACCCTTTCCCCCTTTTTTGTACACACCTACAAAAAGGATACAAAACTAGATAGATAGATAGATAGATAGATAGATAGATAGATAGATAGATAGATAGATAGATAGATAGATAGATAGATAGATAGATAGATAGATAGATAGATAGATAGATAGATAGATAGATAGATAGATAGATGTACTGTGTAGTATTTTTTATTTTACATACCAAGCAAAAAAAGTATTTCTTAATAATACAAAGCCTGTTGTTTGTTTATGGATGTGGTCAAAGAGGACATGAAGGTAGCTGGTGTGAAAGAAGAGGATGCACAAAACCGGGATAGATGGAGGACATTGATTCCCTCTGGCGACCCCTGAGGGGAAAAGCCGAAAGGAAAAGAAGAAGAAGAAGAAGAAGAAGAAGAAGAAGAAGAAAGAAGAAGAAGAAGAAGAAGAAGAAGAAGAAGAAGATAAAGCCTGTTTCCATACATTGCAACTTTTCACATACATTTTGAGAGTTGTACATCATCATTTTAACACAGCTGGCACATCCGGTCTCCTCCTTTGTGCACCGGTGCAAAAACTGGACAAAAAAACTCTGAAGCTAGGGCCAAAAAAATGCAGACCCTTTCTGCATGCTTTACATTTGCCAATACTGTGTTTATATTGGCGAGTGTAATTCAGCTTTTCTTGTACCTTTGTCAAATCACGCACTAAATCGAAGTTCCTGAAGTAGTTGCATCATTTAAAACATCCCAGATTGTCATAATGACCAGCTTGGTTCAACGCAATGCAATCTTGCATATTTATCTATTAGTTTTTTTAAATGCCCTTCCACCTCTTTAACATCACAATGCAGTTGGCACCTGCCCTCTTCTCTACATACCCTCTCAAAACTAAAGAATATCTCCACCGTCTTCATCCCACACACACACAACAAAAGTGTTTTTCCTAACATACTCGTTGGATGGGTTAGTTTTCCCCAAAATTTTGTTTATTAGTTTTAACCCAGCAAATTGGTTTAAAGCCATTATTCTGAATGCTTTGTACGAACATTTGGATTGTTTTGTCGAAAACAACCCAACCCAGAAAGTTCGGTCAAATTGACCCAGGTAATGAGTCACTACATTTGTTTTTTGATCGCGGCGTTTTAAGAGTGCGGAAACTTTAAGTCATCCGCTTTTCAGATTGATGGTTGAAATCTTGAACTGACGTGCTTGATCAGATCCTCAATCCAATACGATGGGAATAAATAACCCGCATTTGAACCCAGCTCTGAATTAATTTTTAATTTTTTTCAATAGAAAGCTGCCCCCATGATTAAATCAAGTCACGCCGGAGCACTTTTCATGTGGTGCCACCCTGCTGGGGGTGCGCACACCTCCATTTCGGTTCACCCTGTTGTCGAGCTCGCAGAGGGTTTGTCGTTTCTGTTTAGAAGTGGACCACAAAAAAACATGTGGGATGCAGATGTGGAGCAGAGGGGAGCACATCTGCTGAGAGATAGATCATTGCACTGTTACACACGCACGCACACACACACACACACACACACACACACACACGCACACACACACACACACACACACACACACACACACACACGCACACACGCACACACACACACGCACACACACACACACACACACACACACACACACACACACACACACACACACACGCACACACGCACACACACACACGCACACACACGCACACACACACACACACACACACACACACACACACACACACACACTGAGCGTGTCTTGTCTTGCAAAACTCAATTTCCAAATGCGTCTCATTCCTTGTTGTTGTCTTGCAGTTTTATTGCAATTGCTACATCGGCAACACCTAAAAAGAATTGCAAAGCTTCCTTTCCGCATTCCCTCTCCATCCAATAGCAAAATGCAGTGACTTGTGCCAAGTGACAAAGTGTGAATTACGGGTGCGAATATGTTTTGATGTTGCTCTTATGTTAGCTCGCCACAGTCTACAAAAATGACAAACATTCAATGTGGATGAAACCAAAGAGTTGTTTGACTCATTCGATCAGGTGCTAATCTGTATTAAAATGCAGATGGGTTGGTTTAAGGCCAGGCAGTCAGTTCGATGGTTAGCGGGCTAACTAGCTAGATAAGATCAATAACTTGCTCGCTAGCTAACTAGATAAGATTGATAATGTTGGGATTTTTCATTTGACATCCCAAAAAAAAGGAGAACACTTGGTATCTCGCAAAAGCTAGCAAACTACAACATACATACGAGCTCGCTGTGTGCACGACTCCCAAGAAACGGCTTGTGACCTTGGTGCAGCATTCTTGTCATCATTATCATTGTGTTGGCCAAGTTGGAAGGGGCGACTGAGACATCAAAAGTCAGTATGGACAATATCTTAGCATCAATAAGACAAACATGCAGATCAAACCTCTAAAGATGGAGGACACTGATTTGCTGTGGCGACCCCTTGAAGCACAGGTGTCAAAGTCAAGGCCCGCGGGCCAAATCCGGCCCGACACATCATTTTTTTCGGCCCGCGAAAGCAAATCAAACTTGTTAAATTCCATGATGATTGCTAAAATCTGAGCCAAAATTTCATATTTTTGGATGTCAACCACAATAAAAGTCATTATTCTTGACTTCAGATTTGAAAACGAGTTATTCATTAATTTGCTGTGTGCTCTATATGTAATATTTGAAGGGATTTAAACATTCTAATGGGTTTCCCAAATTCATAACGGCCCTCGAGAGGAAATCATAACTACAATGTGGCCCGCGGCAAAAAATGACTTTGACACCCCTGCCTTGAAGGAAAAAGCCGAAAGGAAAAGAAGAAGAAGAACGCGTATCCTCTTCAGAAACAGAATCAAAGAGCATTTGGATAAAGTGAAAAACGTTCCCAACAGTTTCAAGCCATCTTTAATTTCCTGCAATATTTCTACTGGGTCAATGCGGAAGTTCTCTCGTATTTCTGCGGGGACAATCCCAAGGGTTGCTCCTTAGCTCATAGCCAAGACCACAAGGTCGGAGCGCCCCCAGAATGAGCAAATATCCATGTTGTCGCGATCGTTGTCTTCTTCCATTGTTTGCCTCATAACTCAGACCGATGACAGAGTAAAACCGTTTTATGCTTTCTCAAAAACCGCAAGTGGAAATTGTCAAAGCTCGGCTCGATCAGTCTCGCCCTCTTGTTCAATGGTGTAAAGGAGGATAACAGAGAACAGGATTGTTTATTCATATATCTGTCTGTCTGTCTAACAAGCTAGCTACTTAGCTTAGCTATCTAGCTAGCCAATGAGCAAGTAGTGCTAAGAGCAATAAATACATAAATACAAATAAATAATTGGAACACCCAGCGAAATTTGGTACATTTATGATTTTTCTTTGATGACTGCGAGAAGCCCCAAATCAAAATTGAGATGAACCCTGCTGCCCAACTGCACAACTTTTACAGCATTTCAGATCTCATTGCGTCCTCCAGAGTTTGATACTAATCGGATTGTAGCCTTTTCCGTAAGCCCGCTGGCATGACATCAGATACTGGCCGTCCCACAGCTCGGCGTTGGATGACTCTCACACTTACGTTTTAACGTTTGGCAATTGTCTCCGCTTGGAGGCATCCAGTGCCACGAATAGCCTTTAATGAGCCCGGACCATCTGTTTGGGGGGGTTTGCGGTGACGCAAAATGGGATCCAGTAGCCCCCTTTTCCCCCCCAGCTGTGTGAACAGTCCGGAATACAGCAGGACATTTAAACGCAGCGTCATGCGCGCTGAGTCAGCCCTGGCTGCCTGCACGATGTCAACAGTCACTAAATCAGCCACTCGACGTGCTGGACCACACCGGCTTCACCTTTCGATCCTTCCTCCTTACCACCCCGGAGTGTCCTCAGGCCGTGTTTGACTGAAGTGTACACACGGCGTGACTAAGTCCAGCCACCCAAGGACTGCCTGGCGCACTGGCACGAGATGTTTGGGCCTCAACACAGCGCAAACGCTGCAAACGGATCTTCAGGGGAAGGGGGGGGGGGGCGTTGCTAGGTTGGAGACTCCTGGGAAATGGCGACCGGGCCAAGTTTCCACTAAGCTTGGCTTGTGATTCCACGGCGGGATGGCTATCGCTGCTGTGGAAGTTTTACCAGTGGAAGGGTTCAGCAGCCACACTTTTTTTTTGTCACAGCTTTTAGTTTGGGGGCGTTTCGACTAATCCAGGCGAAAGAGTTACACACCCATACTTTTTCCTGATCAAAGGGTGTACTACCCATACTTCTATGAAATTGCGCTAGTCTGACAGTATTTGTTCGGTCATTCGTGAGCTAGCATGCTGATCAGCTCGCTCCTTCACTGCCTTTAGCTTAGCTAGTGAGCTGCAATGCAGTATGCCTGTTAGCACCTACCCGATGAATGTACAGTATGTACGTATTTATTTATCATCACAGAAAAAAAGTTAGTTTCTATCATGTTCACATTTTTAGCAATCGGCAATAACATTGAAAAACGCGGGAAACAGTCATTTTCTTCAACATAATATCTACAAGGATTTGTTTAATGGCAAAATCATGTTTTGGCAATGAAAACTATTTTCAGGCAATTTGATAGAAGTAGTAGTATTTAGTCGTGTGTGTGTGTGCGTGTGTGCACGTGTGTGCTGTGCATGGGTGTCCATGTATGTATGTGTGCGCGTGTGTGTGTATAGTGCATACTTGTGAACCGGCGAGACACTGTGACCTTCCTAACGGCTCAATTTTTCCTTAGTGAGAAAAAAAAACATACGCATGTAATATTTCATTGTGCAATAAAAAAAAAAGAATTTTCACATGTAAACATTAATACTTTTAACAAGTTACAAATTGAATTTGTCCACAGCAAAAAAATAATTTGAATTTGTGTTCTTACGATATATGTTTATCAGAAAATATGAATGATATTATGATGAAAAAAAACTGTTAAAATGTTTAATTTAACTGATTTCAAAATAAAATTGCACTTGACCGCCGGAACCTGTCTTCTCGGGAACGTTTGTTTCTTCTGGAGACTTTTCACACGGACTCGTTTTCTCGTACAGAATATGATGAAAAGGTTTCTTCAGCCGTCATCTGTACTTCTTTGAAGGTGTCGGACGTTTCGCTTCTTATCCAAGAAACAAAATTCTTACTGGTAGTTTACGCCATATATATCCCTACTGTCCTGACTATATATATATATATATATATATATATATATATATATATATATATATATATATATCCCTACTGTCCTGACATGGCGGTGCCGGACTCTGTTATGATAGGTCCCTGCCCTCAGGTTGGGGGGGAGCAGAGGACTAATCCCTGCAGCTCCACTGATAGCTTCTATTGTCCTGACTGACGACCGGCCTGATTGCCCAATTGGCCCTGGTATCACCTCATCAGCATGACTAATCCTATGTTGCCTCAACAGTCTATTGTACGAACGATCCAAATTGAACCTCACCCCACCATTACGGTTAAGGGAACGATTTTGCTGTTTTATGAAAATAGCTTCTTATACTCCCCTTTCAAACCATCTATTTTCTTTCGCTAAGATTTTAACCTCATTGTTGTCAAATGAGTGTTTGCTAGCTTTTAGGTGCTTATGTACTGCCGATTGAAGCCCACTAGTCTTATCCCTGCGATGTTGATAAAGTCTTTTTTTGAGAATTTGTTGAGTCTCCCCTATATATTGCTCTTTACAATTTTCATTTTTACAATGTATTAAATAAACTACATTACTTTGTTTTTCATTTGGCAGCCTATCTTTTGCATGCACTAATTTTTGCCTTAAAGTGTTTATCGGTTTGAAATAAGTAGGAATTTTGCGTTGCCATAGGACTCTTTGTAGTTTTTCAGAAACTCCTGCAATGTAAGGTACTGCTACTCCTCTCCTTTTTGTATCTTGAGAATTGTTGGTTTCATTCCCTATTCTTACCTTTTGACATTTGTTAAAAGACCAATGAGAGCAACCACAGTTAGTGAGTGCTCTCCTGAAGTGTTTTGACTCCTTTTCTCTACATTCAATGCTAGTTGGTATTAGTTTAGCTCTATGCTGGAGGGTTCTGATAACTCCTAGTTTGTGTTATAAAGGGTGGTTAGAATCGAAAAGTAAGTATTGGTCAGTGTGAGTGGCCTTCCTGAAGACTTCTCTTTTTAGCCCTCTGTCCTCTTTTATAATTACTTTACAATCCAAAAAGCTTAGTTGGTTCTCTTTAATGTCCTTGCGAGTAAATTTAATGTTGATGTCTACCCAGTTGAGGTGATCTGTGAAGGATTGAATTTCTTGTTTTTTAATTATGACGAAAGTATCGTCCACATATCTAAACCAGTATCTAGGTTTTGTACCCGGGAAGGATTTGTGGGCCTGTTTCTCCATCTCTTCCATGTACAGATTAGCCACTATGGGTGAAACTGGTGAGCCCATAGCACAACCTAAATTGAAAATACGTAGTATGAAGGCAGATTTCCAATAATTGGCAGATGTGGTCCGGTTTACCAGTAAGAATTTAGTTTGCTGACGAAGTTTCTTGGATAAGAAGCGAAACGTCCGACAACTTCAAAGAAGTACAGATGACGGCTGAAGAAACCTTTTCATCGATGGACCACTCCTGTACGACTGAGAGTTTACACAGACGTACAGAATATGGCAAAATTCAGCCGGTTGGCAGGTATGCTTGTGCATTACATCATTGCTGCTACTTTTTTATTCCCGTTTACAGTGCTTAAAGAGTTAATAAAGAAAATCTATGTTATTTTGAATATGCAAGGTGTAATTGTATCCTGTATCCATTTCAATGAGCGTAAATGACAGTATATCAGTATGTATGACAGTATGTCATTGACTTTTAGTTCGCCGACAAAGCTTCTCAGATGAGGAGCGAAACGTCCGACACCTTCAAAGAAGTTCAGATGATGGTTGAAGAAACGTTTTCATCGATAGTCTGTGCAAATGTTCACAATTTGCGGGCCATGCAGTAACGCTAGCCGTGTTATTTGAGTATTCCCAAACATTTGCGCACAACGGGAGCTTTAAAAAAAATCAGGAAAAGGATGCTTTCAAATGAATCAACCACATATAGTCCTATGAGGCCTACTCCAAGGTGGTCTCGGGATGGCGTTTATCGGGGATGATAGGTTTGAAGGCTCGTCTCCATATGATTCCTTTTCCTCCTTGGACATTCTCAAGTTTTTCTGACTTTGTGGTCGCATGTCAAAGCCCAGGTGACAACGCCCCCGCGGCGAGATCGTCTTACACTCCGAATTTTCATACCACAGCTTGGAGGGTCTCGGCGGAAAAGGATTTGATGGAAGCTTTTGACGCGACATCCGAACAACGTGCCAGATACGCTACTGCTGGGCTCCCCCCTGCTCCTATCACGACTTCTCGCTTCCTCTTTAGTCTGACGTCAACACCTTCCATGATTTATGGGCAAGTCTTCGGCGTTTATTATTATTTATTATGTGATTATTATTCACAGTGTATCCACTGACGCTTGACATGCTTATGCATAATGCGAGTTAAGGTTCTCATTAGGACCGAAGGGCCGATTGGGACCAGGGGGGGGGGGGGCGAGTGTGGGTTGGAGGGGGTTGGAGGTGCGAAGGTAGTCTCCTTACCGAGGTCGCAGTCAGTTTTTGAGCATGTGCGCAGGTTAACGTGAGGTTATCAGTTCAAACTCGAGTTCAATTACGCAGCAACATACCACAGTCACAACCCCCCCGCCCCCCACTTCCAACCGCACATGGTGCAGCCAAAAAACATAAGGAAATACCTTTACTGCTTTTCTACTTTTAGTTTTTGGGGTTGGGAATTCTTCATCTTCTTTCTGGAATATTCGTTCATCATTTTTAGAAATTAACCAAAAATAAAATCCGACATACTGTACGTATATGCAAATATGAAAAAATATATATTTATTATGATTAAAAAAAGTTTAATCATAATAATAGTTCATAGCTTTTTTTAATATCTCATAAATATTTTGAATTAAAATTGGTAAATGGCATATTTATAGAAAAAAAATAATTCAAAATTAAAAAAAAAAATGAATTCAAAGTTAAGTACGCAGAAGTAAAACGTAAAATATAGCTATATGCCGTGGAATCTGTTAAATACGCTCAGTAATTTGAAGTGATTTTACAAATTATGGAATACAACTTGTCCTAAGGCGTCGGTTGTCCTTTAAGTCAATTTTATTGGTGTTTTTCATTTGACAAAAAATATCAGCCGGCGTGTTTTGGGTATTTTAGATGATGTAAAATGTTTTTCTGAAGTCAGTTAGGAAACAAAAAATGGTGTCGGTTGTCCTTTAAACATACTTATATAAACCTTAAACATACTTATATAAGCCTTCAACATACATTCCATACAAAATATAGCACTGAAGCAACTTCACCTTACGAACAACCGTTTGTAAGTTGGGGAGCGTCTGTATTATTAAGAAATGTAAAGTTGAAGCAATATACAAAATAAAAAATTAAAATTGAACTATTCCAAATGAGTGACAATAACACATTTGGTTTTTCTATCCATATTTTTTTTACGGTGAATTACACGAACGGTCATGTGAGTGACAGAATTTTAAAATAACTTCTCTTGCTATTTATGCGTAAATGAAAAAAAAAAAAAAAAATCATAGACAAATTTAATATGTAAAGTAAAACAAAAAAAAGTTAACTCATTCACTGCCATTCCCAAATTTATTTGCCTTTCGTCCATGGTAGTGCTTTATTACAGCTTCAGAGCTATATAAACCAATATGTATGTATTGTATTTCGTACAGCCACCCCCATTTCAAGCTCAGATAACTCCAGACCCATATAACTTCGGAATTAATTCTTTTTTTTCTGATGAAAGAAGAGAGTCTAAGGTTTCTTACGCGGTATTGAATATGTATGTAGTCCTAAAACGCAATATTCTGTAGGTCCTGCAATTTCAGTGAAAATGACAAAAATCCTGGCACTGGAGTGGACACTTTTTTGCTAAAAGTTCAGTTCAGAGAGTGTCCACATTTTTCCATCCATGCGAAAGGAGCCACTGTTTCTCTCTCCCACTGTTTTAACACCACCAACTAAGATCTGGGGGGGGGGGCGAGGGGAACAAATTTGTCGCTTCAAACGGGGTCACTGGACGGTATGACACTGTATGCAGGAAGTGTCGTCGTCCCCGCAAAAGTCAGTGACCATAAACATGGCCTCTGTGGGAAAATATCACGAACGGCGAATGAAAAAGGATACGTTGGGACAAGGGTGCAAAACTCTCGATGATCTGCGGCTAATTGCGAGCTTGCGGAACGGGACCTTCCTGTGGACGCGCGGCACTGCATTCCACACGCTGATAGCAGTGGCAGACCACCGGGGATTGGAGGAAGACGTCTGTTCTGGATGTACAAAGACCAAGATAAAAAAATAATTCCACTGAGGATATTTCGTACTATGTCAGCAAGGCCCTGATGTCAGTTATCTGCCTTTGACTTTCACACACAACCCAGCCAAGAAAGGGAAATTGTTGCAACTTTCACACAGAGGCATCCCCGATCACATAACAAACAGATGAAAAAAAAATAATGGGGAAATATATTCATTACCATTTATCAATTAGCTTAAGCCTTAGTTTTAGCAACAGGTGTCATTTATTTCTGAAATGTCATAGTTATTTACTTATTCACTGCCAGACGTGAAAAAAATGTGTCTACTCCAGTGCCAGGGTTTTTGTCATTGTCACTCAAATTCCAGGACCCAAAGGATATTGAGTTTTGGGACTAAAACCTTAAACTCTCTTCTTTCATCAAGAAAAAAAAAGTTAATTCCTAAATTGGGTCTGGCGTTATCTGAGCTTGAAATGAGTGTGGATGTTCAAAATACAATGCGATACATAAATATTGGTTTATATAGTGCTTTAACAACAGTCAGAGCTGTAATAAAGTGCTAACATGGAAAAAGAGAAATGATGCCCCCTTTGTTAAAGGGAAAAAAACATTGCCAAGGCCATGGCCAGCGCTTTATCTGCACCCAAACAAGAAAAAATAAAACCCAAACAACTTAAAACAGATTCTTTTCTTACAGACAGTGTATTGTAGGTATTCTAATAGCTGACATGTTTCGGCGTATACTTCGGCCTTCGAAGGCCTTACACACACTTCCCCAGAACCAATTAAGTTCATAAGCCAAGGTATCACTGTACTACTACGACTACCACTGCCAAATAGCCTGAAACGCTTTCATTGCCAATACATTATTTCAACAATATTTTCCTTGTCAAAATTGCATTGGAGCAAAGGATTTTTTGAATTTTCTGATTTTCAAAAGGTCTGGCCCATGCATACGACGTTTTCCCATCCCTGGCGTTGAAGATATCTGTGCTTATATTTAAGATGATAAGCTCTGAAGAGCGAGTCGGCTTTTCCGAATGTGTTTGTGAGCTTCAATGGTGGTCTTTGGCAAACAGGCGTGACGCGGCTTGGACATGCGGTCCGCTAATACGTTGTAAAACGTGCATGCTTGACTCAGACTTTTTGGCAGGCCAAGTACGAAAGAAAGGAAGCGGAGTGGAATCAATTAGTGTTCCTCAGATGCCGGGGTCTTTGATGAACGCCACTTGTCAAGGAGTTTCGAGGCTGCGGTGGCGTGTGTGATATTCGGGTAAAACGCAATAAAGTGCTGACCACCAGCGGGGATCGTTTGACTGGGACAACTCGGGAATCATTGGCAGGTCACATTTTATAACTTTACAAGTAGATTTTTCATTGGTGTTTGGAGTTTTGAGGGGAAAAATGTAGAACAGATGACAGCAGATTCTTGTGTGTGTATTGCAAGTTGACGTCATGGTCTTGTGAACCTGAACCAGCTAAAATCTTGTTCAAACTCTCATGCTATAAACTCGTAGTTATGCTATTGATCACGATCATTGATCAAGTGTGTTAACAACGTTCCCGAGATTAGCTGTAGCGTTAATTTCGGCTGATGAAAAGGTTTCTTCAGCTGTCACCTGTACTTCTTTGCAGGTGTCGGACGTTTCGCTCTTCATCTGAAGAGCTTCGCCTGCGAACTAAAGTTGTGCTGGTAACTTTGGCCCTATATATATCCTTCATGGACAGAGGTGGCGGTGTCAGACCACTACTCTGATAGGTCCCTGATCTAAGGTTGGGGCGGAGCAGTGGACTACTCCCTGAAGCTAATCTGGTTGTTTCTTTTGTTCTGTCTGATCTATGCCTGGCTCTGATTTCCCTCTTAGCTCTGGTATCACCTCATCAGCATAAGGTGATTCCAACTTTAGAGCAGGGACCTATCAGAGCAGAGGTCTGGCACAGTCACCTCTGTCCATGAGTGATACATATATAGGGCCAGATTTACCAGCACAACTTTAGTTCATTGACGAAGCGCTTTGGATGAGGAGCGAAATGTCGGACACCTTCAAAGAAGCACAGATGACGGCTGAAGAAACCACTCCTGTACGACTGAGAGCTTAAACAGACGTTAATTTTGGTCATTAGAGGGTAACGCCCAGCCCACTCGTCAACGAGTCAGGAATGAATGTTCTTTTGCCACACAGTGGCAAAATTCCTTCGCTACTTGAATGTTTTTTTTTTCAAATGTCCTTTTCCAAGGGAAGTGGATTTAACGGATTCTTTCTCTCCAAATATTTGCTCTGTCGTGCGGACGGAGAGCGGCGTTGAGGTTGGATATGACAGTCATGCCGTGACTTTGATTGTGCCAGCACTCCCCGTGTTCCCGTTGCGGCACATTGACAATACACGGAACGTGACAAATACACGGAACCCATCAGGTCACGTAAGGTCACGGAGATGCGAGATGCTGACGATTCGATACTCAACTCGAGAAGAATTTGATAGAGTTTACAGATCCAATACTGTAATGAATTGAGACTAGGCTTTCTCACAGCTTTTCATACCTAGAGGCCTTGATCATTGGGTGTTTTCCCAGAACATACTTAAGACTGCTGGACGCAGCGAAAACATCCCCAGGACACCACAGAGATTCTTCCACATATTACAGTCAGCTTCGGAATATCTCCAGAATACCTTGATAGTCTTTCTGTTTTATACCCGGCACCGACAGTAAGTTCAAGACATCCAATGCTGGGTGTAGCAAAGCAGCTCCAGACATAACTGGATTTCCTCTATACATAATTATGGCAAAAAAAATCGCTGGTTTATTTCCTTGCTTAAGTTGTCAGGGTTGATATTAAAAGTATTTCTAGATTATTGTACAAGCATACATAGCTGTTTATTTTTTTTGTTGTTCTGTTTTTTTTTAAATATTTTTTGTGCTGCTTTGTTTGTTATTACTTTTCAGTCATTAACATTTCTTTCAAGTTTTATGTTTTTTGGAAGAAAAAAAATAATATATATATATATATATATATATATATATATATATATATATGTAAATGTAATGTAAATATATTAAATGTAAATGTAATGTAAATATATTATATGTAAATGTATACATAATACATTTCATTTTCAAAACTCATTTTTTAAAATGTATTAATACTGTATGGCCTTTTAAAAAAAAATCAGAAAAAAATAAGCAAAGCAGCACAAAAACTATTTACAAAACAAAAAATATACATGAATAAAGTCAAAGTCAAAGTCAGCTTTATTGTCAAATATGCTAATATGCATGACATACAGCACAGATGAAATTAATGTCCTCTCGGACCCAGCGTGCAAGACATGCAAGGCACTTATAACGTGGCTAAAAAAGACATACAATTGACAACAGACAATACATGTAATTTCTGTATGTAAAGTGAGGTAGTGTCGTATGGAAAGTGAGGTAGTGACGTATGTAAAGTGAGGTAGTGGCATATGTAAAGTGAGGAAGTGACGTACATAAAGTGACGTAATGTCGTAATTGCAAAAACAAACAACTAGAAAGGGTTGAAGTGAGGTCTTGTCTAATGAGAAATAACAAAAAATAGAGTTCAGGATGATCGTACAGCATGTAGCGTGTACTCAGAGTTCGGTGAGTGTGGCAGTGGGAAGGGGCAGGCTGGGCAGGGCTGGGAGGGAGTTGAGTCTCCGGACTGCCTGGTGGCAGAAACTGTCCTTGAGCCTGCTGGTCTTGGCTCGGAGACTCCGCAGTCTCCGACCCGATGGCAGCAGGCTGAAGAGGCTGTAATAAATAAACATCTCTCGCGATGAATCCCTAAAGATTCTTAAAAAAACCTGAGTATATATTTTTTTATTTTACATCCTTCAACATGCTTTCCCTACAGCTACAAAATGCTTGGTTATAAATATTGACAACCTTTGTCAGCAGGAAGATGCAAAATTGAGACAAAAGCACCCTGATTAGCTGTACCGTATCTTATGCAATAATCATCAAATAAACCCATGTGGTATGTGAAATAAATATCCAGAATGAAGACTCTGGAATGTATGACTTTACACCCCATGAACACAATATTCATGGCAAACTTATTCCCATTGATGAACTTTCAAATTCAAGACCCGCTTTGACTTTTTGTACTTGGAGGCCAACATTTTACCTTGACACGCGGCCACCAAATAATGTATACAGATTATGCCAGTGTTTAGCAGGTTGTTTGGACTGGCTGGTAAATATTTATTGGGGAGGGGGGGGGCAGGAGGGTTTTAGGAGGCATGCTCATGTCTCTGGTTGGGGACCACGGAAGGGGTGAAGTCATTGCCACCCTCCTGTGATGCTCACTCGTGACCCTTTTACCATTTAGGGGGCCCTGGCCTGATAGCGCTGTTATTGACCCAGAGGCCATGTGTGGCATGTTTGGGGTCTGCGGAATATATCCTGGGCTTTAACCTATACAAGCCAGGTAATTATAGCCGCCAAAGGCCAAACAATACAATCCATCAGCGGGTCTTTCTCAGGTAAACAGGAACGGGTTGGGCCCATGTCGGGGGTGTAAACTCGCCATTCCGGGAGAAGCGCTAGGGGTCAGGGGAGCCGTTCGATTGTCTAATTAGGGGAGATAGCAGACGTGCATGCGTTCGCTTGTGTTCATTGCCGCTTAATGTGTGTTTGCGCTCAGGACCTCACACACCTCTGTTTATTTGAACACGGGCAAGTGTTTTGGAGCTGTTTTATCACCCCCCCCTCCTTTCACGCCAGAACAATTCTCTTCTCGTGTCGCAAGGGATGTCACACCACACAATAAGGACAACAAACATGTCAACAAACGAGCTTTTTTGAGTTGCGTCGCAACCATGATCTAAATGGACGAAAAAGAAGCGACGGAAGGGCTTGGCGGAACAATAATGGCGTCTTTAGCGCCGTTTAGCGGCGCCGCGATGCCGTTCGGGTCATTGAACAGTGGCTAAGAGCCCAGCCGGACCACCGGGAAGGAGTCCCCCCACCCATCAATCACTCACATACACATAAGCAAAGACGGATACAGGTAAACACAGCCTCGTCCCTGCAATTTAACATGACTGTCGCGACGCATACGACAAGCGCCTCATGTAAAACATTGAGACGTTTGGATTTTTTATTTTTATTTTTTTGACCCCCAGTCTTGATTTTTTATTGGATACATACTGGACTAGGGGTTGTTTCCAATATATGTAATACATTATTTTGGACACTTAACAATGTTCCCATTGGACAATTATCCATCTATTTTCATATCCGATTTATCCTCACAAGGGTCAGAGGGCATAAGGACAGAAGGCGTGGGACACCCTGAACCGGTTGCCAGCCTAAGGACAAACTCTGGAGTACCCGGAGAAAAAGCCCAGGTAGAACATGCAAACTCCACATGGGGAGGCCAGACAGGGGATCGAAGCCGGTACACCTCTGCACTGTGAAGCTAATGTGTCCACCCAAATACCTGGCCGCCTGAACCTCATCCTGAAGAAATGACACAAAATATCAACCCACAAATGTTCAGATCTAAAGCCATCCCTGTTAGGGCGGCAGTTAGTGGAAAGCACAATATTGATTGGATGATACTGAGCTAAGGTGGCTGTTGATTTTCAAAGAGCAATTTTGATTGGATGATACTGACCTAAGTGGCTGTGGATGTCGAAACAGGTAAACACCCCCTTTTAAATAAGAGTTTAAAAAAAAAAGACAAGTATCGTACACTTCAGGTTGAATGGACGGAATGATTCACCTTGGTGGAGAGAAAAGGTTCTGCCGTGATTGTAATTTGCAATGAAACGGTTGAATATCAGTGGCACTTTGACAAGCCCCATGCTAACATTAGCATCAATATACTGCTGTGAGAGACAGCAGAAAGCAAGCGTGCAAGCTAATGAGCAGTGTGCAGGCTAGCTAGCAGGAACTTCGCCTATGGACCTGGCAAGTTGACTTTTTGGCTGCCTTTTTTTTTACCAATCATGAGGAAGGTAAAATTATTCATATTAATGGTGAGTATTATCACAAATTTATTTTAAATAATACATTCTGACATTTAGTTGAAATCACATGTGTGCGTGTTTGTGTGTGTGTGTGGCTCTCACTGAAAAACAATTCTAAATATTTTACTTTTATTGCTCTCTTAGTCAAAAAGGTTCCCGACCCCTGCCTTAAACGATACGATATGAATCCTGATTCGACATCTGGATCCAGTTCCCGAAAATGCAATTCTCCGGCCCTGACAGTCACATGGAACATGGACACACATCTTGGAACACATTAGGAGCACACTTATCAAGATGATAAGCGTGCATATAATAATAATAATAATAATAATAATAATAATAATAATAATAATAATAATAATAATAATAATAACCACTACAACTGGAATAATAAACATTAATAATAAAAAACATTAATAATAATAATAATAACAAACACTAATAACAATAATACGGTAATACAATTATAAAAATAAAATACTAATAAACACTAATAATAAAAATAATAAACAGTAATAATAAAATAATAATGGCGATAATAATGACAGAAATAATAATAATAATAATAATAATAATAATAATAATAATAATAATAACATATAATAATAACAAACACAAATAATAATAATAGTAATGATAATAAACACTAATAATAATAGCAATGATAATGATAACAAACATTAATAATAATAATAATGAGGATGATGATAATAATAATAATACTAATACATTTAATTTACAAGCGCCTTTCAAAACTCTCAAGGTAACTTTGGAGTCGCAGGATAGGTTTTTAGATGATAATAATACTGTAATAATAAAATAATAAAAATAAAGTAATAATACACCCTAATAATATTAAAATAATAATGATGACAATAATAATAATAATAACAGCAATAATAATACAAATAATAATTATAATAATAACAAACCCAAATGATGATGATAATTACAAGCACTAATAATAATACTAATCGTAATACTATAATAATAATAATAACAATAATAATAATAATACGTAATACTACTACTACTACTACTACTAATAATAATAATAATAATAATAATAATAATAACAGTAATAGTGCATTTTATTCATAAGAGCCTATCAAAACTCTCAAGGATACTTTACAGTCACAAACACAAGAGATATATCACCACAGATAAAATTGGAAAAAAATGAAAGAGATTACTCTAAACTCATGGCACACTTCTGGTTTTTATAGGGGGGAGGAAAGAAAACAACTAACTCGACAGACAGTATCGCCGCACAAGTCCGCACACACACGCACACAACAGAGAGAGAGTGGCAGCAGCCTCTTGAATTCCTCCCAACACTTGGCAATTCTTCGCTGCTGGTGGTGGTGCGCTCGTGTTTGCTGAGAATCGTTCCTCCTGAGTCTTTCATTTGTCTCAAATGCTTCAATGCGAGGCCTTATTGCCCACCCAACGAGGTTATAGGGATTCTCTCTCTCTCTCTCTTTCCCCCTAAGTGGGTGGTCCTGTGGGGTATGGCTGAGGCACAGGTGGAGCATTGTAGGGGTGCTCACAAAAATACCCCCCTCACCCCCCCTTCAAACATACATATCCCCTTTAGCACCACCGCACACTTTGTAACAAGCTCCCTCATCCTCGCTCTGCCAGGAAAGGTGGACTTTGGATTTTGCAGAACCGTTCCACCTCTGAAAAATGTTGACGTACACCCAACGTAGCTTCATCATACAACACACATCCACCACCCCCCCCCTCCTCCTGCCCTCCCCGTTCATTTCACATTTCCAGTTGCGTCTTCTCTCCCTATAAAAAAACACCCCCTGCCCCTCCGCTGCGGTAAATAATTACAGTTTCGCTCCATGTGTGCTTTCTAAAGTTTACATGGAAGGTTCAGTGCACTCTATGACTTGTTTGGAGCCTAACGGTACCATGTGGACATGTGTGCAGCAGCACCAGGCAAGGGGCAGGTGGGGTGGGGGATCGTATGAGGGGGATGATCATAAACAACAGCATAAAGAGGGATCTGTTTTTTTTTTTTGGGTGGGGGTATTCCAATGTCTCGAAATGTCTCCCGGACTCCATGTGGAGATGTCTAGCTCGGTTGTGAGGGTCCCCACAGTTCTGAGGCTGCTAAAGAAGCATGGCCTGCCACAGGTGGTGCTACGACATTTCTACACTACTGTCATAGAATCCACCCTGTCTTCTTCCATCATGGTATGGTTCGGGGCCGCCACAAAAATGGACAAAATCAGACTTCAACAGACAGTTAGTATGGCGGAAAAAAACATTGGCAGCGCCCTACCTTCCCTCGAGGACTTGCACATTGCAAGAATCGAAACAAGGGCGCAGAAAAGCACCCTTCGCACCCTGCCCACTACTTTTTCCAGCGATGCCCCTCAGGCAGGCACTACCGATCCATGCGCACCAAATCCAGCAGACATTTAAACAGCTTCTTCCTCCAAGCTATTAACTATGTAAACTGTAACCCAAATATCACTGAATAGTGCCTCTGCAATTTTGCTATGATGATACTAGTGCAGCGTGTTCAACCGGTGCATTCTACGTACCTGGCAATAAATATGATTCTGATAAGATGATTATTATATTATTGTCATGATGCCAAAAGAAATGTTAAATAATTTTGTGTGTTCTGGATTTTGGATGGGAGAAAGGTGCGCATTTCTCCCCATCCAAAACAGTAGAGTTGGGCGACCACTAATTGATTGAGACTGATTGAGAAGGTGATTGCAACCACCTGGGAATGGCCAATTGCCGCTGGGATCTGATTGGCCAGAAGCTCAGGTGAAGCACCTTTAAAACTAGACTGAGCCAGTCACTTCGAGGAGGAAGAAGAGGGACAAAGGACAACCTGGAGAGCAGTGTTACCTGGGGCCTGCCGAAAACTGATATCAACTTCAAATAAAGAAAACTCACAATACCCTTCCTGCATCTGGCTGAGTGAACTTTTATCCTCTTTCCACCTGGTTGCTGTATCGCCGCACGACAATTATATTAGATGATTCTAATAAGAATGCAATGACCAAGCTGTCATCTGCATCAACATCTGATTGGAAACTGTCACGATCTGGTTGCCGACCAACGGGGGGCACTGTTCGGCCCCGCCTGCACCTGCACAGGTGCTGGTCGTCCTGATCAGTGGCAGACTGCCACGTTCCGGTTGGCGACCAACGGGTAGTGCTGTCAGCCCCGCCCTCAGTTGCTCAGGTGTTGGTCATCTTCATTAGTGACAGTTAAAAGGACTCCCGGCACGACCATTCGGTGTCGGGTTATTGTCCGCGTTGAATGTGTTTGCTTCATCCTGTCAAGGTTGTTTCATCTTGGCAGACTTTTACTCTTGGTTGTATTTGATACTTTGTATTTTTCTGTTCAGATGATTTTGATATTTTAGATTTGGTTCCCGCTGACTTTATTTTAAGACAACTTCTCAAATACAAGCTGCTGCTCCCTCCCGCCTGCTTTTTGGGATCCACAACCGCCATCAGCACCTTGAAAACCGTGACAGAAACAATTGGCCAGAGATTTTTTTAATGTACAGGTACTACTCAAAAAAATTTGAATATCGTGAAAAAGTTAATTCATTTGAATTACCGTATTTTCTGAAATAAAAGGCGCACCTTCAACTAATGACATACATTATTTCGAAAACATTTTCCACACATAAGGTGCACCACATTATAAGGGTTCACCTTCAATGAATGACATATTTTTAAATGTTTTCCATACATAAGGCACACGCGATTTTTTATTCATATAACCTTTTAAATTGAATTGCGTAAATGAATGAACTTTTTCATTATTCTAATCTTCGAAGTAGTACATGTATATCACATATATATTCCAGGGTTGGATTGGATTAGCCTTTATTCGTCTGGCAGTGGAGAAATTGACATTTCACAGCAGCAAAGTGATGAAAGGAAGAGGAAAGCAAAGAAAGTAGAAAAACAAAATACAGGAGCTGCTGGAAAGGCAGCCACACACGCGGCGCCATCTTGAAGTCAAAACAACAAAAACAAAAAAACAAAATAACAAATAATGTGACACAACACAAAGACACAGACAGTCATCGAATCTTAATCATTTTCTGCGCTCTCTTTATTGCATAAAGCAGTTCTAGATGAAAGAGGAGGATCAAAGCGTCCTTTTCACCAGTGGATCAGAGACATCATGGTGAAATGTCTACATCTACGACAAGCTAAATGTTGAAAGCAAACACGAAGCTGTAGTATCCATTGACGGACAGAGATTGTCTCACATCTCCTTTCCAACGTAAATCCGCTTCAATTCCAAGCCGCAACAGTTCCACATACGTTGAACATCTGTTGAGCGACCATAGTGACATCAGAATCAGAATGGGAAATCCTTTAATAGTCCCACAATGGGGAACTTTGCTGTTGACATGTTGTTTGGACTTCCTCTGTCACTAGGGGGAGAGGGTCGCTGAAACACTTAAATCGCCGTTAAGAGAGGCGGCGGCGGCTTCGATCGATCCCCCTGGGCGGCATTTGCGTGTGAACTTTGTCGCCCCCCCCCCCACCCCCTGCACCATTCACCCCGCCCCCGTGACCACACCAGTGGCGCTAGGGGCTGCCATTACCTGGAGATTGTATCAGTCGTTAGGTTAGGGGAAGGGGGGGCTTCGAGGCCCCTGAGCTTTCTGTGAAATGTTCATGTTCACGAAAGTTCTTGGGGAAAAAAAAAGTCTTTAAAGTTTCAGTTTCAAAGCGGCGTTCATTAGTAGTGCCGTTTCAACTTTGATGACAGCAAATTGCCAAGGAATGACATTTAGCGCTTATCTAAGAAAGGCCTTTTGCCTTTGTTGTGTATTTGGCTTGATCTACGCCATCATTACACGTCGTAAAACGGTCGCGCCGCGGACACTCGCCATTCCGGAGTGGCCATTGGAAGCATCTGGACCCGTGACTAAGATCTGAGCGGGACGTTATGTGAGACATCAGAGAATGATGATGATGATGATGCTAATACACATTAAGTCGGCGGGATATTGCACATTCCTTTCACGGCGACCCAGCGTATTTCTGCTTCGAGATGGAATCGTTTGGATACATAGGAGGGCGTACCTAAAATCAGAAGATCCGGGTCAAAGGAAAGGAGAGTTGAACAAAGTAACACAGTGCAGCAGCATTAAGCTGTCATGCCGCAAAGTGAATACGCGGCTAATAAGAGTTATTACTATTTATAGCCGTTTCAAAAACTAATGAGTTAAATCAAACTACTCACCCCAAAAACTAAATAAATACAGGAAACACCTTGAGCACACAAGCTAACAATTTGCATCATCGTCTGTTAACATACAGAGCCAGAGAGAAAACAACAGGGCAGAATCGCCGAGACCATCAATCCATAAATTTTAATTTGTGCAGACTGATAAATTTCTCCACTGTGAGACTAATAAAGGCATATCCAATCCAATCCAATCCATGACCCATTTAAAGCTAGTTGATAGCATACTTTGGGAAACACCTTTGGCACACAAGCTAACAATTAGCATCATCGTCTGTTGACATATTGAGGCAGAGAGGAAATAGCGTGGCAGCATCCTTGAGACCATCACTTTGTGATCCATTTAAAGCTAGCTGCTAGTATACTTTGGGAAACACCTTTGGCATACAAACTAGCAATTAGCATCATCATCATCTGTTGAAAATATTTAGACTCTCGTTGCTCTCTAACGTCCACAAACTATTTTCAAAACACAACTGACGTTTGTAACCGTCAGTCTGCTCGAATTATTTTTTGCATTAATTTTCGCATCTGCGCACACACACACACACATATACACACACAGATACACGCACCCACATAGAGTATACACACCAACACACATTCTCAGCCGGTCTTGCTTAAGTGTTCCCCAGACAGTGCGCAATCCTCAGACGACAGCGTGCTTCCTCCTTGGCGTAAGTCGCCACTCGTCTGAGGGATCAGACTGGCTAGCTCGGTCCAGACGTAGCGGGAAACGGCCCCCCGACGATGCTCAGGAAACTGATGTTACTAGCAAATGTTTGCTTTATTTTACATCAGGTGCTTGGATTTTATTTTATGTATTTATTTCTTTTGCTGACCTCCCAGCAAGCATTTGCCTCTTGACCGTCTCCACCTGCACAATACTTTCAAATATGTCAAATTTTTGTATGACAAAGCTTTGACCCCTCCCCTCTTCCTGGCCCCCCAGGATGAATAATCATTATTATCGTGTTCTATAGTGAGTGGTGGTTAGCTTGTGTGCCTCGCAGGTTGCAAGTTCTGAGTTAGAATCCTATTTTTATACTGTCCTCTTGAAAAAAATAAAAAAATAAAATTAATAATAATAATAATAATAACAAAAACACATAATAATAGTAATGATAATGACAACAAACACTAATAATACTAATAATACTGTAGTATGTATTAAAATAATAACAATAAAATAATAATAATAATAATAAACGAGCGCAAGCACATGTCTTTCATGTAAAAATAGCATTATTCAACGGCAAACATTGAATTCTCTTTTTTTATTTTATTTTTTTGTTTTTTTTATTTATTTTTGTCTACTTGGAAAGAAAAGTTAAGATATGCCATTAAAACGTTGAAAACACTTTCTGTGTACGGTCTTTCTTCGTAAATATCTCATGATACAATGATGGGCACCTGCGGCTTATAAATGGTGCGGCTTGTGTGTGTACAAAATATCGTGGGTGTGGTTTATAATCGGGTGCTCACTGTAAACCCGAAATTACGGGAGAGATGTTTCAGAACCAAAACACAATCTTCTCTGTCTATGCCTGTTGATCTTCCTCCTGCAAAATTATATTCACTCATTCACTACCAGACGTGAAAAAATGTGTCCACTCCAGTGCCAGGGTTTTTGTCAGTGTCACTCAAATTACAGGACCCACAGAATATAGTTTTAGGACTCCATAAACATTCAACACGGGGTTAGAAACCCTAGACTCTTCTTTTATTAGAAAAAAAGAGTTAATTCCTAAATTATATGGGTGTGGAGTTATGAGCTTGAAATGAGGGCGGCTCTCCAAAATACAATGCAATACATACTAGTTTATATAGCACTTTAACAACAGCTGAAGCTGGAACAAAGCACAAACATGGGAAAAAACGAATTGCTGCCCCCCGGTGCAAGGGAAAAACATTGCCAGAGACCATGGGCAGCACATTATCGGCACCCAAGAATGAAAAAAACAAAACCTGAACAAATTCGGGAATGCCGTTCAAAGTCATATTTTCAATTCCTAAATAAATTTGTGAATGGCATTGAATGAGTTTATGAAATCATTTTTGTTTATTTTTATTTATTTGTTTATTTCTGTGTTTTTTGCTGTTTTTGAAGGTCGTCACGTACTTAGATCGACAAAAGATATGATACCGTGAAAAATGTCTCTGAAATAGGCACGCTGATTATTTGACCAAACTTTGATGCTAAATCATCTGTTAGTGTCGTCTGCTGGATCTGAATGCGAAAAAAAAGATGCAATTTCCCTTATATTTTAATATTTCCCCACTTCTAACTCAGCCTTCTTTCTTTTGGGAAGCTGTCGGGCAACTTATAACAAGGGTCCAGAGAGAAGCAAGAGGGGGGGGGGTGAGCGTGTGTGAGTGGCCTGCCGTCGTTTTCTTCTTCTTGTGTGGTCCGCCCTGCCGAACGTTATGATTTATTCAGCGAAAGGCAGAGGAGCACGACCCCCAGTGACCACAGAGGGAGACCCGCACGTGGGTTTCATGATTTCACCACAAAAATGTCTGTGGATGGCCGCCGTACTGCCTCATATTACCCCCCATCAACATCACTACTACTTGGAAGCATTTTTCTGACCCCCCACTTGAAATTTTGCGTTCTTTGTTACACATTCTTGCGTCCGTCCCGTCTTTCAGCATCCCAGCAGCCGCTGGGAGATTTCGGAGGCATTATTGAAACACAGAGGATGATGTAACCAAGCTTTTAGGAACAGAAAGGGGGTCGAGGGGGTAGGAATAATAGAGGGTGGGTGTGCAGGAGTGTGTGAAATAGTACAGGGGTGTGGGGTGCGGGGGGGATTTGGCATTTAGTCCCCTGCTTGTGTCCAAAAAAATGGAGTGCCGCTGAGGGTTTGGATCAGCCCAAGATGATGATGTCATTGACGAGGATTTGCCAGCATTCTTGACGAAGAGTCAAGATGGCAGCGTGGGACTACTAACGTTGTGCAAGTGCATCACGCACCACCCTATTCCCTCGTTACAACTCGTGTGTGTGTGTATATATATATATATATATAGTAAAGTCTCGTTGTATCGATATTCTTGGGAGTCGGAAAAATATCGATATAACTGGGACTCTCGATATATCCGACCCCCTGCGCGCATGTAATTTTCTCCTTGCGTTCATAGAAATAGTATCGTAATAAGCGGTACTATCGATATAACCGATATCGATATAACGAGACTTTACTGTATATATATATATATATATATATATATATATATATATATATATATATATATATATATAGCCTATATTAAGTTTTAAAATGAGTGGTTCTCAAAAGCTTTCCAAGGATGGCAATTAAACATAAATACAGTCGGCCCCACTAAATACCACGGGGATGAAAAAAAATAGTTGTCTATAAATATTCTGTAACGGGCCATTGAGGTCGTGGTTAAGTAAGACGCTATCCTACGTGATGATTCGCAGTATTAGCGAGTCAACCTGGATTAGTCAGTAGGAACATTGAGACCAGGGATCACCAACTTGCTTGAAACGGGGGGGTTTCAAGTAGGTTATAGTGGACAATGCAAAGGGAAAATGCAATTCTGACATAATATCCATCCATCGATCAATTTCCAATCATTTTTTTAGCGTTACATAGATCTCGGTGGACACCCTGAACCGGTTGCCAGCCAATGGCAGGGCACAGACAGACGAACGAGCATCCGAGCTCGCACTCGCAACAAAAAACAATTTTTAGTGTTCAATCAGGCCGCCATGCATGTTTGTTGAAATGCGGATGGAAACCAAAGTACAGTGGGACCTTGGTTTACGAACCCCTTGGCTTACGAACTTTTCGGTTTACGAACGTTACATTTCAGAAAAATTTAACTTGGCATACAAACTACTTTTCGGGATACACACGGAGCTGCCACAATGAGTGATGTGTCGTTCGCGAACGAGCCTGTTCTCATAACAAGAAAATGGTGGCCACTGTTTTTGCCCTCTACTCTCCGCCCCCAGTCTTCGGTTAAGGCCATGTGATTGGTCAAGAACGCAGCAGTGGCGGATGGGGTTACAGACAGAGAGAGAGTGAGGCCGTTCTCCCAAAAACAAAATGGCGTATTCGGTTAAAGCCACGTGATTGGTCAAGAACCCAGCTGTGTGTGCGGGGGGGGGGGTTAAACATTAAAGAGACAATCCGATTTTTTCTTCCAGGAAAAATCGTAAAATCATAAGTGACAGCTCTTGGAATTCTGATGTGTCATGGGATTTGGTCATTCCAGTCGAGTCCAAGTGTGACCGATCCGTTTTTGTTTTGAGCCGCCGTGGTGGCCAAAGCGTCACTCTTACTAATTACCCCTGAGTCACCGCCACCGCCGTCCCCAGGTTGTTTGCAGATATTTGACATGGTCATCCGATCCACGGACCTCCCCTCGAGTTGAAACAGGCCTGTTTTTTTATGTAGCTCAGTGAACACTCGAATTGAGGGTCACTCCGTGGGTTTAAGAGTAAGGACAAAAGCGAGCATGCTCTCTTTGGCGTCGTCTTAGCTGCCAAAGTACATCGGGTATTTTCCTAGCGTATGGATAGTTTGACCGTCCTGTGTTTAAACAGCTGTAATGAGAAGAACCTAATGACTCCACCGTCCGGATTTGGCCGTGTGACGGAAGAAGGATTTCGAGGGTAACGTGAGCGCGGTCCGTTGAAGGCCATTGACTGCGGTTGCCGTGATTTTTCGTCGCTTGATTGAAAGCGTGACGACTTGATTTTTCTTTCTTTCACGTCACGCCTGTCGAAAGAAAACTGGCGGGTATTTCAATGTGAATTTTTCTGTAGGTGTGTCCTGCCATTAAATGCCAACCATTTCGGGCGGTGCCCCGTTTTTTTACTCAGAGAGGAACGGATGGACTTAAACATCGAAATGGTAGAGTGGAAAATGTATAAAAATAAAAAAATTAAAGAAAAAAAAGACAGACAAAATATTTGTACATCCCATTCATTCAGTCATGTGTGCAGAATAAATAAAAATTAAATTAAACATAAAATATCCCTTGAAAAGATACAGACAATCAATCTGGAACTGTATAGTGCCACTTAGCAGTTTTTTTGACAACGATACGAGTGCAGCGTGTTCTACCGGAAACAAATTCCTTGTGTGTTCTACATACTTGGCAATAAAGATGATTCTGATTCTGATTCTGATTCTGATTCTCTGATCATGTATCGCGACTCTTAGGTGGAATTTCCACATACAGTGATGCCTCGGCTTACGAACGCTTTAGCTAACAAACTTTTCGCTTCACGAACATAAAATTTGCGAGAATATAATCTTGGCATACAAACTACAGTAAAGTCTCGTTATATCAATATCGGATATATCGATAGTCCCGGTTATATCGATACTATTTCTATGCACGCACGGAGAAAATTACATGCAAACAGGGTCGGATATATCGATAGTCCCGGTTATATCGATATTTTTTCGGACTCCCTTGAATATCGATATAACGAGACTTTACTGTAGTTTTCGGGAAACACACGGAGCGCCACAATGGCAGGCAGACTAGTTTTCGGCGGAAGAACACCAAAGCACACGGCCGAACAGCGCCACTGTGGCTGACGGACTACTTTTCCACACCAACTTCCTCTGAGTGCATGTGGCATACGTGGTTTTCTATCGAGTGGATACTTTTGTTTTTTTGGGACCTAAAAAGACCCCACCACAGGCTAGTGTTCAGTCAAACAGAACACAAAAGAAAATTAGGGTCGAGCAGAAGAATATCATCGAAAAACACGAACGAGGTTTGCCTTTGTGTGACTTAGCGTCCCAGTACCAGTATGCTAAGTCGACCATTGCTACGTGTGGCTAAGGGTGTTTCTGTGTTGTCTGAGCAACTGTCTCAGGCAATAGAAGAGGTTTCAAAACCTCTGTTGATTTGGATTAACGAAAAGCAGCTAGTAGGGGAGAGTGTGTGAGGGTATTATGACCAAGAAAGCACGGCAACTCCACTCGGATATCATCAAGAGGCAACTACATCAACGACGATCAAAAAGGTAAATAAAACGACTTTATAATACAGTACAGTGTATTTCTTTAATTACAATACAATAGAACGTTTATTATACATAAAATAAGCTATATTTTGTGTAATTTTAAAGGACAACCGACGTCTCCGGACAAGTTGTGTCCATAATTTGTAAAATGGCTTCAAATGACTTCTACTGAGCGTATTTTACAAAGATTCCACCGCATATAGCTAGATTTTACGTTTTAAGACTCGCACTGAATATTCCGAAAGTCTTGTTTTTGAGTTGGTCACGAGTCCGTACGTGACGTCACTGAAGGAACGCCCCTGACCGAAAAAAGGACACATTGTAGCAGTCCTTCCATCACGTCAATGCTTGCTTGGTCTGAAAACCTCGTGTTGCACCAAAAAGAGCCAGAAGAAGGCGACCAAGCTCCATGTAAGGAATTTATCAGCCTGTGGAAACGGGCTGATTAATTCCTCACAGGAGCTTGGTCGCCATTTTCTGCCTCTTTTTTGGTGATACATTTCCCCCCAGTGTTGCCTCTTTAATCGATTGCAAACATGTATGCTTTCCTCTTCAGAACTATTGGATTGGATTGGATTTGCCTTTATTAGTCTCGCAGTGGAGAAATTTACATTTCACAGCAGCAAAGTTATGAAAAAAATCAATATTTGAATAATATTCATAACTCGATGTGTAACAAGAAAGCATATTCTCAGAATCTGATGATTCTCCAGCAATGCAAGACGTCTTGGCGTGATGTCACGAACTGTGGGCGGGACTTTCTGAAAATGCCCAATTCGCAGCTCAAATTTTTTGCAGATTTTGGACACTTTAAGTCATTTTTATTGGTGTTTTGCATTTGAATACAAATATCATACGACATGTTTTGGGTATTTTAGATGCTATAAAACGATTTTCTGATGTCAGTTAGGAAACAAAAAAGTGACGTCGGTTGTCCTTTAAGGCTTATTTAGTAGAAAATGATGCTTTATGGGGACCTACAAATGGATTCTTCATTTTTAATGGTTTCCTATGGTACATTAATGTTTGGAAGACACACTTTTCGCCTTACACACACTTTCTGTGAACCAATTAAGTTCATAAGCTGAGCTATCACTGTATCTTAATTTTTACAACTTCTGAAAATGAGAAGTTGCTTCTCATAGCATCCACAGTCGGGAGCTTCAATAAAATAAAATAAAATAAAATAAAATTATATTAAAATTACATAAATAAATACAAAAAAATAAACACAATACCACAATAAAAAAAAAATCTTGGCGTATTTGTATTGTCAAAATATTAAAATAATATGAATTAAGTACCGTATTTTCAGGAATATAATTCAATGAATGACATATTTAAAAACCTTTTCCCTACATAAGGTGTACCACATTATAAGGGCCACCAATGAATGACATATTTTAATATGTTTACCATAGATATGGCGCACCGGATTATGAGGTGCATGGTCAGCTTTTGAAAAAAGTTTTTCTTTTAGTTGAGCCTAATAGTGCAGAAAATACGGTGCATTGACTTTTATGGGAATTTTTTACATTTTTGACACAATATCATAAAATATTTTTCTAGGAATATTTTTTAAATAAAGACCTAGCTATCCGGTCAAAAATTGTGGATAAGATGTTGAACTTAAAGCATCAAACAATGAAGAGCTAATCTATTCGGCAGAGGTAACAAATGTCTATTTAGTCACACGACAGAAAAGGAAAAAAAAACCTCTAATCCCAAACGTGGCGACATAATGACTGGCTTGTACGTTCCCGATTTCACCCCTGATTTAAGCACACAGTCAACGCCTGCGGAATTAGCCGCCTAGGTGGCGAAGCGGCATGAGGTCCGACTGCCCGGACGTTTTCATTCAAACTACTGTATAATTACAAGAGATTATAATTATTATTTTTTTGTGGGTTTGACAAAATGAATGGTACCTTTCTCAGTGATAATCAGGAGGGAGAGTCTAATGTTTAAATGCAACGAGTATCCATTTACAGTAGTACCTTGATTTAAGAGTGCCCTGATTTACAGGTTTTTTAATGTACCCAAAATGCATTGTGTGTCGCTTTCTCGGTCAGTGACAATACCTACCGTGATGTCACCAACCAACTCAAAAACACTCGGAGAGGAACGGATGGACTTAAACATCGAAATGGTAGAGTGGAAAATTTATAAAAATTAAAAAATTAAAGAAAAAAAAGACAGACAAAATATTTGTACATCCCATTCATTCAGTCATGTGTGCAGAATAAATAAAAATTAAATTAAACATAAAATATCCCTTGAAAAGATACTGACAATCATGTATCGCGACTCTTAGGTGGAATTTCCACATACAGTGATGCCTCGGCTTACGAACGCTTTAGCTAACAAACTTTTCGCTTCACGAACATAAAATTTGCGAGAATATAATCTTGGCATACAAACTACAGTAAAGTCTCGTTATATCGATATCGGATATATCGATAGTCCCGGTTATATCGATACTATTTCTATGCACGCACGGAGAAAATTACATGCAAACAGGGTCGGATATATCGATATTTTTTCGGACTCCCTTGAATATCGATATAACGAGACTTTACTGTAGTTTTCGGGAAACACACGGAGCGCCACAATGGCAGGCAGACTAGTTTTCGGCGGAAGAACACCAAAGCACACGGCCGAACAGCGCCACTGTGGCTGACGGACTACTTTTCCACACCAACTTCCTCTGAGTGCATGTGGCATACGTGGTTTTCTATCGAGTGGATACTTTTGTTTTTTTGGGACCTAAAAAGACCCCACCACAGGCTAGTGTTCAGTCAAACAGAACACAAAAGAAAATTAGGGTCGAGCAGAAGAATATCATCGAAAAACACGAACGAGGTTTGCCTTTGTGTGACTTAGCGTCCCAGTACCAGTATGCTAAGTCGACCATTGCTACGTGTGGCTAAGGGTGTTTCTGTGTTGTCTAAGCAACTGTCTCAGGCAATAGAAGAGGTTTCAAAACCTCTGTTGATTTGGATTAACGAAAAGCAGCTAGTAGGGGAGAGTGTGTGAGGGTATTATGACCAAGAAAGCACGGCAACTCCACTCGGATATCATCAAGAGGCAACTACATCGACTACAACGACGATCAAAAAGGTAAATAAAACGACTTTATAATACAGTACAGTGTATTTCTTTAATTACAATACAATAGAACGTTTATTATACATAAAATAAGCTATATTTTGTGTAATTTTAAAGGACAACCGACGTCTCCGGACAAGTTGTGTCCATAATTTGTAAAATGGCTTCAAATGACTTCTACTGAGCGTATTTTACAAAGATTCCACCGCATATAGCTAGATTTTACGTTTTAAGACTCGCGCTGAATATTCCGAAAGTCTTGTTTTTGAGTTGGTGACGAGTCCGTACGTGACGTCACTGAAGGAACGCCCCTGACCGAAAAAAGGACACATTGTAGCAGTCCTTCCATCACGTCAATGCTTGCTTGGTCTGAAAACCTCGTGTTGCACCAAAAAGAGCCAGAAGAGGGCGACCAAGCTCCATGTAAGGAATTTATCAGCCTGTGGAAACGGGCTGATTAATTCCTCACAGGAGCTTGGTCCCAATTTTCTGCCTCTTTTTTGGTGATACATTTCCCCCCAGTGTTGCCTCTTTAATCGATTGCAAACATGTATGCTTTCCTCTTCAGAACTATTGGATTGGATTGGATTTGCCTTTATTAGTCTCGCAGTGGAGAAATTTACATTTCACAGCAGCAAAGTTATGAAAAAAATCAATATTTGAATAATATTCATAACTCGATGTGTAACAAGAAAGCATATTGTCAGAATCTGATGATTCTCCAGCAATGCAAGACGTCTTGGCGTGATGTCACGAACTGTGGGCGGGACTTTCTGAAAATGCCCAATTCGCAGCTCAAATTTTTTGCAGATTTTGGACACTTTAAGTCATTTTTATTGGTGTTTTGCATTTGAATACAAATATCATACGACATGTTTTGGGTATTTTAGATGCTATAAAACGATTTTCTGATGTCAGTTAGGAAACAAAAAAGTGACGTCGGTTGTCCTTTAAGGCTTATTTAGTAGAAAATGATGCTTTATGGGGACCTACAAACGGATTCTTCATTTTTAATGGTTTCCTATGGTACATTAATGTTTGGAAGACACACTTTTCGCCTTACACACACTTTCTGTGAACCAATTAAGTTCATAAGCTGAGCTATCACTGTATCTTAATTTTTACAACTTCTGAAAATGAGAAGTTGCTTCTCATAGCATCCACAGTCGGGAGCTTCAATAAAATAAAATAAAATAAAATAATATTAAAATTACATAAATAAATACAAAAAAATAAACACAATACCACAATAAAAAAAAAACATCTTGGCGTATTTGTATTGTCAAAATATTAAAATAATATGAATTAAGTACCGTATTTTCAGGAATATAATTCAATGAATGACATATTTAAAAACCTTTTCCCTACATAAGGTGTACCACATTATAAGGGCCACCAATGAATGACATATTTTAATATGTTTACCATAGATATGGCGCACCGGATTATGAGGTGCATGGTCAGCTTTTGAAAAAAGATGTTCTTTTAGTTGAGCCTAATAGTGCAGAAAATACGGTGCATTGACTTTTATGGGAATTTTTTACATTTTTGACACAATGTCATAAAATATTTTTCGAGGAATATTTTTTAAATAAAGACCTAGCTATCCGGTCAAAAATGGTGGATAAGATGTTGAATTTAAAGCATCAAACAATGAAGAGCTAATCTCTTCGGCAGAGGTAACAAATGTCTATTTAGTCACACGACAGAAAAGGAAAAAAAAACCTCTAATCTCAAACGTGGCGACATAATGACTGGCTTGTACGTTCCCGATTTCACCCCTGATTTAAGCACACAGTCAACGCCTGCGGAATTAGCCGCCTAGGTGGCGAAGCGGCATGAGGTCCGACTGCTCGGACGTTTTCATTCGAACTACTGTATAATTACAAGAGATTATAATTATTATTTTCTTGTGGGTTTGACAAAATGAATGGTACCTTTCTCAGTGATAATCAGGAGGGAGAGTCTAATGTTTAAATGCAACGAGTATCCATTTACAGTAGTGCCTTGATTTAAGAGTGCCCTGATTTACAGGTTTTTTAATGTACCCAAAATGCATTGTGTGTCGCTTTCTCGGTCAGTGACAATACCTACCGTGACGTCACCAACCAACTCAAAAACAAGACTTCCTGAATATTCAGCGTGAGTGTTAAAACGTAAAATATAGCTATATGCAGTGGAATCTTTGTAAAATGCGCTCAGTCGAAGTCATTTGAAGTGATTTTACAAATTATGGACACAACTTGTCCGGAGATGTCGGTTGTCCTTTAATACCTATACTACAAATAAATAATAATAAAGAAATAATTACAGGCCGCACATTGAACAGCAATTTGTTCATTGTATGAATAAAGATGCATTTTGGATTGCATTGTTTAACAACAGGGTGAAATATTAGCATTAAAAATAAAAGTTTTTTTGGGTGCATTCAGGAATGTCGTTATTCGTGTATTTTATATTGTTAGTATGAACAAAAATGCAACCATTCTTTCCAAAATATCACCACAGCTGACCCCACAGTGGCGCAAGCGCCCGAAAGAGCTCCTGTACACCACCTTGACTATGACAACACACCCAAAAAGACCGCACAATGCGTCTAGCAACTAGTACTTACACCAGGGTGGCTCTGAATAATTTTACTCTTCAAAAAAAAAAAAAAAAAAAAAAAAGACAAGAAAAAAAATAATAGAATATAATTAGCACATTGATTATCAAACCATTTTTATTCCCACATGCGCCACCGCATGTAAAGTCAAAACAAAGAGCTAAACTATTCCAGATATTCTTAGGGTGCTTTCAAAAAAAGAAAAAATGAGTACAAATTATGGCAGGCTGACATGAAGACATACAAACTGTACATAATTGTGGCGGTGGGGTTTGTTTTTCGCGACGGTTTTGCACACACACACACACACACACACACACACACACACACGCACACACGCACACACGCACACACACACACACACCACGCACACACACAAATTTAAGTGAACTATAGGATATTACACATTCTAATAATAATAATCCTTAATTTGGTTACATTTTTTTTACATCAACAGTAAAATTCATTAACATTTGAATGAATAAGAAAATAGGTCAAAATTCGAATCACCACAAAATAGCGAAAAAAAAAACAAACAACGAAATAATATATAGAACTTTCCAATATTCTTGCTAATCTAATAATCAAAACTGAAGACAATGTCACCATTTAAAACTTCCTGATTGGCGCAATTATTTTTGTTGGTCTCATCCACTGAAATTAAATAGAATGTGAATGCAACAAATAATCATCTCCCCTTCATGAGTTGAAATAAAATTAAATGACAACGCATCATCAGAAATGTTTCACTAGAACTCAATTGCACCGAATTGATCATCAAAATTACCTTTTAAAGCGAATTGAATTGTGTTCATCTCAATAAACAATTCATGGTTAGGGTTCCTGTTCCATCATAAATAATGACATTCGAGCTAGCTATTAAGCTACCTACCTAGGTATCTATTTGCTACCTGTTAGTTCTCTATTAGCTATCTATTAGCGGTCTAGCTGGCCGGGTAGAACTAGGGTAGTACTAGCTATCTATTAGCTAGCTAGCTTCCTATCTATTTGAGTTACTAGTTGAAATGAAATTAAATGATGACGCATCATCACAAATGTTTTACTTCAACTCAATTTGTTATGCTTAGAATATCTTGTTTTCTATCCTTTCACTCCCACCCCAACCCCATCCCTCTTCAATTGCTGCTGTGGACTGCAAATTTCCCCATTGCGGGACGAATAAAGGTATTCTGATTCTGATTCTGATTCTGAATTGGAGCAAATTTATCATCAAAATCACTTTTTAAAGCGAATTGGATGCTTTTCATATCATGGTTAGGGTTCCTGTTACATCATAAATGATGACAGTCGAGCTAGCTATCTAGCTAACTACCTAGTTAATCGATGAGAAGGTTTCTTCAGCCGTCATCTGTACTTTTTGAAGGTGTCGGACGTTTCTCCTCCTATCCTAGTTATCTATTTGATATCTGTTAGTTATCAATTAGCTATCTAGTATCAGTCTAGATGGCTGGCTCGCTATCTAGCTAATAGCTAGCAAGCTTCCTATCTATTTGAGTTACTTCCGGGTTGAGTGAACGCTGGCGCGTGTGGCTGCCGCTGCTCACCCAGGGAAAAACTTATCATGTAACTGTAAAGTGACCTTGAGAGTTTTGAAGGCCGCTTATAAATGAAATGTATTATTATAATATGTAACCTAACCGTCCACCTGTTCCAGGTGTTCCCAATGTTATGTCCCTTCCCTTCTGAAAAAGGACATCAAAGTTTTTCTTTGGGGGGGTGGGGGGCTGGGGGGGGGGGTCGTGTGTGTCAAACAACGTCCCATTGTTGTGGTGAAGTGTGAAGAGCCCTTGGCCACTCATGCGTTACGCGAGACATTGGAGAAGCGTTGCCGCCACACCTCCTGACTGTGACTCGCAGACACGGGTCAGCGGAGGGTGCGTGCAAAGCCAGGTGGTCCCGAGCAGGTAACCGAAACCTTCAAAATTTTGCACCTGCAGCTGCGCGCCCTCAGGATTGGGAGGGGGGGGGGGACGCCTTTGATGTAAGCTGGTGATTTTCGTCATGCAGGCCTTTGGCATTGGGGTCATTAATAATTACTGATGTGGTGGTTATTCTCGAGAGTTCCCTCTGGTGGTATGCGGAATCTCGGCCACTTCGGTTTGATTGAACTTTTTAGATCCATACTTAATTTATTCAGGAATTGAAAATATGACAAAGCGGCATTCCCAAATTTGATTTTTTTTTCTTGCGGAGATGCCAATAAAGTGCTGGCCAGACGTCTGGAAATGTTTTTTTTCCCTTCCACAAGGGGGCAGCATTTCCTTTTTTTCCATTTTAGCGCTTTGTTCCAGCTTCAGGTGTTGTCAGGTTCTCAAGTTGAAGCGCTATACAGTGATACACCGGCTTACGAACTTGAATACATTACTAATTGTTAACAACTAATTGTTGAATACATTGTGGTATTATATTTTTATAACAGAACCCAGCAACATTTGGAGTAAATATGACCAAGATGTGGTATGAGTGGGGGGCACGGAGGGGTTTGATGGCTCGGTCGTCACCGTGTGTAAAAACGGCCGGTCATTTTTCATCAACATTCCCCACCATGCACTAGCCAGAGCCCACCGCACCCGAATGCATGCGCAGGAGATGATGACAGTCGAAACGCATGAGCTGTGCATTCTGCGGGAGAGGGTGGCAGACCCTCATGTGGGACTCCACCCTCAAAACCTCCTTTCTTCCCCCTTTTTTCAGGCCCCGCTTAAATGAGATATAATCAAAGGCAGCTTGCATTGTGGGTGGAAAGTAGCCACAAACTCCATCTTCAAATGGATTGAGGGATGCCCACCCTTGTCGTGCTGACCAAGGGCCGGGAACGAGTGGTCCCTGTGGAACATGGGACTGGGACCACACAACAATCAATGATTTCTAATACTGCAGCTGACCCCGGTGTTTTGGCAACCGAGGGTTTATTTATGTTTTTGATCCTAGAGGGCTTTTTGAATTGTTTTCTGCGCATGCTACGAGGGGAGAAAAAAGATATTTTAGTATACAGAAATCCCTTGTATATTCCAAGGGTTAGTTCAAACTCATCCCCATGAAGAAGTGACCAAATTTCCCCCCCCCCTCAAAAAAAGATACAATAGAGGAGTTAATAAAGGGGAGTAAAAGAAGCTACTTTCATGAAACAGCAAAACCCTTCAGTAAATCGCCATGGTGGGGTGAGGTTTAATTTGGATCGTTCCTACAACCGACTTCTAAGGCAACATGGGCTTAGTTTTGCTGATAAGGTAATACCAGATCAAATGGGGCAATCAGGCCAGTCGTAGACATCATACTCAGGCAGGACAATATAAGTAATCAGTCAGGACAATAGAAGTAATCAGTGTAGCCACATGGAGTAGTCCTCTGCTCCCCCCTACCTGAGAGCAGGGATCAATCATAGCAGAGTCTGGCACCGCCACGTCTGGACAGTAGGGATATATATCGGGCCAAAACTACCAGCAAAATATTTCAATTCGCTGACGAAGCCTCTTGGATAAGAAGCAAACCGTCCGACACCTTCAAAGAAATACAGATGACGGCTGAAGAAACCTTCTCATCAATAGAGCGGAAAGAAAAAAAGAAACATCTTTTTCAGTTCATTGTTAAAATGCCCACTGAGCTGAAGTTTTATGGGCATGTGCTTACCACTAATCTACCGCGCTGCGTCATGTTGCGTGAACGGGCTGCGGTTTTATCGCAGAGTGCTCGGCGTGTGTGCGGCATGCTGCCCCGCGTGTGGAGTAGTGAATCGGCTGATCTGACATCTTAGCTCAAATGGTGTCAAACATACAGAGCGTGATCACAGGCAGACGGTTTTAATTTGTTAGCCGGGTGGAAAATGTGAGACAGCATCGGTGACAACATGTGATACAGCTGACGACGACATGAAAAGTCCACTTACCACTTGTGTCTTTTTAAAGTGGGAGCCATGGGCAATGGGGTGTGGGGGTTCAAAATAATGTGGAAAATGGACGACAAAATGGATGAAAAAGCATTCATTATGCATCAACGAGATGCTGTAAATAGCTAGCTAACTAAATATCCAGAGAGAGCTAGCTCGTTAGTTAGATAGCTGGCTAGCTAGCGTGACAATATTTCAAGCTAGCTAGTAAAATAGATTGTCAAACTATCCATCCCTCCATCCATTTTCCAGTCCGCTTAATCCTCATTGGGGTCGCGGGGGTGCTGGAGCCTATCCGAGCCATCTTCGGGCACCAAGCTGGGAACACCCTGAATTGGTTGCCAGCCAATCGCAGGACACACAACGAGCAAGAAATATTCTCAAACTAGCTAGCTAGCAAGTAAAATATATTACTAAACTAGTTAACTAGCTAGATGAATAGATTGTCAACTTGCTAGCTAGTAAGCTAGATAGCTTGTCAAGATAGTTAGCTAGAAATATTGTTAAGCTGGCTAACTAGCTTGTAAAATAGATTGTCAAACAAACGAGCTAGAAATATTGTCAAGCAAGCAAGCAAGCTAGCTAGCTAGTAAAATAGATTGTCAAACTAGCTAGCTAGATAAATAGATTGTCAACTTGATAGCTAGCTAGCAAGATAGTAATACTCCCTCAGGAGTGACGTTGTAACTTCCAACATCTGCATTTTCAGAACCTGAGTTATTGGTTAAAGGCCACATGACTGTTACCCAATAGCTTTTGGATAATAAATACATTTTTGGCTCTGAAATTTGTGCTTGTGAAGGTTGTTTTTCATCCATGTTGTTTCATTCTCAGGGCGTTGAATCAATCACAACTGGAATCTTGTCCAAAAACATGTTTCGCCTCTCTGAGGGAGCTTCATCAGCCCGTGGAACAAGATTGGTGCTTAGTTATTTTCCCGAAATAAAACTAATGGACTTTCTTGCAGTATATTAACGTTTAAAATGTTGAGAATCTCCATGAGAATCAACGAGTCCGCAATTGGCTGGTGATTTTGACCCTCACTTGTTTCACCCAAAAGCAGCCTTAAAGGAAAACCGACGTCGCTTTTTTGTTTCCTAACTGACATCAGAAAAACGTTTTATAGCATCTAAAATACCCAACACACGCAAACTGATATTTTTAGTCAAATGCAAAACACCAATAAAAATGACTTAAAGTGTCCAAAATCTGCAAAAAATTGAGCTGCGAATTGGGCATTTTCAGAAAGTCCCGCCCCCAGTTCGTGACGTCACGCCAAGACGTCTTGCATTGCTTGTGAATCAAAACAATGGCTTCAGATTCGGAGAATATGCTTTCTTGTTACACATCCAGTTATGAATATGATTCAAATAGTTCTGAAGAGGAAAGCATACATGTTTGCAATCGATTAAAGAATTATGAGTGCCGTTTTGAGGCAACATTGGGGGAAAATCTCTCACTCCAAAAAAAGAGGCACAAAATGGCGACCTCCAGTGGCCACCTCCGCTTACACAGGCTAATAAATTCCTTATATGGACCTTGGATGCCCTCTTCTGGCGGCTTTTGGGTGCAACACGGTTCTCAGACCAAACATGTACAGCACAATACATTGACGTGATTGAAGGACTGCTACAATGTGTCTTTTTTCGGTCAGGAGGCGGTCCTTTCATTACATCACGTACGGACTCGTCACCAACTCAAAACCAAGACTTCCTGAATATTCAGAGCGAGTCTTAAAACGTAAAATATAGCTATATGCGGTGGAATCTTATTAAAATACGGCCAGTAGGAGTCATTTTACAAATTATGGACACAACTTTGTTGTCGGTTGTCCTTTAAATGAAAACAAATTAACATGCCAAAAGTAAAATTAGATTTTATTTTTTGATTTATTTTGTTTAAAAATTAGTCAACCATTCCCTGTAAGAACAACCACCCCCCCCCCTCCTAGCATAAATACATAGACGTGAGGACATTAACTCATTCAATGGCAGACGATGCGCAAATATGTTTCCACTCCAGTGCCAGGATTTTTGTCATTTTCACTCAAATTGCAGGACCCACATAATATTGTGTTTTAGGACTACATACATAAGAAACCTTGACTCTATTCTTTCATCAGAAAAAAAAGTTAATTCTTAAATTATATGGGTCTGGAGTTATCTGACTTTGGAATGGGGACGGCTGTACAAAATACAATACAATACAATACAATACGTACATATTGATTTATATAGCGCTTTAACAACAGCTGAAGCTGGAACAAAGTGCTAACATGGACAAAAGGCAAATGCTGTCCCCTTGTGGAAAGGAAAAACATTGCCAGAGGTCTGACCAGCGCTTTATCAGCACCACCCGTAAGAAAAAAACAAAACTCGAAAAAAATTGGGAATGGGGCCCGACATCATATTTTCAATTCTCAAATAAATTTGGGGATGGCAGTGAATCTTCCAATATTCATAATTGAACTTTTCCTGAGTTGGGTGGGCGATAATCAGCGTCAGAATATTTCCGATTATTTTCAAGGCATTTATTTGTTTTACTTAATTATTTATTTTTATTTGTAAGACGAGCAACTAATAAAATCTGCCCCGAATTGTTCCCGTCCGTTTGGATGCTCACAAAGAAACAAGCACACGTTGTAAATGGTCTCACTTCCTGACAACAGCATGCCCCATTTCTCACCTCGTAAAACTTGTTTATCTCATATACAGCACCCCCGACGCCCCACACAAACTATTTTTTTCTGGAAGAATCTCAACTCCTTTTGATCCCAACAAGTGCCACGCCGAGGGCAAAGTGTCAGACGTTACACTAAATCACCGCCGACAATTTACAGAGCGACGCCAGTGGAGGGTTGGGGGGGGGGGTGAATCAGCCGCAGAAACGAGACAAAATGGGGGGTGTCCAACAATGCGTCACTGATCCCAGAGCGCTTTCATCTCTTTCCGATAAGTGCCATACCTAATCAGGTTAAAGCAGCGCATGCCGTGGAAAAGGGGGGAGAGGAAATTCCGGCCAAAACGGTAACGTATCTGTTCCGCTTTCATGCGTCGCATTCCTCCGGCTAATTAGGAGTAAATATCTGACCCCGGAGAGAGAAAATGTCCACATTAGTCCAAAGTGAGGCAGTCGGTGTGGTCCATCTGCACTCCCACCGTCACTGCCCCCCCTCCCCTCCTCTTCCCCACGCTAATTTGGCGCACAGATGACAAAAAAAAAAACACTGCACAGTTCTCATCGCCGCCTGCCATTAGGCCTCATCATCGTTGACAAGCTGTTCTCATAGTGGATTATCCATCGCCACCGTAGATCGGAGGGTCACGCCACCTTTTTTCATCTACAGGGCCTTTTTCAAACACTGCTGACCTTCAATCGGTGGTACAATGGAGGACATTTTTATTTCTATGATACAATTAGCAATAGTGTGGTGGGACTATCCTGTTGTTGATTTTTGTGATGTAGGGATTGTTGACAAATATGGTTGAAGTTACAACGGTTAGCAGTGTGCTAGTACCGAAAATTACCGGGCTCTAAAGTACTGTACAGTGATACCTTGGCTTACGAACTTAATTGGTTCCCAGACAGAGTGTGTAAGGCGAAAAGTGTGTATCCCAAAAATTAATTTCCCACAGGAAACCATTAAAATGAGAATAATCCGTTCCCAGGTCCCCATAAAACATAATTTTTTACTTTCTAATTTTCTAAGCCTTAAAACTACACAAAATATACCTTATTTTATGTATAATAAATGTGTTTCCAGTTTCCACAGCATTAAACACTTGATGAGGAACGTAACCTTCTTCTTTCACCATCTTGAGGAATGATCCCTTGTAGGTGCTTTCTCTGCGATAATTTTGTCTAGTTCCTCATTAATTGTGTTCTGTTTAGCTGGGTTGATAGATTTTTGCCACGTTTGTACAGATGGCTTGTGCGGGTTGTTTGTGGAGCCTGACTGTTGGGATATTTTAACCTTGCAGTCTACACTCTGCCTTTGAACTATCAAAGTTGAAACTCTCTCACTGTCGTCTGCCTGTCTCTTTAATGTTTAATAATACTAATAATAAATTTCATTTCAAAGCGCCTTTCAAAACTCTCAAGATCAGTTTCCTCCCCTTGCTGTGGCGTTCTTGACCAATCATGTGGCTTTAGCCGAAGACTGGGGGAGGGGGGGGGGACAAAAACAGTCAGCTGCCATTTTGTTGTTAGGAGAACATGCTCGTTCGCGAACAACACATCACTCATTGTGGCAGCTCCGTGTGTATCCCGAAAAATAGTTCGTATGCCAAGGTAAAATTTTCATGAATTTAATGTTTATAAACTGAAACGTTCGTAAGCCAAGGGGTTTGTAAACCGAGGTCTCACTGTATTTGGATTGGGTTAGATTAAATTGAATCAGAATCAGAATCATCAGAATCATCTTTATTGCCAAGTATGTAGGACACACAAGGAATTTGTTTCCGGTAGAACACGCTGCACTAGTATCGTTGTCAAAAAAACTGCTAAGTGGCACTATACAGTTCCATTTTGGCTACTGTTGAAAGAGTTCAAAGAGTTAATGGCTTGGGGGAAGAAGCTGTTTAAATGTCTAGCCTTTATTAGTCTCGCAGCGGGGAAATTTACATTTCATAGCAACATAGTGATGAAAGTCAGAGGAAAGGAAAGAGGTAGAAAAACAAAATACAGGAGCAGCTGTAAAGGCAGCTACTCTTGCGACGCCATCTTGAAGTCAAAAAAAATATAAAAAAAAACCTGATATGATATAAATATGACAACACAAAAGACAGACAATCATTCAATTTTAAGCACTTTCTGCACCCTCTTTGTTGTATGAAGTAGTTCTAGATGAAAGAAAGGATCAGAGTGTCCTTATCACCAGTGGATCAGGGATGTCATGGTGAAATGTGCACATCGGCTAGAAGCTAAATGTTGAAAGCAAACAGGAAGCTGTAGCATCCATTGACAAAAACAGAGGGGCTCGCATCTCCTGTACTGTACTGTACTGTAAATCCGCTTCAATTCCTAGGCGCGACAGTTCCACATACGCATTGGCGCTCTGCTCTAACGCTACAGCGATGACAGATTTTGTGGACTACATATATTTTGTGGATTTTAAGGCGCACCTTCAATGAATGTCATATTTTTAACCTTTTTCCATCGATAAGGCTCATGGTCAGCTTTTTAAAAAAAATAATAAGGCTTTTAGGTGCACCCCATAGTGCAGGAAATGTTTATCGGGTACAAAAAGTTACCAAATTGTAAAAGTCAAGTGTCGATGGGACAAGAGCAGAACATCTGCTGGTGTGTTTGAACATCTGCTTCTTGACAGATCTTCCGCACACACACACACACACGCACACACACGCACACACACACACGCACACACACCCACCCACCCACACACACACACACACACACATACACACACACACACACACACACACGCATACACGCACACACACACGCACACACACACACACACACACACACACACACACACACACACACACACACACACACACACACACACACACACACACACACACACACACACACACACACACACACACGCACAGACACACCAACCGTTGGCCAATTTAATTTAGGGCAGAGATTCACGATCGACTTCTGGTAGGCCTCCAGCTTCAGTTGACGTTTATGGTCCTCACTTCATTGTTCTGGCAATATTTATGCTCCTCTACTTGGCTCGTCATGAGCTTGGCGCTTTTAATTTTATTGCCTCGTCGTTCATTTTTGTTTTGTTTTTGTTTTTAATTTCACAGGTTTTCTGAAAATGTGTCAGAATGCTTTTATTGTAATACATGGAAGGTGATTAGTATATGGGCACTACATTTATTTATTTATTTTTGTCATTTGTGAGAGTACTTCCTGATTCATGGCGAATGATGGATGGCATAAGATCGTTTATAACCACCACTGGGCCAATATCTACGAAAATGCGGTTCACAGATTAATAAAAGCGGTGTTTCATCTTGGGTGCTTGCATATTTAAATGTCAACTATCATCTTTCATGAAGCACTGATAGATTTGCTGCATGTCTGAAATCGGGCCATTACTTGGCAAAAAAATATTTTGTTTTTCTCTGTCTACCCTGCGATTGACACTTCCCAACTTACGAACGAATTACATTCAGAGCGTTCGTTAGTAAGGTGAATTTGTCCGTAAGTTGCTTCAATTATGTATTTTGTGTGGAATGTATGATTAAGGCTTATGTAAGTACAGTGAGACCACAACTTACGAACGCCTTATAATACGAACCTTTCATCATACGAACGTCAAATTTATGAAAATTAAGCCTTATAATAAGCACTATTTTCATAATACACACCCACCATGGCCGGTCCATCAAGCACATGACATTCGGATCTGGCGGAGTGATCTTCGGCGGAAGCACACGACCGAACAGCGCTCCAGCCGGCGCTGCTTTCCACACCCCCTCTCATTGAATGCACACGTCGATCGCCTACTTGGAGCGTTTTGCTGATAATTTTACTATTATGGGACCGGAAAATAAACACCACAGGCTCGTGTTCAGTCTCAGTTCAAGTGTGGTGCGTTACTATGAATAAATTGAAGAAACTACCAGCCGTACACGTCTACTCTGCTCTGTTTATTTGTCAGCCAAGACTCGGGGTGCGTTCAGGTTCGAGAATAGCGCACGACTTCTTATGACTCTTGGCTGTTTGGAAAGCATTGTCTAACTGAATGAGCAGGGACAAACATTTGCCAACGTTTTTGTGTTGCTACACTTGAACGCACCCCCATGCCAAGATGCGATAGAAGTGATTGTGATTGGCTAAAGGGTAGAGTCTTTATTTTGTCGCGTTTTATTCCGCGTCCGTGGAATCATCGGACTTGCGCCTTTTGTTGTAATAAAATCTCTGCCAGCACCTACGGGACTCGAAGTGAATTCAGATGACATCGAGGAGCTTGTTGCTGACCATAATGAGGTCATCAACACAGAGAATTTGATTTGCCTTCAAGAGGACAAGCAGAAGCAGGCCATTCAACAGTTAATGTGCAGTTTTTATTGAACAGTTCTATCCAGAAAAGGCTATGAGAATCATCAACATGATGAATGATAATGTGAAGCCTCAGTTTCGTAAGACCTTACAAGTCAGAAAGCAACAGGTGTCAATTATGAGCCATCAATGACCATCACAAATGTAAATAAAGTGACTTTATTATAAAGTGCAGTGTATTTCTTTCATTACAATACAATAGCACATTTATTATACATAGGATAAGGTAGGTTGTGTGTAGTTTTAAGGCTTATTTAGTTGAAAATTATATTTTATGGAAACGGAAGGAGGAGAAGATGCCGACACGTCCTCCCGTCTGTCATAATGGGAAATGTGAGATTGCTCCAAGACAAGATGGACGAGCAAGCGGTGCTAATGCAACATCAGATAGGAGTATCGTGAAACCAGTTTGCTGGCCCTCACGGAAACACTGCAGTCGGCTATCACTCAAGACACACAGTTTGAGGGCTTTCGTATGATCAGACATGATTGCAGGGAACGGTAAGAAGAAAGGAGGGGTAATTGTTGTGTTTGTAAACGACAAATGGTGGAACCCTGATCACATCACGATCAAAGTCTGCGCTCGCGACACTGAACATTTTTCGAAATACCCATTCGTATAATTGTTGTTGACGAATGCTCGTAAGTCTGGGAGTGTCTGTACAATACAATAGTATATATCAATAGTATATATCGATTTATATAGCGCTTTAACAACAGATTAGGCGAATCGGAAAATGGATTAATGGAATCCTTCTATTTGGCAAAAATTTTCAAAATGAGGAAAAACTAACGCAATTATCACCTCCCCCAAAATGGAGTTAGCCCACCGTGGTTCCATTTGCATGATGCTAATCCTGCGGCTATCCAGTAAAACAAATGTCCACCCCTACAGTATCAGCTCCGCCGTTGATGGAGGAACATGCTATCACGTTACAATACTTGGTATTCACTGTCACAAAACTATGCACGCACAGGGAGGTCTCAAAACATCTAAAGCAAGGTGGGCTTCCCATTGATCCAATTTCGAATGTTGTGACTTCAAGGGAAAAACAAAATCAATCACGCACTGTCACGCTCGACACCAAGGATGATCAATATTCACACCATTATGAATATTCTTGGATACTTTTGGGCTTCCCCCTTTGGGATAATGTCGGATTCCGCTGGTGGTGCCTTATGGTCAAGGAGGGCTAGAACTGTTGAGACGTTGCACATCTGTGCACCTTCTGGGACTTTTTCGACTTATGTGGATGCACATGAGACACACACAAACACATGTTCGACTCAGGTGGGCCACAGACAAGGTAATGTGTCGGATCATAGTCAGACAGAGCACATTTCCTGGATAAGTATTGCCCATCAAATCTGGATAATATTTGTTATTTTTGTTATTATTGTTAGAGTATTCTTTCATTAAATCATCCATGGCAATTCGGATAATTTTGCCATTCGCAGTTGGTTTAATGCAGTCATTTTTTGCCGCGGGCCACATTGTAGTTATGGTTTCCTCTTTGGGGCTGTTTTTACGTTGGCGAAGCCATTTCAATGTTTAATACCGCCACATATCACATATAGAGCGCACAACAAATTAACATACCTGTCAACCAGCTGTATTTTGCCATATTCTGTACGATTTTTGCACATTACGGCATACAAGAAAGTTTGTACGGGAAACGCAATAATTGTTAAAGGAAAACTGATGCCTGTAAAATCACTTCAAATGACTTCTACCGAGCGTATTTTACAAAGATTCCACCGCATATAGCTATATTTTACGTTTTAAGACTTGCGCTGAATATTCAGGAAGTCTTGTTTCGAGTTGACGACAATTCCTGACGTCACGTCACGTCAGGAAAGCCCCTGACCGAGAAAGCGACACACAATGCATTTTGGGTACTTTGGGTTGATCCGTGTTGATGGCGAAGGAAGAAGGCAAACATATAAATAACGAGAGGGTGAATCGTTGTGTGTTGCACCAAGACTACTATTTGATACTAGTTGACACATATTCCCAGCAGACAAATCAGCCCATTTCCAACGGAGCTTGGGCGCCATCTTGTGCATTTTCTGGGACACTACATTGGAGTCCTGACACCTCGAATTGATGCAAAAGGACTTCTTTAATCGATTGCAAACATTTATGCTTTCCTCTTCAGAACTATTTGAATCATATTCATAACTGGATGAGTAACAAGAAAGCATCTTCTCCGAATTTGAAGCCATTGTTTTGTTTGGGTATTTTAGATGCTCTAAAACGTTTTTCCAATGTCAGTTAGGAAACAAAAAATGGTGTTGTTGTCCTTTAAATATAATTTTGGGGTATTTTCGATTCCGTTTTCGTCATTAAATATTAGCCGTCACGTTAATTCTCACAAATATCGCTACTCGTAAAAAGCAAAGTCGACCATCGAGAAAACTAGTCAGTGCGAAAAGTCTCCAGAAGAAACAAAAGTTCCAAGAAGAAAACTTCCGTCTGGTCAAGTGGAATTTTATTTTGAAATCAGTCAAATGAGACATTTTACCAGGTTTTTTTCGCCGTAATATCTTTTATATATTTTTGTAAACATTGTACATCGTAAGAATACAAATTCAAATGTTTTTTTTTTGCTGTGGAGAAATTCAATTTGTCCACAGCAAAAAAAGCCACAATGCTTGACAACAAAGAAGATACTGATTATTGCTAGAAATATGTTGTAACTTGTTCAAAGTATTCATGTTTACATGTGAAATTGTGTTAATACAATTGCTAAATGAAATATTACACATGCGTACGTTTTTTTTTTTTGTCAGCAAGGAAAAATTGCTCGCAGCGTCTCGCGGGTTGACAGGTATGAATTAATGAATGACTTTTCTTAATCTGAAGTCAAGAATAATGACTCTTATTGTGGTCTACATGGGACAATTTGAAATTTTGGTTCGGACTTTAGCAAGCATCATGGCACTTGACATATTTTATTCTCTTTCACGAGCCGAATAAAATGATATGGCGGGCCAGATTTGTCCCCCGGGCCATGACTTTGACACCTGTGGTCTACTGTTTGTTGTAATATCAGGGATGACAATGCCATTTTTGTTTTCCTTTCAGTTGAATTTCTTAGTTGCTGTGAATCGGCGGGTGCCGCCGTAGTGGGGGCGGTCAACCCGGGCTGCTGAATTCTAAGAGAGGACTAAAAGAAAACTAAAACATTTGAGTTGTTATGGAACAATTTTAACTAATGAAAAAATCTTTTTACTGTAGAGGTGCCATCCAGAGGGGGCGCAAAGTTTCCCGTGTTTGTTAAATTAAAATAATATCTGGCTGTAACAGTGGTCAAAGCATCATTTTGAGAGTACTAAATTTTAAGGCATTGCCTGTTTCAATGGTTTTATGAGGTCCGGATAAGTCCAGATAAGGAATGAAGACCACAGTTGCTGATAAGTTTAGAACTGGTGTTTCATTTGAACACTAAATGTCACCCCATTTCCCACTGCAACTTCTTTAAAAACAAAGAAATATAAAGTGGACGAGAAACTGAAATAACAGCAAGAGTGAGGTTTCTGAAGGGGTACACTCAAAGTCCTCACCACTGTAGTGAATTTGGTTAAAATATCGTTTTACTTTTTGTGGTATGAACTTCGTCCTCTCAGTAACCACGCACACACACACATATAAACACACACAGTGAGTAAAAAGTGTGTGAAATGAAAATACACACCAAAAAAATCATTTTGGGTGATTTTGTGAGGACCTCTCTGAAACTTTAACAGATGCATATATAGACCCTCCAGAAGCCTTAAGCATGAAAAAACTTGTGAGGACCGGCCAAAAGGTCCTCACTACGTATGGTATGAAATGTTAGTGGTCCTCACAAGACCAGTCATACAAAGACACACACACACAGGCCTGTATATGCTCTCTGTATTTTTTAAAGAGTCCTCTGATTGACCCGATGAAGACCAAAGGCTCCAATCACTCGTAGTGTGCGATTAAGTGTACGCACGGCATGCGAGTGTGTGTTAGCAGCTGCGTTGGCGACCACACAAACGCACTTTGGACGTCGCCCTATCGTTTGCACATTACACCCTGGAAAGGAGTCCAGATATGATCGAGAAAAAAAAAAAGTCTCGACCTTCATTTCACCTATAAGCAAATGCCCCCCCAACCCATCCAGTCAGCCAGCCCCACATGTGACTATCCACATCGATAGTACGTGTGTGCAGTGTCAGTTTTGACTTACCAAATAAGGTCCCTTGCCCCCGTAAAGCGACAAACGCTTCAGGTCAAGAACTCCCTGAAATGGAAAAGAGCCGGCGTTAAAGCTTTATTTATGACGTTGGATGGTCTCGTCTTATTATGATGACAAGATCTTGAATATATTTGTTAACCGTACGTCTTTGCTACGGTAAACATCGTTCATTAATTTCAAGTAACACAGACACCTCCCGACTTGGAGAAAGCGATTGACCGTGTCCCTCGTGAAGTTCTGTGGAGGCTGCTTCGGGAGTATTGGGTACACGACCAATGTCAGAGTCTGGTTCGTATTGCCGGCAATAAGTCAGAATCGTCACCAGTGAGGGTTGGGCTCCGCCAAGGCTGCCCGTTGTCACCGATTCTGTTCATAACCATTATGGACAGAATTTCTAGGCGCAGCCGAAGCGTTGAAGGTTTCCGTTTTGGTGGCCTCAGTATAGCATCTCTGCTTTTTGCAGATGATGTGGTACTGTTGGGGCCTTCAAGTGGAGCTCTCCAACTCTTTCTCGAGCGTTTCGCACTCGAATGTGAAGCGGCTGGGATGAGAATCAGCACCTCCAATGGTTCTCAGTCGGAAAAGGGTGGAGTGCCCTCTCCGGGTCGGGGAGGAGATTTTGCCTCAAGTGGAGGAGTTTAAGTATCTGGGAGTCTTGTTCACGAATGAGGGTGTGAGGGAGCGAGAGGACGACAGGCGGATCGGTGTGGTGTCTGCTGTAATGCGGACTTTGTACCAGTCTGTCGTGGTGAAGAAGGAGCTGAGCCAAAAAGCAAAGCTCTCAATCTACCGGTCGATCTACATCCCAACCCTCATCTATGGTCACGAGCTATGGGTTGTGTCCGAAAGAACGAGATCCCGGATGCAAGCGGCCGAAATGAGCTTTCTTCGTACGGTGTCCGGGCTCTCCCTTAAGAGATAAGGTGAGAAGCTCGGTCATCTGGGAGGAGCTCAAAGTCGAGTCGCTTCTCCTCCACAGAGAGAGGAGCCAGATGAGGTGGCTTGGGCATCTGATTAGGATGCCCCCAGGATGCCTCCCTGGTGAGGTGTTCCGAGCATGCCCCACTGGCAGGAAACCCCGGGGACGACCCAGAACACGCTGGAGAGAATATCTCTCCCAGCTGGACTGGGAACACCTCGGGATCCCCCAGGACGGGCTACAAGAAGTGGCTGGGGAGAGGGAAGTCTGGGCTTCCTGACTGAAGCTGCTGCCCCGCGACCAGACCCCGGATAAGCGGGAGAAGATTGATGGATGGACAGACACCTCCTGACATAGTTGCGTCCATAATTTGTCACTTTAAATAACTTCAACTGACCACATTTTACAAAGATTCCAGTGCATATGGCTATATTTGACTTTTTAAAATTTGCGCTGAATATTCAAGGATGTTTTCGAGTTGATGACGATGCCTGATTTGACGTGAATTTAGGAACCCGCTCAGGCATTTGCAGCCGTAGCGCACCAGCCGGAGGCGAACGAGGGGCTAACCGGCGTTAGCAATTCACCGCTTTGATAACCGCTGTCATCCTCTCATCCCAACAATGGGGATGAAGGTCCTTACAATGGTGAAAGAGAGCAATCGCCAATATGTATAATAGTGGAGCAAACCGATCGGACAAGCATCCAGCTGTTGTTAGCTCGTAGCCGTAGTGCACCAGCCGGAGGTGAACCAGGAGCTAACCGGAGTTAGCGATTCACCGCTTAGATAACCGCTGTCATCCTCTCATGTTGTTTTCTGCTCCTCTCGAGGCTGATCATCCAGCTCCTAAATTATTTTGTTGAACGTATACAAGTAAAATGGAGCTCTTCCAAGCCAAAGATGATGACATTCTTCAGAAGGGGGACCGAGCTCTTTGGTGTATCCGAAAAGACACTTTGATGACAGTCAAACCTAGTACGTATCATTCCGACAGTCAGTCTTTTCTTTGAATCCAACACGAAGGCTTTTCTTGAGCCCGTGATTAAATTCTCGATTTTCTTATTATGAACTCCATTGTATAGAAGGCCATTCATACGTCGGTTCATCACTTTTCATCTTGAAAGTTTAAACAACGTTTTGCATGCACAACCATTAAAGAATCTACAATGATGTCGACATGTTGTAGCTTTTGTTTTCATGTCCTTATATGCCACATATCACCAAAGTTGATCCTATATTGCTCATTCACGGAGCTTCATATATGCTTCATATGTCGTGTCCTTCACCAGTTTCGTCCAGTGCCAAAAACCCTGGCACTGGAGTGGACACATTTTTTGCACATGTCTGGCAGTGAATGAGTTAATATCCAAATGCTACTTCGAACAAATTTAAATCAGGTGTGCAAAAGAATAGTCCACCGTTCCACCAGATTGATTTTTTTTTTGTGTGCAGTACATGTGTTTGTACGAACGAGGGCTTATCTGTGTTGTCCGATTGAAATTAGTATACATGTAATGCAGTTGCAGAGAAAATAAGACGAAAAAAATAATAAAAAATAGATTTTTTTTAAAGAATATATTAAAAAGACCTCCTATTCAATAAACATGACAAATAGAAACAGCCGATATTGGCTGAAGAGTTTTTTTTTTTTTTCATATCACAATATGACTTTTTTTTACGATCATTGACGTAGTTCGTGAACAAACTGAATAGTAATCAAATCCCACCAATGTAGACCAAAAAAAAAAAGATTAAACTGCAGAGTTTGCAGATTAAACTGCTGAAATTGCAGGGCAAAACGAACCTTGAAAAAAACAACAATACACTAGCTAAAAATGCTTGCATAGAAAAATGTCACAATCCAACACAAAGCCAAAGAAGAGCAAGATCAAAAGAAAAAAAATACCATAAAACAATAATACTTACAATCGAGAGACAAGTGAGCAAAAACGACAATTTTGAGATCAGGAGAGAGCAGCAACAACATTAATAATCGGACTACAAACAAGCCCTTAAATATATGCCTTAACTTGATGAGCAAAATTGGTAGCAGGTATGCACGCTGAAGGGAAAGCCCTCTTATGCCACCTGCTGGTGACACACCTGAAAACAGGGCCATGACAAGTGCAACATGACTATTCAGATCATTTCAATGTTATGGAAAATTGTTATGAAAAAATAAATTATATATATATATACTCAACTGGAATGACCAGATGATGACATCCAGACTTTTCCTTTTTTATCAGTTTCCATTACATTATGACTTTTTCATTGAACCATTTCAACTCTGTCATCCTATTATGACTTTTTTAATGTGTTTTAATAGTTCCATTCTATCCACCCCACCACCCCTCTCTTCTTTGACCACCAATCCCCATGACAACGTTTGCCAAAGTCCTGCTTGCCCATCAAACACACTCTCAATACCAGCGACTGCTTTATCCGTCAAGCACGCCGGTAATAAATCCCACTGATAGTGCATGCGTGGGTGGTACAGATCTCGCCATTTCCTTGGGTGGTCAATTTTGGAAAGGATCGAAAAGTGTAGAATTCAAAAGGGGATTCTCATCCAGCCTATAAAACGGATGCGTGGAGGGAAAAGTGCCAGAGATTATATAAAGGGATTTTATACTGCAACCACCTTGCAGGTAAACTGAAAAGTTGGAAATTATACGCTAGTAAAGAACATTTTCTTTTGGCGGCGTGGCACTCGGATGTAAAACTGTGTGTGTGTGTGTGTGTGTGTGTGTGTGTGTGTGTGTGTGTGTGTGTGTGTGTGTGTGTGTGTGTGTGTGTGATTACAATTGATATAAGGCCAAAAGGGGGAAATTGATTAAAGGGAATGAGTGAGCAGGATGTATGTAAATAAACCAATCTAAGATAAGATAAGATAACCGTTTATTTATTATCTGATGTAATTTTTGCTATCATATTTTCCGGTGTATAAGGCGCACTGGAGTATAAAGCCTACCCCCAATGAATGGTGTATTTTGAAACTTGTTCCATATATAAGGCACACCAGAGTATAAGGCGCACCTTCGATGAATGAAAAACATTTTCCAAATATAATATAGAAATTCATAAAAGATTTCAAAATATTAGGCACCCCACATTATAAAGCGTGACAGGGTTAAGCAGTACTTATACAGGGGGAAATTGAGTCGTGGCTGCTGACAGTAGTTGCGAGACCTGTCGTGGCTCAATATTACATCACATATAAGGCACACCTGCGTATAAGGTGCAGGGTCATCCTTTGAAGAAAATCTAAGCTTTTGTGTGCACCTTGTACACCGGAAAACACATAAACTTTATTTAGTGAACAGAGGCTCTCTCTCTCTCTCTCCCTCCATCCCCATATATATACACACATATATATATATATATATACATATACACACACACACACACACACACACACACACACACACACACACAAGTCTCGTTATATCGATATCGGTTATCGGCTTCACAGTGCAGAGGTCGCCGGTTCGCGTCCCGGTCCGGCCTCCCTGTGTGGAGTTTGCATGTTCTCCCCGGACCCGCGTGGGTTTTCTCCGGGTCCTCCGGTTTCCTCCCACACTCCAAAAAACATGCATGGCAGGCAGATTGACCACTCCAAATTGTCCCTAGGTGTAAGTGTGAGAATGACTGTTGTACGTCTTTGTGCCCGAAGACAGCTGAGATAGGCTCCAGCAACCCCCGCGACCCTAATGAGGATTAAGCGGTACGGAAAATGAGATGAGATTAATATGCCAATCAATAAAATGCAATTAAATATTTTTAAACACAAAAATGACCCAGTAAATGATGGTTACATATGTTATAATAATACAAATCAATGAGTTCTACGTGTGTGACCTTGTATGTCACACAGTAATGTAACTGTTTTGTCCTTCCCCTGAACTACATCGACATCTCGCGAGTGAAAAGTAGAATGGATACATTGAAACTACATTTCAAAGATATGGAATTAAGGGTTGATTTGATGTCTCATAACTATACTGGGAATTGCCCAATGTAAAAAAATAAAATCAATAAAATAAAAAAAAACATCTCAGAGTCCTGTAATGTCACTGAATGTAAAATGACAGTAAATAAAGTGAGGAAATAAATGTTGAGTCGTGTCATTGTGGAAGGTTTCCTGTGGCTTGCAGCATTTTGAAGCAAGACAGGGTGCACCTTCCTGCGGTCTGCGTCCTTCATCCTCTTTTTGACTTGCGGGTACGCCATACTCGCAGCTTGACGAGTAACGAATCACTTTGACTATTTTTTTCCCCTCTCTTTCATTCTTTTCACGGGCATCATGCTCGCTTTTGCGGCATCTTTCATTAGCCTGGGTAAGTTTTTTGTGAGTTTATTATAGATAATTCGTTTTAACTGAGCAAAAAAATATAGTATTATAATGTAAATTGATTTTTTTCTCATTAAAATGTTCAAAAATGTGATTTGATTGAAATATTGCATCTCACAATGTTTCCATTTATCGTCTTAGTTTGTTTCAAAGTGATATTTTTGATCATCCATTTCCTTATTTATGCAAATTACTTATATTATTTAAAGGGGATCTAAAATGAGAATGTAAATACAAATACAGTAAAGTCTCGTTATATCGATATTCAAGGGAGTCCGAAAAAATATCGATATAACCGGGACTATCGATATATCCGACCCTGTTTGCATGTAATTTTCTCCGTGCGTGCATAGAAATAGTATCGAGATAACCGGGACTATCGATATATCCGATATCGATATAACGAGACTTTACTGTATATGTACATAATTTTCCATTTTGAATGGCTTTTTTTTATTCATTAATTCTCCTCACTTTACATCCATTAACATTTATTGCAGGAACATTTTCTTTGAGAGGATCTTGTTTCTTTATATTTAAATTATAGTACTTTGTTCTTGATTGTTTTTCTTCATCTATTTTTAAAGGACAGCCAACGTCACTTTTTTGATTTTTAACTGACATCAGAAAAACGTTTTATAGCATCTAAAATACCCAAAACACGCAGTATGATATTTTCAGTCAAATGCAAAACACCGGTAAAAATGACTTAAAGTGTCTAAAATCTGCAAAAAAATTGAGCTGCGAATTGGGCATTTTCAGAAAGTCCCGCCCCCAGTTCGTTACGTCACGTCAAGACATCTTACATTGCTTGTGAATCATTCCTTTCATCACTTTGCTGCTGTGGAATGTAAATTTCTCCACTGTGAGACTAATAAAGGCATATCCAATCCAATCCAATCCAAAACAATGGCTTCACAATCGGAGAATCACAACCAGTTATGAATATGATTCAAATAGTTCCGAAGAGGAAAGCATACATGTTTGCAATCGATTAAAGAATTTATTCCATGCTTTTTTGAGGCAACATTGGGGGGAAATGGATCACATAAAAAGAGGCATAAAATGGCGTCCAAGCTCCTGTGAGGACTTAATCAGCCCGTTTCCACAGGCTGATTAATTCCTTACATGGAGCTTTGTCGCCCTCTTCTGGCGGCTTTTTGGTCCTACACTGAGTTTTCAGACAAGTACAGCAAAATGCATTGACGTGATGGAAGGACTCTTACAATGTGTCCTTTTTTCGGTCAGGGGCGTTCCATCAGTGACGTAGGGTGAGATCTCGTCAACAACTCAAAAACAAGACTTCCGGAATATTCAGCGCAAATCTTAAAATGTAAAATATGGCTATATGCGCTGGAATCTTTGTAAAATACGCTCAGTATAAGTCATTTGAAGAATTACAAATTATGGACACAACTTGTCCGGAGACGTCGGTTGTCCTTTAAGTGATGTGTACATTATACTGGAAAGACCATGCACGAATCTATTGATAAAAATGCTCTTTTAATTTTTAATTACATTTATTTTTAGGTTAAACATTTTTATGTACGCTGATTATTATTTTTTACTAGTTATATTATTATTATGTTACTGTTATTATTATTATTTCAAAAAGTTATTATTATTATTGTTATTATTATTATTACTTTTGTTATTATTATTATTACTTTTGTTATTATTTGTATTATTGTTGTTATGATTATTGGTATTTTCACTGTTATTGTTATTGTAAATATTACTATTATTTATGATGATGGTTATTATTACTGTTATTATGATTGAAATTATTATTATTATTATTATTTATCATTTTTATTTTTTAAATTGTTGTTGTTGTGGTTGTTGTTGTTGGTATAGTAGTTTTAGTATATTTACTTATTTATTGACCATAACCAGTAATGTCGATGACTTCCTTTCCCGCTGGCATAGCCGTGGTCTCGCTAGCGACGTCGCAAACACCTCCCGGTTCAACGACAGAATCGGAACAGCTCAACTTCACGGTGGCAAAAAATGGCATCGGCTCCGAAACCCCCGAAAACCGAAACATCACCCTCACGAGTGGCACTGTGAACTACACGAATGCCAATGGTAGCGTCATACCATGGACGGATCGGAAAGGTATGCTAAACATCGGAAAGTATGCCACTGCGTTTTTGAGAATACATTGCGTTATTGATGTTGTGCATTATGTGAGTTTCCATTTTTGTTTTCATTTTTGTGTTGCACTCCATTTTTTTTTTTTTATTTCCTACTTTGGACTGTACATTGCTGGTTTTTGACGCAGGTAGCCAAACTGAAGGAACATCCACAGAGACCATGCCTCTGTCAATGTCCACCTCTTACACCCACTCCACCAAAACGAGTAATTAATTTCCCTCATAGAGGAATATCTTTTTTCAAAATCTAATGTATACACACATGTAAATTCATCATCTTTTTCACCCAGAGACCACCACAGCAAAACCTTCCATCGCCAAAAGCTACGACACAACGGGTGACTGTTTTTTTTCCTCCAGTCTATCTTTTATAAAACATAAGTTCTGAGTGAGGTGGTTAAAATGGGACTATTTTTCAAATCGTATCTGTCCCACCAAGGCATCCTCATCGTCATTTTGATCATGGTGGTAGCCATCGGCTTTGGGGTCGCTTGCTACATCTCTAAAAGGCGAGGAAGGGTGAGTAAAGGAGACGACGGGGGGGTGGGAAATGGCCATATTTGTGTTTAAAGGACAACCGACGACTCCAACCAAGTTGTGTCCATAATTTGTAAAATCACTTGAAATGACTTCTACTGAGCGTATTTTACAAAGATTCCACCGCGTATAGCTATATTTTACGTTTTAAGGCTCGCGCTGAATATTCCGGAAGTCTTGTTTTTTAGTTGGTGACAATCCCCTAAGTCACGTCACGTAGGGAACGCCCGTAACCAAAAAAGCGACACACAATGCATTTTGGGTACTTCGTTTGGTGTGAAAACTTCGTGTTGATGGCGAAATTAGAAGAACAACACATAAATAACGCGATGGTGAATCGTTGTGTGTTGCACCAAGACTACTATTTGATACTAGTTGACACAAATTCCCAGCAGACAAATCAGCCCATTTCCAACGGAACTTGGTCACCATCTTGTGCATTTTCTGGGCGCTACATTTCAGTCCAGATGCCTCAAAATTACACGGAATGACTTCTTTAAAAATGGTGAATACATGTATTAATTTAAAAATTTTAAAAAATGATATTTTTATTAAAAAAAAACAACCTGATTTTCAATAAATTTTGACATCACATGACAACACTTTTGGTGCCTTTTAGCGCTACGCTGTCGACTTCCCCTCGAGACAGGATGAAGCCAGCGTCCCTCTCAGCCCAGTGGAGCCCATCGTAGCAAACGGTAGGTGCACACAAAAACGACACATATATATATATATATATATATATATATATATATATATATATATATATATATATATATATATATATATATATATATCCTTTCACACACCCCACCCCATCCCTCTTCAATTGCTGCTGTGGACTGCAAATTTCCCCATTGCACGAATAAAGGTATTCTGATTCCGATATATATATATATATATATATATATATATATATATATATATACAATATGCATAAACGGCCATTCATTTCAACCTTGCAGGGTTGCAGACGTTTGAAAGTGTAGACAGGAGGCCAAAAGAAGAAGAAAAAGAAGAAGCGCCAAAACGGGAGGAAGGCAAGACAAAAGGTAAGACAGTGACTTTTGTGATGAATTAACTTCCTCTTTCTTAATATCAAGGCTGACTTAAAAAAAGGGAAGTGCACATTATTTTACAGTTGACCCCATTGTGTCATAAGTCAGCTCTTAAGTTCTGTTCGCGGATTTGATGTCATTTGTTATTTGTGAGGAAGATTCAAAAGTTACGGAAAAGATCAAATTATGGCGCCGCCTGCATGGCACTTTCATAACGGGATTATTTTTAATTATTGAGAGCCACAAAAAGTTAAAGTCATGGTAAAGCGGGAGGGGTAAAATGTGTGGAATGGGCTACTTTGATTGAAAGGACAACCGACGTCTCCGGACAAGTTGTGTCCATAATTTGTAAAATGGCTTCAAATGACTTCTACTGAGCGTATTTTAAAACGATTCCACCACATATAGCTATATTTTACATTTTAAGACTCGCGCTGAATATTCAGGAAGTCTTGTTTTAGAGTTGGTGACAAGTCTATACGTGACGTCACGAAAGGAACGCCCCTGTCAAAAAAAAAGACACATTGTAGCAGTCCTTCCATCACGTCAATGTATTTTGCTGTATTGTTTGGTCTGAAAACCTTGTGTTGCACCCAAATGCCGCCAGAAGAGGGTGTCCAAGCTCCATATAAGGAATTTATCAGCCTGTGGAAACGGAGGTGGCCACAGGAGGTCGCCATTTTGTGCTTCTTATCTGGCGATCCGTTTCTCCCCAATGTTTCTCCCCAAAATGGCATGGAATATGATAGAGTGTTTATGCACATTAGTAAACATATTACGTTATTTCATGTTTAGATTAAGTAAACATATGTTTTTTCATGTTTAGCTTAGTATATATTATGAATTGTGCACGTTTAATTTCAGTCTAATTTAGTTAAATAAAACTATCAGTCTTATTAGTTCAATAGCCGTTGGAAGGAAAAGGCAGCGGCTCCAACTTCAATCTGAGACCCGCCCAACACTGAGTTGTTCGTAACCGATTGGACGGGAAAGGTCGACTTGTTCGCAACTGATTGGACAACAGATCGCCACTCTGTATGTTTAAAAACTTGTCAGAGCGGGAGCTCGGTCTCTTTTGCTCTTTTTGCTCTTTCTCTTTGTTCTCTGTGCTCATGTCTTCGTCCCACCGAGACGAGAAGTGCTTTCTCTGTCTCATTAGAATAAAGTAGTTTTTTGTTCACCATCTATTGTACTTGCTGATATTTTTATCAAGTGAACTCCAGACAATGCGCGAACCAGGAAAGACAAACGAAGTTTTAACCGGACAGAATAAATTCTTTAATCGATTGCAAACATGTATGCTTTCCTCATCAGAACTATTTGAATCATATTCATAACTGGAGGTGTAACAAGAAAGCATATTCTCCGAATCTGAAGCCATTGTTTTGATTCTCCAGAAATGCAAGACGTCTTGGCGTGACGTTACGAACTGGGGGCGGAACTTTCTGAAAATGCCCAATTCGCAGCTCAATTTTTGCAGATTTTGGACACTAAGTTTTTTTGGTGTTTTGCATTTGAATAAAAATATCATACTCCATGTTTTGGGTATTTTAGATGCTATAAAACGTTTTTCTGATGTCAGTTAAGAAACAAAAAAGAGACGTCGGTTGTCCTTTAAAGATAATGAATTAAAATATATTAAAAGAAAAGTTGATTTTAATTGTCATAGTTGCATTTCTAAGAAACAAAAATATATATTTTTAAACTACATTTTCACACACTTTCAAATGTACTTGTGATATTTCCACATCATTCTTGTAATAAAACAATTATGAACATTTTTTATATGACTAAAGTTGGAATGTATGTCGGATGGAATGTGTGTAATGAAAATCGGAAAATTCACATCATATTTTTAATATCCTCTTTTGAACTTTATTATCAAAGTATTATTTTTTTCCCCAGTGAGCATGACTTTCTTTTGATAATAATTACAAGACAAATGTCCATTTAATTTTTCTTTTTTTTTTGTTGATACATCAAAAACATATTTCATGTAAAATCAATTATTTTTGTAATCCTTGCTTCGTCACATTCAAAGTTTTTTCTCGATAATATTTTGACTATATATATATATATATATACGAAGGTTAAATTCGCGAGAATATGATCTTGGCATACGAACTAGTTTTCAGGAAACACACGGAGCGCCACAATGACTGGCGGACTAGTTTTCGGCGGATGGACATCAAACCGCATGGCCGAACAGCGCCACCACCGAACTGCTTTTCCACACACCTTTTCTCTGAGTGCATACATGGTGGCATACATGCTTTGCTATCGAGTGGATACGACCGAAAAAGACACCACCACAGGCTAGTGTTCAGCCAAAGAGGAAACAAACCAACATTACGGTCGAGCAGAAGGAGGAATCATCGAGAAACAGTAGAAAATTATGTGTGTGTGTGTGTGTGTGCGTGTGCCTGCGTGCATCTGTGTGTGCGTGTGCGTGCATATCATATACCATGACAGTTTTCCCAATTTTGTTGACTTTCCGACTTGGCCTCTATTTGGCTGCAATATTCTTGTTGACCACATGAGAGAGCCTTTGGACTAAAGTAATAATAATAATCCATCCATCCATCCATCCATCCATCCATCCATCCATTTTCCGTACCGCTTATTCCTCATTCGGGGTACTGGAGCCTATCTCAGCTGTCTTCGGGCACGAGGCGGGGGACACCCTGAATTGGTTGCCAGCCAATCGCAGGGCACACAAAGACGAACAACAGTCACTCTCACACTCACACCTAGGGACAATTTGGAGTGGTCAATCTGCCTGCCATGCATGTTTTTGGAGTGTAGGAGGAAACCGGAGGACCCGGAGAAAACCCACGCGGGTCCGGGGAGAACATGCAAACTCCACACAGGGAGGCCGGACCGGGACGTGAACCGGCGACCTCTGCACTGTGAAGCCGTTGTGCTAACCACTCAACTACCGGGCCGCCCGTAATAATAATAATCAATAATAATAATAATAAATGGTATTCACAAGCGCCTTTCAAAGTTCTCAATGACACTTTAAAATTATAAAACAGGGACATAAATAAAACCACAGATAAAATTATGAATATGAACAAGAGATAATACTATACAGAAAATGCGATTTGAAATAGGTGGGTTTTGAGATGGCATTTGAAGATGGGAAGAGAATCAATATTAGGTGAACAAACTATGTTGCACACTATATTCTACTCCCAAAGACAGTTATATGAATAGACCATATTTTTAAAATCAAATATTCACTTATTATTATTCGTTGTCTCAATCCGTGTGAGACATGGTTGAAGCGTTCCTTTTTGACTTCCGGTATTTCCTGTCTGTCTGTCTGTCTGTCTGTCGGTCGGTCTTCCTTCCTTCCTAGACAGTGTTAACATTCCCCGGGGGTCATGTTTGAGCTCGCCCCACAGCCTTAAGGCAACACTTTGTCTCGGCGGATAGTGTTGATGGCCACTTCAAGAAGGTGAAGGGGCATTTTTTCCTCTCACGGGAAATCATTAAAGCACTAACAGGGATTTCCAAAGCAGACGGTCTCTCAAACCGTATGTGCATGTGATAGAAAACTGATGGAGAAAAAAAAAAGAAATTGACAAATAAAAACTCAGATGAATTAAATACAATCCGTATAAACAAATAAAACTCAGAAGGATGAAAATTGGAATCAAAGCTAAAAATTTTGGATTATTTTTTTTTGCCAAAATGAAGCAAGTCTTCTGTAAAATAAAATGTTGATAAAACACAGCGGACAAAATATGAATGAAAGCAAACCGATGAAACAAAATGGATGAACAAAATAAAAAGCTCGGAAACCTCATCATTTGATGAAAAACACTTTTTTTCGGAAAAAAAAATTGACAAAAAGATAGGCTGACAAAAGAAAATGCTGACAAAATGAAGCAAAAGTACTTTTTGCAAACATTAACTTTGTGACAAACAGGATGACACCGATCCCCGCAATTATCTTTGGATCACCCATATCCCTCTGCGATTATCAAGAAATCAAAACAAATTCAATCAAGGTCATTTTTTTTTTCTTGTAAAGTTGCGTTACCTCGTAAAGATGCCACCCCCCATAACGACATGCCCTTACTTTCCCACAGCATCCAACAGCAGCAGCATGTCTGTTCACTCATTGCCCACCTACAGACGTTTAACAGAATGAAGTACAGTGATACCTTGGCTTTCGAAATTTCCCCGTTGTGGGACGAATAAAGGTATTCTGATTCTGAACTTAATTGTTTCCCAGACAGTGTCTGTAAGGTGAAAAGTGTGTATCCCAAGCATTAATTCAACCATCAAATTAGAATAATACGTTCCCAGGTCTCCATAAAACATTTTTCTAGGCCTCAAAACTACACAAAATATACCTTATTTTATGTATAATAAATGTGTTGGTATTGCAATTCTTTGTGGTGGTCGTTGATGGCTTGATGGAATGGAGTGGCCATCTTGATTCCTTGTAAGCTTTAGCAGCTTTATCGTCAGAACTGGCTGCCTCACCATGACGAATGACACTATCCCTGTACGACGCTTAAAGTTTTCGAACCATCCGTGGCAAGCCTTGAAATCATCAATGGATGACGAACTTCCAGGTTGGCCCTTGACGATATCCGAGTGAAGTTGACGTGCTTTCTCCGCGCTAATTTTACCTAGTTCCTCATCAATTGTGTTCCGTTTAGCTGGGTTGATAGCGTTTGGCATCAAGTGTACAGAGGGCTTGTGTGGGTTATTTGTGGAGCCTCATTGATGGGATATTTTAACCTTGGAGTCTACACTCTGCCTTTGAACTATCAAAGTTGAAACGAGTCCAAATTTCACTGTTTTTCACATTTTCTCACTCTCTGTCGTCTGCATATCTATTTTTATTTGCAGCTCTGTGTTTCTTTTATTTTCTGTTAAGGTATTTGTACTGTTGCCCAAGTATCACTTCATTCAAAATTTAGAACTTTAGATTCAATGTTCCATGCGCATACAAATACGATTTTTTTTGTTTAGAAGCTGAAGCAAAGTCTGCATCTCCACCAGCGGACAACTCACAGAACCAAGCCGAAGAGGGCGAGCCGTTGAAAGCCGACGAACCAAGGTAACAAATTTGAACGAGAACAACAGCGACAATTCCAACGTGACCGAGAGGAAAGGCGGTCCACCACAAATCATTTGGTCTGAGGCAGTTCAAAATGCAGTGCACCGGCATGGCGTTGTGGCAATAAAGCGCTGGCCAGACCTCTGGCTATGTTTTTTCCCTTCCACGAGGGGGCAGCATGTTTGTTTCGTTTTGGCATGTTTTACTCGTGGTTTCGTTTGCTACTTTGGACCTTTTTGTTCGAATCATCTTGTTGTTTGATTTTGTTCCTGCCGACTTTATTTCATACAATTTGTCGAACACACCCAGCTCAACCTTCCTGCCTGCTTTTTTTGGAGTCCACCACCACTTCCCACCTTGCAAATCGTGACACTAGTTAGGGTTCATGTTTTTTTTCTTCCTACAATTTAATGCTTTGAAAGGGTAGACAAGGAACAGCTGTTACTTCACAGAGGGTGGGGAGAGGGGCGGCGGAGGGGGGGTCACTTCCCGACCATCCTTCCGAGTTGTGCTACGTTATTACCATACTGCAGTTGTGTCACCTGTCGGTTACTGTTTTATACGCGACAATCACATTTGTTTGCTGTAGGTTGAGCCGCAAGGCCCTTGACCTGTCTGCGACCTAACGATAAGAAACCGCCTCTCAGAGTAAACCCCTATATATTTTAAGAGACCATTTTGTTTGTGCCCCCCCCCCAACCCAATCTGGAAGCGCTGTGCTGTCCAACATGAAAGCCCTACGGCGCTGACAGGAAAATAACATGCTCTGCTTCCCTGCTTCCCTAATTATGCTGTAGTTTATGGCTTGTCAGTGAACAAGTATCGCTCGACAGCACCGTGATGACGAACGGCCTTTCAACTTTGCCTCTTTGTGTGTGTGTATCATATTTAATTTGATCAAGTTCGCTATATGGCTATCTAGCTAGCTACCCAGCTGGCTATCTAGCTAGCTACCTAGCTGGCTATCAATTTGCTATCTATTAGCTATCTGGCTGGCTCAATGGCTATCTAGCTGGCTATCTATTAGCTATCTGGCTGGCCCGCTGGCTATCTACTAGCTATACAATACAATGTTAACCCTGGTTGAGTGAACGCTGGCGCGTGTGGCTGCCACTGCTCACCCACAGAAAAGCTAATCCTGTGACTGTAAAGTGACCTTGAGAGTTTTGAAAGGCACTTATAAATGAAATGTATTATTATTATTATTATATTTTTTAATTTTAGTTTTGATCCCCAACTCAAAACCTTTGAGTATTTTTTTAATATTTTACTTTCGTTGAATTAAGGATTTTGGCTTTTGTTTAATACTTAATCTAATCAGCTGTTGTTAAAGCACTATATAAATCAATATGTATTGTATTTTAATCAACTGAAATATTTCGTGCTAATGACTGGCTTTTGTTTGTCTCCCTACCCCCCAAATACTACTACTACTACTACTACTACTAATAATAATAATAATAATAATAATAATAATAAGAAGAAGAAGAAGAAGAAGAAGAAGAAGAAGAAGAAGAAAAAGAAGAACCCATTCTCGAGGATTTGCACACGGCAAGAATCAAGACAAGGGCACGGAAAAATCTTACGAGACCCTCCGCACCCTGCCCACCACCTTATCCAGCTACACATTGTCTCAGTTATTCCTGAAAGGTACCACTTACACTAAGGAATTTGATTAGATTTGATTAGATTAGCCGTTATTAGTGTCTTCCATACTTATTTGCCATATGTTTTTTTATGATAGTTCAACGTGTTCTACCGGAGACAAATTCCTTGTGTGTTCTACATACTTGGCAATAAATATTATTCTGATTCTGATTATAATAATAATGACAATAATAATAACAATAATAAATAGCTACATAAATGTGAGGACACTTCATTCGCGTCAGACAAATCCCAAACCGACACTCTCAGGGGAATGTTCCAATTTGCAGACTATACAGGCCGATACGCGTAAATCACATCAATGGGGGCAAGGTAGGATTATGTCAGCCAGCCTCTTGCTCAAACAGCTGTTTATGTGTGGAGGTCAAAGTTCATAGCAGAGGGCACATAAACTTGGCCCAAATGTGGCAAAAAGCAGGTGATGGTTGGGAGACAGGACTCATACGTGCGTTACTTTATATCGTTCACTCACTCATGATGTCCTTTTCTTCTTTTTCCAGGTGAAGAGCCTAACAACTGCAGATTGAAACAATTTATTGGCATAATTCATCAAAGGGAGCTAAAAGTTCAAATATCTGAAAAGGTTTTATTATTGATGCCCTTAAACTCAATCTTGTGCTTTATGCCAATCCATTAATGTGTCATAAGTGATACAGTGGAATAAATACTCACATATGTGGCATTTTAACATGCAAAAAAGAGATTGAAAGTCATAATGAGGGTCAAGAACTTTATCGTTTTTCTGTTTGTGGAATAATTTGGAATCATTTTTGTCAGATATTGCAACGAAGAAGATTTATAAATATTGTCCTGTACTTGTAAATGCTCATGTTTGTTGTTATAATTTTATAGTGTTTTGTCACTGTCCGATTAAAAATAAATAAATAAATAGAACCACCAAAAAGTTCTTGTTGTTCACGACAAAAAAAAAAAAATGTTCCGCTGCTGTTTTGGATGAAATTTTTCATTTGTAGCTACATATATTGGACTTATTAGTTTGGATTTTGTTCAGTAGTTTTTGTTATGGTAATAGACCGGATAAGGTAGGCAAGAGTGTTTACTATTTGTTTGTTTAGCTGGTCGAAAGGTCACAAATTCAGTTTTAATATGGTGTTGTACCTTATCATTTGATGCAAGGTGCCTCCAACTCAATTAGAGCGTTAGCTATGTTCGCCTAGCATTTATTTAGCCTTACACAATGTATTATTTAAGCTTGTGTCCATCCTGTGTTCTTTCATCACCGTTTGGTTCGGGGCCGCCACAAAAATGGACAAAATCCGACTTCAACGGATAGTTAGGACAGCAGAAAAAAAGCATTGGCACTGCCCTACCCACTCTCGAGGACTTGCACACTGCAAGAATCCAAACAAGGGTGTGGAAAATCCTACTGGAACCTTCGCACCCTGCCCACCACCTTTTCCAGCTACTGCCCTCAGGCAGGCGCTGGCGATCCATGCGCACCAAATCAAGCAGACATTGAAACAGCTTCTTCCCCCAAGCCATTAACTCTAAACAGTAACCTAAATAGAACTGTATAGTGCCTCCTTGCAATTTTTTGATGATGATACTAGTGCAGCGTGTTCTACCGGAGACAAATTCCTTGTGTATTCTACATACTTAGCAATAAAGATGATTCTGATTCTGCTTGTTTTGAGTAAACTAAAAAAGTTAGCATTTCAAGGTACAGTAAAGTCTCGTTATATCGATATTCAAGGGAGTCCGAAAAAATATCGATATAACCGGGACTATCGATATATCCGACCCTGTTTGCATGTAATTTTCTCCGTGCGTGCATAGAAATAGTATCGATATAACCGGGACTATCGATATATCCGATATCGATATAACGAGACTTTACTGTATTTGCAGTATGTGGGTTACCATGTTAACTGTGTAGCTAAAATTTATTTAGCTAATATATGAATTCAGTTTTTCATAGCTAGCATTTTTTTTGTTGCGAGTAAAAGGTCAACGTCTCAATTTTAATGTGTCGTTAATTTAATCCAATGGCAAAAAAATCCCTGGGGGTGCTACAGGATTACATATCACCTTTCACGTTCATAGTCTTCCGTTTCGTAGCGTTTGGTTGCAATCCAATGGTTAAAAGTGGCTTGTTTCCATGGGCTAGGATCTATATCAATCTGCCCGCGGGATGCTTGAATAGGACATTGAGCAGGTGAAAATTTGGAGGTGCACTAGTGACGGAAGAAGTCAACCGCAGTTATGGTCAGCCCGCTTCGAAGCAGAATCTAAACCTCTTCCTACACCCCATCCAAACATCTCCGGTCTCAGTAGCCATTGCTATTTATATGGCATGTTGATTTACAGAATGGACATTTAGCATGAGGCCACATGCACGATCAAAGCCACCTTTTTGGGAGTTCATTTGCCCTCGAGGGGTAATGGCGATCATGTTATAATTTTATATAATATTGTCATATCCTTAATGACTTTTCCATCATACTTTAATGATGCAAAATTCCCAAATTTGATGTGTCGCTCTTTTGGGGACTCATAACATACATTGTGCGTCGCCTCAATATGAGCCTCTTATTAAATAAAGCTAAAGCAATTAATGTTTTTATAATTGGAATAAGTGAAATGGCAAAATATTTTCGAGTTTGATTATTTTTATTGTGTGGTCTTTGTTTAATATTTTTTTAATATTAAATTGAAAGATTTGTCGTAAAAGGATTACTTTGTAATTGAAATTGGATTAGATTTAACCTTTATTTGTCTCGCAGTGGAGACATTTACATTTCACAGCAGCAAAGTGAAGAAAAGAAGAGGAAAGAAAGAAGTAGAAAAACAAAATACAGGAGCTGCTGGAAAGGCAGCCACTCTCGCGGCGCCATCTTGAAGCAAAACAACAACAACAAAAATGAAAATAACAAATTTATTATAATAATAATCATAATAATAATACATTTCATTTATAAGCGCCTTTCAAGGTCACTTTACAGTTACAGGATATGTTTTTATCTGTGGGTAAGCAGTGGCAGCCACACGTGCCAGCATTCACTCTTAATAAGAATGGTTTTTCATTTTGGATGATTTTACTCACCTACTTTATGTAGCTGATAACAAGGAAAAATGGAAGTTGAACCAACAAAAATAAATAAATAAATAAAACTCAAAATTTGGGAACACAATATCTTCAATAAATTACAAATAATTCTAACAATCAGAGTAGGTCCAGAAGATTTAAAACACTACAAGATACTAGGAAATCTAGAATGGTGCCAAATAAACTTCCGCCACGATGAGAATGTGAGCGAAATCCAGGAGCGAGTGAGTATAAATAAAACTTATGGTGTGTTTGTTTCTATAGTTACACCCCCACCCTAACCAAGCATTTATTTCCATCCGGTCAAGTGAGGAGGCCGAGAGATTTATTTTAGAAAAGCGTGATACAGAATGCGTGTGGCATTCTGGCTATTTGGCCTGCGTTTTATGTAGAGTTTTCCATGACATTGCCAATGACAGTGTGCTTATTACACAGCTATTACACATTCAAAACGTTTTGATCAATTTGCACTGTAAAATGACATGAGTCCTGTACTAAACACTGCTGAAATCAAAGAACAGTGTGAAACTCTGAAACTCATCACGATACCAAAACATAATCTGAACAAGGTGGCCTCTGTATTTTTATCCGAACATGACCTTGTGCGCCATGTTGAGTGTCCATATTTGTGAAGATGCAGAAGTTAAAGCTATGTTGAATTGGTGTGGTCTACTTTGTCATGACTCGGAAAATTTAGTTTTTGCAACATTCGGACAAGTTGTTTAGTTTTCCCAGGGTGCCCGTCCACCTGTTCAGGCTGATGCCCGATTATTACCCTCCTTCGTACGGCCAAACCAGCAGACATTCTGGTGCCGTGACGTTCCAGTGATTAGACCCCACCATAACACCCTCCCTGTCTTCAATCGAGGTCCCGAATATCACCCATGTGCATGTAGGCAACCTTTGGTGACATGCGTCAGAATACAAATAATTAGTTAGCCCACATAGCATCAATTCCACTAAATTGTCTTCTGCACTGGAGATCATACCTCCCCCCTCACGTCCCACCCCTCAAAAAGTTGCCCTCTCTTGGTTGGAGAAGCACTTTCACAACCTCTTCCAATGGTCTTTCTTAATTTAGCTGTGGGGGCAGCAGGCTCTCCCCCAACCTTGCTCTACTCCCTTTCTGTGTGCTGAAAGGGGGCGGGGGGGGGGGGGGGTCCAATGAGGGTCCCTGTCTACAGTTTCATTATTACCTGCGCAGCCCTTGCAGCACTCACCACTCTTGTGCGTCTGTGGGAGGACACAGAAGCAGAAGAGTGAGGACCAGAAGGTTGCATGTTTTGTTTTATTCTTGTTCAAATTGTGAAGGGATTTTTTTCGGGGGGTCTCCACTGAAATTTAAGACAACCTAGCAACGGACATGGCAGCTCGTCTGCTAAGTTCACATTGGAGTTCTCTCCTGTTCGTGCTCGGCATGTGTCTCGTCTCAGCACAGTATTTTAACCAAGCGCACCTGTACCAGTACAAAGCCGGACCTAACGAAGACAACATCATCATCGCCAACAACGGGATCAGAGTTCCACTGGGGAAATCCATCTTTTTGGATCCCTTGAATGATTTGGTGACTGAAGTTCAGCCCGGGGATCGTTGCCACATCACGGTTTTGGACAATGACCCACTGGCACAGAGACCAGGGACGCTAACCCCCAAGAAGTTCCCTTGCTCCTTCGCGCCGGATGAAGTGAAATACACCCATATGGGGTCGCGGAGCCCCAGCACGGACCGGGTGAAGCTACAGCTTCGTTACGACTCGCAGACAGACACGGTAGTGATCCCCTTCATGCTGGAAGTGGAAGTTGTTTTCCAGCAGCTTGAGGTCCTCACCAGGAATATGCCCCTCAACGTGGATAAACTGAATGGTGAGAGTGGTCCCATCGACAAGAAGGTACTGGAGTTTTCCTACGAGGATGGGGTGACACAGTGTAAGATTGCCCCATTGGTTGGCGCCGGAGGTCTCCCCAGGTATGGCACTCTCATTAATCATCTCAGCAACGGGCAAATGGTCGACTGCGACCAATTTGTGAAGATGGGAATTCGTTACAAGCACACAGCCAAGACCGATTCCCCAAATAGGGATTATATTCCCATGGTGGTAGAGCTGCAGGACAACAACGGTAACACGATCATGCAAGAGCATTTTCAAATGATGGTTCGGATCAGGGAAGGCGCAGAAAACACGGGGCCAAAGCCCAGCTTTGTGTCCATGATGATGATGGAGGTGGATCAATTTGTGATGACTGCCATCACGGGCGACATGCTGGCCGCTGAAGACGTGGAGTCGGACCCAGACGATTTGATCTTTAATGTCACTTCGTCGCTGGGGCCCGAGCAGGGCTATATCATTAGCACGGATGACCAGAACATGCCCATCACATCCTTCTACCAGCGAGACATAAAAGATCTCAAAATAGCCTACAAGCCACCTTCGGACGACTCCGAAGTGGAGAGGATCTTCCAGCTTGAGTTTGAAATTATTGACACGGACGGTGCAGTATCAGAGACCTTTGCTTTTATGATTGTGGTGAAGCCCATGAATACCATAGCCCCTGTGGCCACCAAAAACACCGGCCAGCTGTTGTTTGAGGGGCAATCGAGACCACTTTCCAGTTCACGGAATTTAGAGATCAGTGACGAAGATAACCTAGAAGATGTGAGAATCACCGTAATTGATGGCTTGAAGCATGGGCACCTGAGTGTGCTTGGGGGTCGCAGAAAATTTTTCACACCGGCCGATTTGGATGCCGGAGTTGTGGTGTATCAGCATGACGGGAGTGACACATATAGCGACAACATCATTTTCCGCATGACAGATGGCCAGAATGAAGTTGAATTTTTATTCCCCATCACAATTGTCCCAACGGATGATGAGCCGCCCATCATCAATGCAAACACCGGGTTGGTGCTGTTCAAGAACGAAGTCATGCAGATTTCACCGTTCATCCTGAGCGCCACGGATATCGACTCAGAAGACTCCACCGTGAAGTTCATCGTGCAGGAGCCTTACTCGGGTGAGGGGGAGTTCCTGCTTCGACAAGTGGAGCCCCCTTCCAACCCCTCCCTGTGGAAGTTCAGTGCGACGGATGAGATGTTTGAGCAGGTGGTGAGTGAATGGTTCCAGCAGGACATTATGGATGGGAAGCTATTCTACCGCCATGTTGGTAGTCACAGCACCACCACCGTCATCGACCAGCATGTGTTCCGGGTCCAGGATGATAATGAACCGCCCAATCAATCCAGGGAGCAGATATTCACTGTTAAAATCCACCCCGTCGATGATCTTGCCCCAGAGCTCTGTCATGGGACCACCCTTCACATGACGGTCAAGGAGTACGAACTGACAAACTTCAAGAAATATTTTTTATGCTACAGTGATCTAGACTCCGATGACCGAGATCTAAAATTCACCATCACCAAGCCTCCGACTGACACAGATGAGAACAATGTGGTGCCCCTCGGTGACATTGTACTAACAGACCACCCAGATATTGTCATCACAGAGTTCACCCAGGCCCAGGTTAACCACCACAAGGTGGCGTACAAGCCCCCCGATCAGGAGCTTGGCATCACTCCCAAAGTGGCTCAGTTTCCGTTCATCGTGGAGGACACTTCTGGAAATACGGCGGAGGGGTTGTTCACCATTTTTCTGCAGCCGGTCGACAACAAACCCCCACTGATTACAAACCCGGGTTTCAGCATCATGGAAAGAGGCTCGTACGTCATCACCGGGAATGATCTGCATGCCACAGACACTGATACAAACGATGAAAATATCATTTTCACAGTGAGCCAGGTTCCCAAACATGGACGGCTGCAGTATTTAGGTATCAACGTGTCCAACGGTGAAACCTTTGTGCTCCAGGACATAGCGAACGGCCGCTTAGCTTACATTCACAACGGCGAGGAATCACTGAACGATGTCATCAAGCTGGACGTAAGCGACGGTTTCCACGAGGTGCCCATCAACATCAAGATCACGGTGGACCCAGTCGACGACGAGACCCCGATCATCATGCTTCCCACCGGCGTGTTGGCCGCGTCCATTGACGTGTTGGAGAACGGGGCCACGGAAATCACAAGTAACGTGATACAGGGCCGTGACGAGGATACAGATGACCTCATGTTGATGTTCATTGTAGAGGAGCCCCCCAGGCTGGGCGAAATCCTGGTCAACGGCGCCCCCGCTGAAAGATTCACGCAAGCCGACATAATCAACGGAGCGGTGGTGTATGTGCACACCTCCGGGGAAATTGGACCAGTGAAACTACATGACTCGTTCAATCTCACACTGTCCGACTTGTCTGACCAATGGGTGGTCGGTGGTAACAAGGTCCAAGGCGTAACAGTGGGTGTCACTATACTGCCTGTCGACAGCATTCCTCCGAATGTTCACGTCGGGGGTCAGTTTGTCGTGCTGGAAGGTGAAAAGAATGTCATCACTCTGGACCAGATCCAAGCGGAGGACATCGACACAAACAGCGAAGACATCTTGTGCACCATCATTGTCCAGCCCTCATCCGGCTACGTGGAAAATATCTCTCCATCTCCCGGCTCTGAGAAATCCCGGACGGGGACAGCCATCACTGCCTTTAGCATAAAAGATGTTGCAGCTGGGCATATCCACTATGTCCAAAGCATTCATAAAGGCATCGAACCCGTGGAGGATCGCTTCACCTTCCGCTGCTCGGATGGCATTAACTTCTCTGAACGACACTTCTTCCCGGTCATCATCGTTCCAGCTAATGACGAGAAGCCTGAAATCTTCATTCGTGAGTTCATTGTGATGGAAGGCATGAGCTTGGTCATCGACACGCCTATACTAAATGCAGCCGACGCAGACATTCCCGATGATGACTTGTACTTTGAGATTGTAAAAAACCCCAAACACGGTACCTTAGTCCAACAGCTCAGCACAGGCACCATCCCGGTGGACCGTTTTAACTTGGAACAGATAAAGGAAGTCTCCAATATCGTCTATGAACATGACGACTCTGAGACCAAAAACGACAGTTTTGTGATACGCCTCTCAGACGGGATACACACAGTGGAGAAGAAAGTGATCATCATGGTCATTCAGGTTGATGACGAGACACCGAGGATGACAATTAATGACGGACTTGAGGTGGAGATCGGCGAGACTAAAGTCATCAGCAACCGGATTCTGAAGGCCACCGATCTGGACTCCAATGATAGCACGTTGGTGTACATCATGCGATACGGTCCGGCCCAAGGCTACCTTCAGCGCATCAGCAAGTTTGGCAACGTTCTTGGTAACGTCAGTTTGGGCATGAACTTCACACAGGACGAGATTGACCAGCAGCTCATCCAGTACGTCCACACTGGCCAGGAAGGCATTAGAGACCTGCTCAAATTTGATGTCACAGATGGCGTCAACGCCCTGATTGATCGCTACTTCTACATCAACATCGGAGGCATTGACATGGTCTTCCCAGAAGTCATTAACAAAGGTGTGACCCTCAGGGAAGGCGGCAAAGTCACGCTAACCACCGACCTCCTCAGCACCAGCGATATCAACAGCCCCGATGAATTTCTCAGCTTTAGCATTACGCGAGCACCGAGCAGAGGTCACCTGGAGTGCACCGACTACCCCGGCGTGCCCATTTCCACCTTCACCCAACTTCAACTTGCGGGCAACAAGATATACTACATCCACACATCCGACGACGAGGTGAAGATGGACAGCTTTGAGTTTGAAGTGACGGATGGCTACAACCCACTCTTCCGCACCTTCAGGGTATCCATCACCGACGTGGACAACAAGAAACCAGTCTTGACCATTAGTAACCTTGTTGTGGAGGAAGGTGAAACCAAGCTCATTACGCCGTTCGAGCTGACAGTGGAAGATCGCGACACGCCGGACCGCCTGCTGCGCTTCATTGTTACACAGGTGCCGGTGCATGGGCAGCTACTTTTCAACAACTCACGGCCCATCACAGCGTTCACTAAGCAAGACCTGAACGAGAACATGATCAGCTACAAGCACGACGGCACCGAGTCCGGCGAGGACAGTTTCTCCTTCACGGTCACCGACGGCACCCACACCGACTTCTACGTATTCCCGGACACCATTTACGAGACGCGCAAACCGCAGATGATGGGCATTCACATCAACACGGTGGACAATGGCGTGCCGCAGATCGTGGTCAACAAGGCAGCAGGCTCGCTCAGGCTGCTCCCTTCGGGCCACGTGGGCTTCCTGATCACCAGCAAGGCGCTGCGATCGGAAGACCGTGACAGTCAGGAGGATGCCCTGAAGTACATTGTCTCCGAGGCACCGCAACACGGTTTCATCATCAACACCGGCAAGGGAAACGACAGCATCAGCACCTTCACGCAAGGTATTAGCACAAACCACCGTCCCGCAACTTAAAATCTGTGACTGTGGCCTACATATTTTTTCTTCTTCTCCAACATTTTGTATTTCTCTTGACACCCTTGCCGTGTGCCGACAACAGCCGACATCAATGATATGAAGATCAGCTACGTCTTGTTAGATGGAAGCAACGCGACCAGTGACATTTTCTACTTCACCGTTGAGGACAATGGTAAGAAGCGTTTCAATCATTACCTCAAAGTGGCTGTTTATGTTTAAATAAAGAAAATAAATGCATGAATACATAAATAAAATATGTTAAAATAAACAAAATTATAAATAAATAAGTCAGTAGCTGGCTGTTGGCTGTGTGGCTGGCTGGTTGGTTGGCTATTATCTATATAGCTAGCTATACAGCTATTTAATAGCTAGCTAGCTTTCTGTCTGAGTTACTTAAGGGTTGAGTGAACGGTGGCGCGTGTGAAATTTATTATTATTATTAGTAATTTTACAATTATTATTATTATTATTATTATTATTATTGGTAGTAGTGAATAAATAAACAAATAAACAAACAAATAAATAAATAAATACAGGATTCTCGCCCAAGTATTCGTATCACAAAGACTGAGGGCAGTTGGTCATGACTGACAACCGATATAGAGCCGCCGTCCTACTTTCAAGCTCACCCGAGGCGGGTTTAAAGGACGTCGGGTTGGGGGTTATGCCAAGGCGACACTCGAGCCAAAAAGGTGACAGCGACCCAGAAAAAGTGACAGACAGTTAACAGACCGGATGGCATAAATAGGGTCCCCACCTGACATTTTAAGCCACATATCTGCCATGGCAAAGTTGGCGCACACCCGCTCTCAGACACGCACCCTCGAGAAAACAATATAAACACAGAGGTGGTTGTAAAAATGATTTCCATTCATGCTTTTACATTGTCCCTAATGCTTAGTTTTTTACCCTTTTTGAAATTGCTTTTTCCAATTATTTTAATGAGCAAAGTAAGTGTGTGCATTACATTTAGACAAATAATACCATTACAATATTTTCCTGTGTGACGTTAAAAGTCACAGTATCTTCTATGTGTTGTAATTTGAGATTTTTAGAATGGCATTAATATCCATACATGAATGATCTGCATAGGCTAGGCATTAAAAAGCGACAGGTCGCTCTCGCTATTTTAACTCTAGTAGTATCGAAAACAGTTCTGAGCTAGTGCTGTAGGGAAAGTTGACTTTGTCAGTATTTAGCCTTTAGGGCTGTCTCTTGTTTCATGTACATTTTAATGAGGGGTCTGGAGTGCTCGCGCTAATTGCGCTCCGGTCAACTATTAGCTTGGGAACTAAATGTCACTCACGAACTAGTAGGGCAGATAAAGTTAAAGAACAGAAAAAGTTAAAGTTAAAATACGTGGAATAATAAAATAATAATACAGCACAATGGATCCATTTGATGGAGTGTGATTTAAAAAAAGTTATATGATTATAAAAAAATCTTATAAAAATATAATACATTCCATGTATTCCATGCCTTTAAAAACATAAGTCTATTTATTTTATTTTTTTAATTGTAAATTTCTATAATCTACAAGTGCTATTTTATGGTCGTTTCAATACATGCGATAACACAGTGGCAGTTTTGAGGGGGGGTTGGGTTAGGCTGGAATTAAGTGGCATTAGTTTTCTGCTCAGTCAACTCAGTCAAGGACTGAGAGAGGGAGTGGGATGAACGTTCAAAGGACACAAAAGATGAATAATTGGACACCTGGATAATTGGATACCTTCTTACAAATAATCACACACATCCGGCAGATAGAAGCGAAAAAGGCGGAGAGTGGAAAGGTTGAAGGTATTTGGGACGTGAACGGACACGCCACTGGTCAGCTTGTCTCACCAGCATGCTCCAAAGTCACAGAGAATGACTTTAAAGCGACATTACACAAGACCTAAGAAAATTTGTGTAGTTAAGACATGAATAAAAATTTCGGAATTGTACTTGCAGTAGGTGTTGTTTGTTTTTTTTCCTGTTGTTTGAATATGGAATGTTAAAAAATAAAACAGGAAGTGGAGAATCGTATTTCTACATTTTTTTTACCTGTGCCACCCTGTCTGCAAATTTGCTTTTCTGAATAAATAGATTTTAATGAAAAAAAATATATATATATATTTTTGACTGTAAGCGAAGAAATAATGTCATAATAAAGCTTTTAAAAATTCCTCAGAAGTTCCTGCAGGCCACAAATGCAAACTGATACACATACACACACACGCACACACACACACACACACACACACACACACACACACACACACACACACACACACACACACACACACACACACACACACACACACACACACACATACCCTCTTAAATAGTCTGATTATTAAATGTGGCATTTTCATGAGAGCCGAGGTGCGTGCGCATGCTTGTTGCCCTCCGGCCAAGTGTACCACGAAAGCCGTAAATTGTTACGAATGCAGACTGTAGCTCCATCCATCCCGCATGAGGCGAAGGAAGGCGCCAGAGGCTACAAGTTTTCCTTACTTTCGAACATGTTGAGACATTTCTTGGCTTTTTTTCACATTAACCTTTCAAGCTCAGGACGTGTGTCATGTCTACAGGTCCCTAACTTCCATCCACAATTTCTTTTGGGCCTCTCGTTTATAATTATCCAAAAATGGGAAGACAAATATTTGCTTAATTTTTAGGGGAAAGTAGATTTTAATTTAACATTTATATTATTTTGACCACGAATGTCCAATATTTTTTATTTACATAGTGATACCTTGGTTTACGAACCCCTTGGCTTACGAACTTTTCGGTTTACGAACGTTACATTTATGAAAATTTTACCTTGGCATACAAACTATTTTTCGGGATGCACACGGAGCTGCCACAATGAGTGATGTGTCGTTGACGAACGAGCCCGTTCTCCTAAAAGAAAATGGCAGCTGGCTTGTTTTGCTCCTCTACTCCCCGCCCCCAGTCGTCGGTTAAAGCCACATGATTGGTCAAGAAAGCAGCAGTGGGGAGGGGGGGGGGGCGTTTACAGACTGAGAAAGAGTGAAGCCATTCTCCAAAAAAAGAAAATGGCTGTGGATATTTTTTTTGTCCTCTATTCCCCGCCCCCAGTCTTCGGTTAAACCCACGTGATTGGTCAAGAACGCAGCAGTGAGGGGAGGTGGTTTAAACATTAAAGAGAAAGGCAGACGACAGACAAAGAGAGTGACAAAATTAATAGAAAACATTGAAATTTGGACTCGTTTCAACTTTGATAGTTCAAAGGCAGAGTGTAGACTGCAAGGTTAAAATTCCCATCAATCAGGCTCCACAAATAACCCGCACTAGCCATCAGTTCAATTTGAAATGAAAATACAAGCAAGGTAACCAGTTATTGATATTTCAAGTGTCTGCTTGTATCTGTTCCAATATCACAACTTCCAAGATGTACAACCCAGAGCGACTTGAGACACTTTATGCAAAAAGCTATCCATTCCATCAAGCCATCAACGACCATCACAAAGGCAAATAAAACGACGTTATTATTACTATATTAAAATATATAAAATAAGGTATACTTTGTGTAGTTTTAAGGCTTAGAAAATTAAAAAGTAGAAAATTATGTTTTATGGGGACCTGGGACCGGATTATTCTCATTTTAATGGTTTCCTATGGGAAATTATTTTTTGGGATACACACTTTTAACCTTACACACTGTCTGGGAACCTATTAAGTTCGTAAGCCAAGGTATCACTGTATTTATTTTTGTAAATACGATTGAATGCATCTCTTGTACCTCGTACAGGTGTTGCAAGTGTTATGGTGTAGCTCAGGACTAGTTCTGCAGAAGGTTCAGGAGGGTTCAGCGAGATGGGTGTCATGTGATCACCAAAAACCCATACAGGAATGTACTTCCTGCGAGACTCTCGACTCCAGTGCCACAGACAGCACAAGGCCAGAAAGTTGAACACTATCCATGGGGATCCCCTTTCAAAGACCGCCACCACATTATTGCAACCTTCCCCACCCCTCCCCCGCGCAATCCCTTTTAGCTTGCCCCCTCTCCCCAAAAACTACTTTCCTAAGACCACCTCAAGCCTGTTCTTTTTCTTCTACTTGATCTTAATTTCTTCACCTTTTCTTTCCTCTCGCCACACTCACCTTTCATCCTCCCTTTCTGGCGGCCTGATTTATTGAAGGTGTGGCGTCGCGATGAATGCCCTGAGGGTTATTCTTATCTGCTCTCATGTGACACGTGGCCCGGCCAACGTGTCATTGAGACGGCCCTTGCTTGAATCGCATACGTCGCATTTCTTTGATAATCATCCGCTGTTACTGTGTGTAGTATACACATACTACACACACTGTGTATATATATGTGTATATTTTTAAACAGGAACTGTATATTACAGTCAGTTGTGTATATATATGTGTATATTTTTAAACAGTATATTACAGTCAATTGAAGACAATTGTAAAAGTCACTTTTTTCCAAAGTCACTTGTTGCTAGGCAGATTTTGTAGTCAAAAAGGTTCCCGACCCCTGATCTAAAGGCAAGATAGCATTGACTGTGCCACTATTTCATCCACCTTCAACTCTCATTTCCAAACATCTGATCCGTGGCGGTTCATTTTCTTCTTCCCGTCCCATTAGCGTTTGGTAGATTGTTGCTAATGAAAAATAAAATGGAGGTGGATACAAAAGACACATAATGAGAAAATCACCTCCAAAACAACAAACGCTCAATCAAGATTTCCACATAGAACAATTTACAAAAGTTACATCGTGGAATTACACTCACTGACAGAAGCACGAACAGGAGAAACCACATTGCAGCTAGCTACATTAGCATCGCTAACGACAGCCTCAGATGTCCTTTTTAGAACTGTTTATTTTTCAATTAGTGGACCAGCCAGGATATCTTAAATTGTGTTAAAGTTATTATTTGGATTGTGCTAATTTTGAGGCGCTTTGATATAAAACCGACAAGTTAACATTTAGTAGATTAGCATATACGGTTACCAAGCTCACGAATATACATGGCTACCAAGCTCATGAAATAACACAAAACTGGTGGGAATTCTGTCAGTGGGATGGTCAGATGAGACTCACGGTGGGGTCGTGGGGTTCTTGCAAATTACTACAAAAGAAGTCTTGGGAAAAGTGGGGGGCTTCTTCCTGGGTCTCTCCCAAAACAACAACAACAAAAACACAGCCCACCCACATCGCACAGGCGGTTATGGGTACAGCTGTCACTCCACATTGTAGTTGTGCTTGAAGGGGACCAGTGTTTTGGTGATTTTTGTCAGTGACAGTCACCTGTTGCTAAACAGATTTGGGCTCCATCAAAATTGCCCCTGGAGGTGAAATTTAAATGTCAGCTGAAAAATGTGGCTTCTGAGGAAGTGGTCCGTCTTCCAAATACCCCCGGCTTTGGCCCTCAAATGGTTTCGTTCTACTCAGTTAATATCGCAGAATGGTTGCGGTCCCTTTCAATGCTGCAATAACTTGCTCATTGTCTAATTGTCATAATGAAGGCCAAAACCATATAATTTTTTTTAGCATGATTTTGGTTAAGCTAAAAAATAAAATAAGCCCATTTTCCTGTAAATGTATGCTTTATTATTTCACTTTTTTTGCAATGTTATTATTGTTACATTTCAATCCTACTTGTGTTAATTCTATCAAATGCATTCCTTAAAGGACAACCGACATCTCCGGACAAGTTGTGTCCATAATTTGTAAAATCGCATCAAATGACCTCTACAGAGGGTATTTTACAAAGATTCCACCGCATATTTTACGTTTTAATACTCGCGCTGAATATTCCGGAAGTCTTGTTTTTGAGTTGGTGACAAGTCCGTACGTGACGTCACTGAAGGAACGCCCCTGACCGAAAAAAAGGACACATTGTAGCAGTCCTTCCATCACGTCAATGCATTTTGCTGTGCTTGTTTGGTCTGAAAACGTCATGTTGCACCAAAAAGAGCCAGAAGAGGGCGACCGAGCTCCATATAAGGAATTTATCAGCCTGTGGAAACGGGCTGATCAATTCCTCACAGCAGCTTGGTCGCAATTTTCTGCCTCTTTTTTCGTCATACATTTCCCCCCAATGTTGCCTCAAAATGGCACGGAATAAATTCTTTAATCGATTGCAAACATGTATGCTTTCCTCTTCAGAACTTTTTGAATCATATTCATAACTGGATGTGTAACAAGAAAGCATCTTCCCCGAATCTAAAGCCGTTGTTTTGATTCTCCAGCAATGCAAGACGTCTTGGCGTGACGTCACGAAGTGGGGGCGGGACTTTCTGAAAATGCCCAATTCGCAGCTCAATTTTTTGCAGATTTTGGACACTTTAAGTCATTTTTATTGGTGTTTTGCATTTGAATAAAAATATCATACTGCGTGTTTTGGGTATTTTAGATGCTACAAAACATTTTTCTGATGTCAGTTAGGAACCAAAAAAGTGGTTGTCGGTTGCAAGTTATTCTAATCAATGTTTGTTTTATCTTCTACTTTTTTTGAGTAAATGTGTGACATATTTTATCTATACACGATTTCATTATAAAAAGTTCTCAAAAGTGAAAAGAAAGATTGAAGGATGAGAAAATAGAATATAAAAGTAGACAGTATTTTGCATGATCACTATAAAGTTGTTCCTCTTCTTCATGCCAAGGAAGAAGAAATCTTAGTTTTAGGACTGACTAAGTCTTTCGCTAGTTCAAGAGGTCCGTTGTCAGTGTGAGCAGCGATCCGCAACTAAAATGAGTCGACCTCTCCAACCCCTGCCCCACCTCACCTCGCTAAGCCAAAGACACCGCTGACCGTAACCTATTCCAGATCAAAAGTACCAGGTCACCTGGATAGTTATCTCACGATTTTGTTTAAATGCAGCAGGGCTAATAATCTTAAATATCTTTCTGGCTCTTGCTAGTGTTTGAAAGGGATTACCTATGGGTCTTGACATAGTTTCAAGTGTTTTCTCTGAAGAAAATCTAAGCCCTGTAGCTGTATTTTAAACTGGAAGTCAGAGAAATGAGACAAGAAAAAAAGAGGATGTATTTAAACGACTGTGTCTATATATATATATATATATATTGGATTGGATATGCCTTTATTAGTCTCACAGTGGAGAAATTTACATTTCACAGCAGCAAAGTGATGAAAGGAATATATATATATATATATATATATATATATATATATATATATATATATATATATATATATATATATATATATATATATATATATATATATATATATATATATATAATCAGAATCATCTTTATTGCCAATTATGTAGAACACACAAGGAATTTGTTTCCGGTAGAACACGCTGCACTAGTATCGTCGTCAAAAAAACTGCTAAGTGGCACTATACAGTTCAATTTTGGCTACTGTTGAAATGATCTTGATATCCAAATTGTATAATTATTAACATTTTATTCCCTAATCATATTGGATCTTTTTATAAATGGCAATACAATAATGACAATGTAATGTGCTATTGTTCCGATTAACATGGAAATTAAAAATTATTTTTTGGGTGGGCTGAGGAGCAGATTATTCACATTTCCTGAGCCTATGAAAGCCCGAGAATTTCAAGCAGAATAACAATCAATTCAGCGGAAGAAACCTTACACTTTCTTCTTTCATAAAAAAAGAGTTGATTCCTAAGTTATATGGGTCTGGAGTTATCTGACCCTGAAATGAGGGTGGCTGTACAAAATACAATACCATACATACATATTGATTTATATAGTGCTCGAACAACAGCTCAAGCTGTAACAAAGTGCTAACATGGACAAAAGGCAAATGCTTCCCCCTCATGGAAGAGAAAAAACATTGCCAGAGGTCTGACCAGCGCTTTATCCGCACCTCTCCCTCTCTCCGCAAGAAAAACCAAAACCTGAACACATTCGGAGATGGCGCGGCACGTCACACTTTTATATTCCCGAATAAATTTGTTCATGTCAGCAAATGAGTTAAGATACGTTTTGCCATGCTTTCCTTTCTACAGGTGGCAACAAACTGAAGCCTCAGTCGTTTCGCCTCAACTGGGCCTGGATCTCTCTAGAAAGGGAGTACTACCGGGTGGACGAAGACGCCAAGTTCCTGGAGGTGACGCTCAAACGTCGAGGATATCTGGGGGAGACGTCGTTTGTCAGTGAGTTTCATTAACCCCGACCCATTGCCATCAGGAGTCAAGTCAAAATAATTGGATGCAAAAAACATAAAGGTTTCATTTTTGAGACTGCAGGTAACATTTGGACTATAATAGATGAATATAAGGTGAAATAAAATAAGAGAATAATTTAAGAAAAAGTCTAATTTATGATTATTTATAATTGAATAAAGCAAAAATGAATTCACAATTCATTGTGAACCCTCAACTGCCTCCCTTCCTGTAGGCATCGCCACCAAGGACGGCACCGCCGAGAATGACAAAGACTTTCGGGGGAAATCCCAGAAGCAGGTCCAATTCAATCCAGGTCAAACCACGGCTTCCTGGAAGGTGAAGATCTTCACCGACCAAGAGTTTGAAACGTTAGAAACCTTCCAGATCCAGGTTTCCGACCCGGTCATGGCTATACTGGAGTTCCCGGATGTTGCCACCGTGGAGATTGTGGACCCGGGAGATGGTAATATACGCAAAAATACATTTTACACGCTTATTGTAGAAAGGTCCAGACCCATAAGTAGTTCTTCATTTACCTTTGCTGTTAGATAATTGGATGACTTCATATTGCATCAACGCAGAAACGAAAAGAAGATTGGTTTTGATTTCCAAATATGTGGAAATTGTCCTTGCTTCCAGTTGTTTATTTGCGTGTCACAGTTGGAAGTGGACATATATGGCAACATTAAATCAAACATTGTATATTTAAAAACCTGCCTGTTCATGTTCCAACAAATCCTATTATATTATATATTTTATTCGAGGCTATTGCTCATAGCAATTTAGCATTTAGCTACTTTTTTTAAGCCACATAAGTTGTCAGTTGAAGCTCCTTTGCCAGCTAGCTTGTATGGCGTAAGCGCATTGCAGCACTTAAAGGACAACCACGTCGCCGGACCAGTTGTGTCCATAATTTGTAAAATGTCTTCAAATGACTTCTACTGAGCGTATTTTACAAAGATTCCACCGCATATAGCTATATTTTACGTTTAAGACTCGCGCTGAATATTCCGGAAGTCTTGTTTTTGAGTTGGTGATGAATCCTCACCCTACGTCACTGAAGGAAGTCCCCTGACCGAAAAAAGGACACATTGTAGAAGTCCTTCCATCACGTCAATGCATTTTGCTGTACTTAGGTCTGAAAACTTCATGTAGGACCAAAAAGAGGCAGAAGAGGGTGACAAAGCTCCATGTAAGGAATTAATCAGCCCATGGAAACGGGCTGATTAATTCCTTACACGGCTTTGTCGCCATTTTCTGCCTTTTTTGGGTGCGACATTTCCCACATTTGCCTCAAAATGACATGGAATAAATTCTTTAATCGATTGCAAACATGTATGCTTTCTTCTTCAGAACTATTTAAATCATATTAAGAACTGGATGAGTAACAAGAAAGCATATTCTCCGAATCTGAAGCCATTGTTTTGATTCTACAGCAAGGCAAGTCGTCTTGGCGTGACGCCACGAACAAGGGGGCGGGACCTTCTGAAACTGGCCACTTCCGGGTTCATTTTTTTGTAGATTTTGGACACTTTAAGTCATTTTTATTGGTGTTTTGCATTTGACTAAAAATATCATACTGCGTGTTTTGGGTATTTTAGATGCTATAAAACGTTTTTCTGATGTCAGTTAAGAAACAAAAAAGTGATGTCGGTTGTCCTTTAAATCTACTAGCTTAATGCTAACATATAATGCAAAAACCAATAGAGAAGCTAACAGAAATTAGCATTCAACATGGTAGGATAAAAATTAATATGATTCACTTTTTATGTCTTTTGCAATTGGTAATAGCTTGTTTATTTTTCACCCCCTCCCCAAAAAAAACAATAGAGTCGACCGTGTTCATTACTCAAGCTGAATTCAAAATTGAGGAGGACATCGGAGAACTACTGGTGCCGGTCCGAAGGTCCGGAGATGCCACTCAAGAATTCATGGTCATCTGCTCCACTCAACAAGGTAATTCTCATAAAATGTGACCACATTTATTTTCTGTATTGACGCAAGTCTCCGAATATGATCACTTTATTCTCATCGACTTTTCTCCCCAAATTACCATCAAAATTATATTTCCCCCATAATTGTAAAGTTGTATTTTTAAAAATTGAATGTCTAAAATTAAAAATCATAATTATATGACGTGGTTCTGTCATTTAGATTAATGTATGTTCATTTTTAAAAAAGTACTGTATAACCTTATTTTTTTACAGTGTATAGCTTCTGTGACAAAATGGAAAACAATGCCAAATTGAGTGCTATAAGGGAAGCATAATTGGGATTGAAAATAAATAAATACATAAATACATAATTAAAAAATAAGTAGATAAATAATTGAATACATAAATTAATTAAATAACTAAAAATAAATACATGAATAAATACAAATTGATTGATATACCGCTTACATAAATAAATAAAAATAAAAACCCTCTACAACAGACATAATCGATAGGGAGTGTTTGTAGGAGGGAAATACAGGCCTCAAACGTCCGTTGGGTGCCACCACATCCTATTGCCAGGAGCGCCATAATAGAGAGAGGGAAGAAATTGGGGGGGGGGGGGGGGGGCAACTGAACAAAGACAGGGTCCTGTATGGCTTTTGTGTGATCTTCCAAGTGTGTAAGCACAAGCCCGTGCCTCCACTAAATACATTTCTAATACAGTGAGGCCTCAACTTACAAACACCTTATCTTACAAACTTTTTTGTCTTAAGAACGTCAAATTCATGAAAATTAAACCTTACAATGAGCACTATTTTCATAATACACACCCACCACGGCTGGCGGAGTGATCTTCGGCGGAAGCACACGACCGAACAGCGCTCCAGCCGGTGCTACTTTGCACAGCCCCTCTCATTGAATGCACATGTCGATCGCCTACTTGGAGCTTTTTGCTGATAATTTTACTATGATGGGACCGAAAAAAACCCACCACAGGCTCGTGTTCAGCCCAAGAAGACACAAAATAAAATCACCGTCGCTGAGAAGAAGGAGATAATTGAAAAAAACGAAGGAGGTGTGATTTAGTGGCCGAGCACGGCTATGCTAAGTCAACCATTGCTCCCATTCTCAGGAACAGAGAAGCCATCAAAGGTGCGTCTGTTGCAAAAGGTGTTTCCGTGCTCTCAAAGCGACAGTCTCGGGCAATCGAAGAAGTTGAAAAACTTCTGTTAATTTGGATTCACGAAAAGCAGCTATCCGGCGACAGCGTGAGTAAAGCTATTTTATGCGAGAAAGCACGGCTAATTCACGCCGATATCGCCATGCGCCAACCTGGAAGTTCAGCGCTTATTGAGGATTTTAAAGCCAGTAACGGATGGTTCGAGAACATCTGAGGGCGAGGAGAAGGCAATGTTGGCAAAGTGGAATGATGTGCAGGCTTTTACCGACTAGACTGGCTATGACAATCATCAACATGATGAACGATAATGTGATGCCTCAGCTTCATAAGACCTTACAAGTCAGAAAGCAACAGGTGTCAATTAAGAGGTTTTTAATCAGCAAAAATGACCACCAACAGTCCTTATGGAAGGTGACTGTCCTTCCATAAGCCATCAACGACCATCAAAAAGGTAAATAAAACTTTATTTTACAGCACAGTTTAATTCTTTAATTACAGTCCTCATGTAATGTGCCTCTCTTTGTGACTTTGATACAATGCAGTGTATTTCTTTCATTACAATACAATAGCACATTTATTATACATAGAATAAGGTATGTTGTGTGTACTTTTAAGGCTTATTTAGTTAAAAACTAGATTTTATGGAAACTCTGGTATGGATTATTCCCATTTTAATGGTTTCCTATGGGAATTTTTTTTTCGCCTTACACACTGTCTGGGAACCAATTAAGGTCGTAAGTTGAGGTCTCACTGTATTTAAAAAGTAATCTCCTCCTCCAGGTACAGCCACGGGCACCATCCCAGGCTCGGTGCTGTCCTACTCGGACTACATCACGCGTGCCGATGACCACACTGGCGTGTTACGTTTCGACAAGGACGAGCGCGAGAAAGTCTGCCGCATCATCATCATCGACGACTCGCTGTACGAGGATGAGGAGAGCTTCAATGTCACACTCAGCATGCCCATGGGGGGCAGGGTGGGCGCCTCATTCTCTACTGCCAAAGTTACTATCCTGGCCGACAGCAACGACGGTGAGAGTTCGGATCGCAAAATTTTGAGTCTTCTGTCAAGTGGTACGATTTGTCTTGGATTACGGCACAGCAAAGTCAACGCGGCCTGGAAATGGCATAAAATTAATTTTCCTCAATTTAGTCCAATGAGAAAAGGAAAATATGACGTGACCTGATATTAAGTGGCACGTGCACGACATCCTGCAATCCCATGATGCTCCCATTTTACTATTTTGATGATCCAGACGCGATTAACGGAACCAAAATGACGCTTGAGCGTTGATTGGCTACTCCAAAATCTGGATTATTTCCATTCTGTCACACCTTGGTGCTGTTCCCCAGTTACCGCTTTCACGTGCGCACGTCCTGCATGTAGGAACAAGATCAGAATAGATAGGTGATTATGCTGGCTTAGTAACTTAAAAGCGTCCGGCGCATCCTGCTCATCTGAAGTCATTGGCACTTTTTGTCTTGATCTATTTTTTTGGGTGTCATTAAAGCATCTGGGGAGGCGGGTGTAGACTTTTTAGCGCCGCGATAAATGATCATTTTATAATTTAAACTTGTTCCTGAGATTTTTTTTTCTTGTTTAGCATTTATTCTCCCTGTGTTGGAACTTTATTATCCTCAATAGAGGTGTCGCGATGAATTATTAAATCCACAATTAATCAATTATGAAATACTTCTCGTTCACTAAAAATTGCCCAAAAACTGAATCGTATTTTTTTGTAAATTTCAAATAATACCCCGTTTTTAAATAAAGGGATGGAAATGCAAATCTCAAAAGAATACAATAAAAAAAATAGGATTGGTTGCTTAATCCAAATCAATGATTAAAATAGTCATTAGCTGTAGCCCCACTTTAAATATTTTTGATAAATGTTTTACTTAAAAATACAATATTCTGTGGATAGATAATATTTTTGTTGTGTGGGCCTAATACGGATCCGTCGCCCCTCATTTATCCCATTTTTTTCTCATGAATTTGATACATAGCCTTTCTTGTAAAATTGATGATGGTCCAACATTAACTTTCTCATCATTAACTCACCCTTTCTTTTAACTTTCCAAACATCGTTACGGCTTTACCCCTCTACAGTTAAAGGTTATCGGCCAATCACATGACATTATTTGTCGTGTGATGAACATTTGCTTTATACACAAGTGAAGAGAGACAAATTGATGTTTTCGGAGTTGGAATTCCTAGGCTCCAACCTTCACGACCTCTCCACATCGCTAATTTGCTTCTCCATCATCGGAAAGAAAGCAGGGGAAACGCCGTTCGCTTATGTGAGAAGCACACTCGCAAGATTTCCACGACTGTATTGGAAAATCTTGAGGAGTCTGCGAATGACGACTTACTGTGCCGAATTGAAGTCTTTCCGCTTTAGCAAGTTCTATTATTGTTCCTTCGACCGCGTAGCAGCTGTAACGGGACTCCTAGGATTGACAATTTGCTCCCAAATTAAGCTTTTATAAGTGGGGGCTTGGTCAAGATGTCTTTTTAAGACCACCTTCCGTTTCAGAACAGTAAGGTACTAGTTCACTCGTGCCCATTTGCTATCTGTTTTCTGCAGAAGTTTGTTTTTATCAAAATCAATGTTGCGTAAAACTCATTCAAATACGCAGATTAGGTTTGGATATTTTTATCCAGTCCGGTTCGCCATCGTCACATTGCGTACTGTAGTATCTGTGACTTTGAATGTGTGAGGCTTTCAATGGTGGGAGGTCATCTGATTACTGATTTGAAAGTCAATGATGAAATGTTTTGAGTTATCTGTCGTTGACACCGGATTGCCGCTACATATCAATTGCTCAACCGATGATGAAAAAACATATCATTTTAACTCTGCTTTAAACGACACAGTTTCTTGTTTTTACAGAACCATCGTTGTACTTCGGTGAGCCCGAGTACATGGTGGACGAGAGTTCAGGCTACGTGGAGGTGAATGTGTGGAGGACAGGCACCGATCTCTCCAAGATGGCCACCGTGACGGTCCGGTCCAGGAAGAGCGAGCCCATCTCGGCTGAAGGTTAACCTTCGACGCGACACTTGATTATGTTCTGTTCACACCTCAAATCTCACATGGTAATATTTTACATAGCCGGGTTGGACTATGTGGGTATCAGCCGCAACTTGGACTTTGCCCCCGGAGTGACCATGCAGACGTTCAGGGTGACCATCCTGGACGACCTGGGCAAGCCTGAGCTGGAAGGACTGGAGACCTTCGATCTGGTATTAAGGATGCCCATGAATGCCGTGCTGGGGGAGCCCAGCAAGACCACCATCACTATCAACGATACCATCACGGACGGTAGGTCAATCGACGGCGAACCGCTATCCGTATTCATTGGGGTTGAATACTTAAAACTGCCTTTCGAAATTGCAGAGGTAAGATGAAATGTAGCCATAACTTCAACTTCAAATCTAACTGACATACATAGCGACTGAACGTAATGTTTTTTCCCCCCAAATAGTCCTAAGTCGCCACAAGACACGTGACTTCACCATCCCACCTTGGGTGGTATACTGGTATAAATCTTCCCTGACCACCTTCTTGGGGATCATCGAATCGTTACAGTGCCAAAGGTCCAGTTCAAGGAAGGGAGCTACAAGGTGGATGAGGCCGATGGCGAGGTCACAGCAATGGTGTACCGTAGTGGAGACATCGGCATCGGGTCTACGGTGCGCTGCTATACCCGACAGGGCACGGCTCAGGTGATGATGGACTACAGCGAGAGGCCCAATACTGACGATTCCATCATCACCTTTCTACCAGGTAGGAACGGTCTTACACCCCTCGCCGGTGTGTGTCTGTACCGCTATGTATGTATCTGGTGTATTAAGACACCTGATGGGTTTACTATGGGGGTCTTGGGAATTGGAATCAGAATTAGAATATTGGAACATTTCGGTCGTGTCTGAACATATACATCCATTTTTGTTGCCGTCGCTTCAGAAGATAGGAGCTCTAATGTTTCCATACCTCTCCATAGGCGAGTCGGAGAAGCCCTGCGTGGTCAGGCTGGAGGATGATTCTGTCCACGAGGAGGACGAGGAGTTCCGCTTGGTCCTGGGAACGCCCAAAAGCAAGTCGCCGTTTGGGGCTTCTGTTGGCAAGCAGAAGGAGGCCCTGATCAAAATCACAGATAACAAAGACAGTATGTTTAAAAAAAAAAAATGTGATGAACCGAACCCTCAACCGGTAAGATCACGAGATTCTCTTTCTATTTCCCATTTTAGAGCCCATCATTCGTTTCTCTGAGATCAAGTACAGTGTCCGAGAGCCCCAAGTGAAAGGTGACGTCGGCCTTGTCAGGATCCCCATCAGGCGTGCCGGTGACACATCCAAGGTGTCGGTAGTGAGGGTTCACACCAAGGATGGATCGGCAACCTCTGGGGAGGATTACAACCCTGTGTCGGAAGGTGAGACCAACCAATGTGATGCCTTTGGATGTCATATCACAATACAACCTCATCCCTACTTACTGAGTGGACAGGATATACTGTACATGTATTCCAAAAACCTGTTTGTCATTTTCATTTTCCATTCCCGCTGATCCGCTAAATGCCGCAGTACTCGCCGGCTTCATGGTTAACAAGACTTAATAAAATGTGTCTGATTCACACTCGGAGCAGTCACACAGAGAAATTCATACCTAACATTTCAGTCCTATTTACAATACTTTGAAAATATTTCAACAAGAAATCTTCACAAAAATAAGAATGACAATGCTATATCAGCATATTGTTAAGCAAGAGACCAAACTACATGTTGCTTGACTGCGAGTTATTTTTTTCAACTTTAGTGAATGACAAAAGTACACAGAGAAATATACACCTAACATTTTAGTCATATTTAGAATACTATTAAAATATTTCAAGAAAAGATCTCCACAAGGATAAGAATGATGCTGCTAACTCAGCATGACGCTAGGCTAGCAACCAAACGATTACATTATTACTTGACTGCATGGTATTTCTGTAACTTGAGTGAAGTACAATTTTTTGCACGCAAGACAAACTCCAAAATTTTAACGTGTGACATAGCACGACTGTGTTTGCATTTCTGAAAAGTGATTACATTGAATGCCTGTCAAGGTGATGAAACCTGACATGATTTTCCGTAGACGTGGAGTTCAATGAGGGTGACACGGAGCATTTCGTGGAGATTGAGATACTCTACGACGGCCACCGGGAGATGAGGGAAGCCTTCACGGTGCACATGAAGCCCGATGACAACATGGTGGCCGAGATACAGGTGACAGCGCATAGCTACAAATGAGCGAAAATAGCCCAGCAACAGCTGGCATTGCTGACAGTGCGCCTGAACCACTATACCTTATAAAAAGCTTTGGAATGAAAAGGATGGTGGGGAAGGGGGTTAACATTAGATGGAGCTAAAAAGGGAATGTAAGCCTCCATATACAAATAGCCTAACTAAATTGTAACCCGAGTTCCATTCAAGGCTCCATAGACCAGGAAATAAATAAATAAATAAATAAATAAATAAATAAATGATCTGGACTGACATCAAAGGACGGACTATTCTGTGGTACAAACACCCAAACACAAATACGTATAATAAAATAAAAACACACACAAAGAAAGTATATTTAAAAATGAAATTGGCTGTCATACAAACAAAAATAATGTATTTATCACATATATTATGCAACATCAAATATTTCTGTCTTAACCGTGTATTTTTGCACCATTTGGAACTGTAACGAGTCAATTGCCATGAATCGTCTATTTTTTTCAAATCAACATTTTTTTTCAAAATCAAAAAAAAAATGAAAATACTCCATTCAGCAACTTTCATTAAAAAAATGTCATCAAAAGCAACAATTTATTTTCTTTTAATGGAAAACCAACAAATCGGAAATATAACTAGATTACCGTAATTTCCGGTGTATAAAGCGCACTGGATTATAAAGTGCACCCTCAATAAATGGTATACTTTGAAACGTTTGCCATATATTGCCAAGGCGCACCGGACTATGAGGCGCACCTTCAATGAATGAAAAAAAGTTTTACAAATATATAAATCAATAAACATTTTCTATACATAAGGCGCACCACATTATCAGGTGCAAGAGTAGAAGCTGGGGTTATTCACTACTTCTTCTACAGGAGGAAATGGAGTCGTGGCTGCTGAAATGAGTTGCTAGACCTGTTGACCCGCAATATTACTTTACATATTACACGCACAAAAGCCGCAGGATCTTTTTTTTTTTTTTTGTAGGAAATGAAAGTTTTTGAGGGCGCCTTATACACCGGAAAATATGGTAATTGAACAAAAACTATGGGTCACAAGAGAAAATAATGAAGACAAACCCACCTAATAATTTAAAATCTGCCTGTCAACTGGAAAAATTGTAGTGCATTTTTTTTTATATTCTGTAACCTTGCCTGCTGTCATTAGATGAACAAAGCCATCGTGTACATCGAGGAGATGGACAGTGTGGCAGATGTCACGTTCCCGGCCGTACCCCTTGTGGTTTCGTTGCTCATGTATGACGACACGTCAAAAACCAAAGACAACCCCAACCCCATCAACGGCTATCCAGTGGTGTGTGTAACGGTAAGCTCGACGCCCCCTTGCTAGTATGATTTGTTTATGATCGAGTCATGCCTAAAACGAAATGTCACCATTATTTTTTTTTTAAATGAAAAAGTTTATTCAGCTATCTTCTGTACTTCTATGAAGGTGTCGGGCGTTTCGCTCCTCATCCGAAGAGCTTTATCAGCGAATTAAAGGTGTGGTGGTAACTCTGGCCCTATATATATCCCTAATGGGCAGAGGTGGCAGTGCAAGACCTTTGCTCTGATAGGTCCCCCGACCTTTGGGGAGCAGTAGGTGAGGGATATACATAGGGCCAGAGTTACCAGCACAACTTTAGTTCTCTGATGAAGCTCTTCGGCTGAGGAGCAAAATGTCCGACACCTTAAAAAAAGTACAGATGTTGGCTGTGGAAACCTTTTCATCGATGGACCACTCCTTTATGACTGAGAGCCTACACAGATGTATTGTTTTGTTTTGTTTTTTTGGAATGCAGGCCTGCAACCCCAAATACAACGACTTTGATAAAACAGGTTCCATCTGCTCAACGGAGAGCATCAATGACACCCTGACCCAGTACCGTTGGCTGGTCAGTGCCCCCACAGGTTCCGATGGAGTCACCAGTCCCATGAGGGAGGTGGACACCAACACCTTCTTTACCAACACCAAATCCATCACTTTGGATTCCATCTACTTCCAAGCGGGCTCCAGAATCCAATGTGCAGCCAGGGCCTTCAATGCCAATGGGGACGCTGGTCTGGAGCTTTCAAGTCCCATCGTTGTGATCAGCAAGGAAGAAGGTGAATTGCCATAGATGCCGTGAAGAATTTAGCATCAATTGGAGGGCGCCTTTTTTGTCAATCTCAATGTCCTTGCAGGCATGTGTCAACCACGAATTCAAGGCACCGTCGGAGCCGAACCTTTCTCTGCAAAGATTCGCTACACGGGCCCGGATGACCCGGACTTCCCCAACCTCATCAAGCTGACCATCAACATGCCCCATATGGATGGTGAGTTAACACGCTCTTTAGACACTGGGCTCAAAATGGATTTACTAGTCTTCCCCAACAGAAACGAGAATAAATTTAATCCAATATTGTGTGGAAAGATTTAAAAAAGGGTTTTTAAAAATTATAATCTGGAAACACACCTATGACTACTGGTACGGTCATTTTTTTGTCGTTATCATTAGCTCATGTAGCTTTTTTTGTTGTTTTCTGTAGTTGCAATGTTAGCTAAGCTAACGTGTTGAGATAGTCACTTGATCACGGCGGAAAATAAATTAACCAATGAATTATTTAACTGCAAAATTAATTAATTAGTTCATTAACTCATTCACTGCCATTCCCGAATGTCTTCGGGTTTTGTTTTTTTCTTGCGGGGAGGGGGGTGCGTTTGAAGCTTCGGTCAGACCAATGGCAATGGTTTTCCCTCCCCTGAGAGGGCAGCATTTGCCTTTTGTACAGCTGCCCCCATTTCAAGCTCAGATAACTCCAGACCCATATAATTTAGGAATTAACTGTTTATCGGATGAAAGAATAGGGTCTAAGGTTTTTTGTGCTGCATTGAATGTTTATGTAGTACTATAATTCAATATTCTGTGGGTCCTGCAATTTGAGTTAACATGACAAACCCCTGGCACTGGAGTAAATACATTTTTGCACATCGTCTGGCAGTGAATGAGTTAATAAAAACATTTAACATATAGCATTCCGTCGTTACAAGTACAAATGCTATCTAAGCTAATAAGTGTGAGAATACCTTTCTGGTGTTAGTCTTTATGTAACTGACTTTAGCATTTTTTTCAGACCAAAGCATGAAAATGTTAAGTCAGTACTTTTGCTTTGGTGAATGAGTACTTCTACATTTTGACACACAAGTTATGCGTACTTCCAACAGGTATGTTGCCGGTGATCTCCACGAGACCAATGTCCAACTTTGAGCTCACATTAAGTCCCGACGGTACCCGCGTGGGCAACCACAGGTGCTCCAATTTACTGGATTTCAATGAAATTCATACGGGCTACGGCTTCATCACCGACGCCACAAAAAACCCAGAGATTATCGGTGAAACGTCACCCTACCAGTACAGCAACGCCATGCGTTCATCCAACGCTCTACGCTTCTACCGGAACCTGAACTTGGAGGCCTGCCTTTGGGAGTTTACCAGCTACTATGACATGTCAGAGTTGTTGAATGACTGTGGTGGCTCCATAGGCACTGATGGACAGGTAGGACAAAAATATATTGGGAAAAAAAACTACATGATTTCGGTGCGACAACAATAACATATTTCCACTGTTGGAGGTATGTTTCAACAAATAATGGATTGTCTTAGATTGGATTAGCCTTATAGAGGAAAGGAAAGGAAGAGGTAAAAAAACACAACAAAGAGCTGCTGTAAAGGCAGCCACTCTCGCGGCACCATCTTGAAGTCAAAACAACATAAATAATTTGACACAACAAGAAAGAAACAGACAGTCATTCATTCAATGCATTGCTGGTTAATGATTCAACAGATCGTGATTATTCAAAATTCTAATTCTTGAGCTCACATAATTCAACTTGGAAAAGATTTCAACAAGCAAAAAAATTTATACAAGTGAAAAATTGTTAAAATAAACTAAAATTCCATCGTCGAATTGTACGGCACGGTAAAAAAGAAAAAAACAGAGTCACATAGCTTCCATTTTGACAAATTCAAAATTAGCTCATTAAATTCACCATAAATAAAAATCCTGCATGCCATTTTTTTGCGATAATCGTCTATATTTTTCACCAAATTATTTGTATTCATGTTGACCGATAAGTAGTCCTTTGTGTCATGATTGACACACTAACCAATGGTCAATGGGAATTTTGTTTCAGGCTGTGCAAGAAGTCAACTTAGATCGCAAATTAAGAATGCATACCGACTATTTTGCATCACTCCCCCCCCCCCCCCCCAAAAAAAAAAAAAAAAAAAAAAACACATGAAGTTCATTTTGAGACCCAAACTTTGTTACCAATTTTCTATTCTTTGTCAGGTGCTGAACTTGGTCCAATCCTACGTCACCCTACGCGTCCCCCTCTTTGTTTCCTACGTATTCCACTCCCCGGTGGCCGTGGGCGGTTGGCAGCACTTTGACCTCCAGTCGGAGCTCAAGCTCACCTTTGTGTACGACACGGCCATCTTGTGGCAGGAGGGTATTGGGAGTCCGCCTGAGTCGGAACTCCAAGGTAACATCCAACGCCGCCTGCCCTGCCCTAAAGGCATTCACGGTACGGCGTTGAATTGCTGATAATGTCATTTCAAACCTCTGCAGGAGCCATGTACCCCACCAGCATGCGCATCAATGAGGAAGGGCGCTTGGTGGTCAACTTTAAAACGGAGGCTCGCTTCAGGGGCCAGTTTGTTATGACTCATCCAGGTAAACACGTCAAAAGTGATCGCTCCATTCAATGGCATCTCCAATTATACAATACAATTGTCTCTACCCCTGGATCAACAAGTCCATATAAATTACATTTTTGTTGTCATGGCAACCAATGACAAGATACCCGCCAGTTACAACAGTACATATTGATTTATATAGCGCTTTAACAACAGCTGAAGCTGTAACAAAGCGCTTAACATGGACAGCTATCATATACAGGAAATAAAGCAGTCACAAATATAGTAGAAAGTACCAGGGAATGAAACCAAGATCAAGTCGGAATCATGCTGAGATGAATGCCAAAGAGTACAAGTGAGTTTTTAGACGGGTTTTAAAGATGGGCAGTGAGGGGGCTTGCCGAATGTTCAGTGGAAGGGCATTCCAGAAAGTGGGACCAGCAACGGAAAATGCTCCATCCCCTCTGAGCCTCTGTTTAGTTTTTGCCACATCTAATACTGTTTGGTCAGCAGACCTGAGACGCCGGGAAGGTGTGTATGGGTGGATGAGCGAGGCCATTTAAAGATGTGAAGACAAATATGATCTTGAAAGGAACTCTAAAATGTATAGGAGCCAGTGAAAGGATGTCAGAGTAGGAGTTATATGCTCCCTCTTATGAGCACCAGTCAAGAGGCGAGCAACAGCATTCTGGACCAGCTGTAGAAGCTTCATGGCTCCAAAGTAAAGCGCATGACAGTAATCAAGCCGAGATGGCAAAAGGCGTGAATTACTGGTTCAAGTTGTAGTAATTCATGAGAAAGGAGAGGTTTTAGTTTAGAGAACTGCCTAAAATGAAAGAACAGCACTAATTTGTCGGTGAAGTTACAGTCACTGTCCAGTTTAAGACCCAAATTTGAGACTGTTGACTTCAGATAAGGACCCAGGGGGCCGAAGTCTACAGGATGAGATGTAGTGTACATGGGCCACTGGGACCAAACAGTACAACTTCTGTCTTCTTTTCATTGAATTGGATTGAGCTACATCCTCTTTTGGGTTATTTCTGGAGTTCCATGCTTGTGTCCTAGGTGTCATGCGAAATGTCAGCCAGCATTTACAGTCCGAGAGGTCAAGATAATATAAAAGGTCAGGTTATAAATATAAGCGCTTTAATGCTGTTTAATGCTGTTTTTTTAGGGACAAGCGTGTCTTCCATGGTGATATGCGCTGACCACCCTGGATTGACGTTTACCTTGTCCCTGGTCAGGACCGAGCCTACACACAACCAACCCATGCAACAGTGGAGTTTTATCTCCGACTTTGCCGTAAGTCGTACAATTACCTGGGTATCTTCAAAAAATTGGGATTTGGAGTGGAATTTCAGGATAAGCCTAAAATGAACTTTGAACTTTGTAGAACTGTGACTGAATGCCTATCTTTTAGGTGCGGGATTACTCGGGGACGTACACAGTGAAAATGGTCCCTTGCATTGCCTCCCCCAATGGAGAATTCAGCATCCCTCCCGTGTGCCATCCGAGGGAGCCTCTGACTTTCGATATAGACATTCGCTTCCAGCAGGTAAACTTCACTTTTGTTGGGCTGGATGCACACGCTTAAAGGACAACTGACACTATTTTTTTCTTTCCTAACTGACATCAGAAAAAAACGTTTTATAGCATCTAAAATATCCAAAACACGCAGGGTGATATTTTTAGTCAAATGCAAAACACCAATAAAAATGAGTTAAAGTGTGTTAAAACTGCAAAAAAATGAGCTGCGAATTGGGCATTTTCAGAAAGTCCTGCCCCCAGTTCGTGACAAAACAATGGCTTCAGATTTGGAGAAGATGCTTTCTTGTTACTCCTCCAGTTATGAATATGATTCAAATAGTTCTGAAGAGGAAAGCATAAATGTTTGTAATTGATTAAAGAAGTCATTTTGAGGCATCAGGACTTTAGTTTAGCGTCACAGAAAATGCAGAAGATGGCGCCCAAACTCTGTTGGAAATGGGCTGATTAGTCTGCTGGGAATTTGTGTCAACTAGTATCAAATAGTAGTCTTGGTGCAACACACAACGATTCACCATCGCATTATTCATGTGTTTTCCTTATAATTTTGCCATCAACACGGATCGAAACGAAGTTTTCAGACCAAACTAAGTACCGCAAAATGCATTGTGTGCCACTTTCTCGGTCAGGGGCGTCCCTCCGTGACGTGACGTCAGTAATATTCAGCGCGAATCTTAAAACGTAAAATATAGCTATATGCGGTGGAATCTTTGTAAAATACGCTCAGTAGAAGTCATTTGAAGTGATTTTACAAATTATGGACGCAACTTGTCCGGAGGCGTCGGTTGTCCTTTAAGTGCTGCAATGCGCTTACGCCATACAAGCTAGCTGGCAAAGGAGCTTCAACTGACAACTTATGTGGCTTAAAAAAAGTAGCTAAATGCTAAATTGCTATGAGCAATAGCCTCGAATAAAATATATAATATATATTATATATGTAGAATTTATATAGTATATAGAATATGTTTTACATCACTGCAATTTTTTCAGATATTAGAATTTGTTATTTGAGATCAGCATAATGAATGCTCTAAATTTAATTCCAGGAACATAATGTATTTATTTATTTGTTTGTTTGTTTCTTCGTGTATTCATTTATTAATTTATTTATTAGTTTATTCAGTTATTTATGTATGTATTTATTCATGTATTTATTTATTTGTCATACACCTTATGTGGCGAAAAAAAGTCACTAAATGCTAAATTGCTATCAGCAATAGCCTAGAATAAAACATATTAATTGAGTATACAGAATATGTTTAACATAACTGTAATTTTTTTCCAGAGTTTTGAATTTGATCTTTGAGACGTGCTGCAAGGAAAGAAAATATATTTAGCTGCTATTCACAATGTGAATTTATGAAATTAAAAAAATGTTGATTAGATTGACAAGGAAACAAAATTTCCTTGGTATTATTGTCAGATTTAGATTGTTTCAGATTTAGACCTCAAAATTAGACAGTTGCTCTTCAAATGAAGTTATTGATTTGAAAAAACACAAACCTCAAAGAAGAACAAGTTTCGTGCCTGGCTTCCCTTAGTAAGAATTTACTTCCCAGTGGTGGTTGTTCCCATCAGGTGAGCGACCCAGTAGCGGCAGAGTTTAGCCTCAACACACAGATGTTCCTACTTTCCAAGAAGGAGCTCTGGTTGTCAGATGGCTCAATGGGATTTGGGGAGGGCACCGACGCCGCCTTTTCAGAAGGTACCACAACTTTCACCTGATGGATTTTCACGACATCGAGGCTGATCCGGCGAACACATAAACATTTCTGATCTTTGAAGGCTCTTCCATCTACGGACGCGTGATGGTAGATCCGGTGCAGAACCTTGGCGACTCTTTCTCCTGCAGCATTGAGAAAGTGTTTCTGTGCACCGGAGCTGACGGCTATGTTCCCAAATATAACCCCACCAATAAGGAGTACGGTTGCTTGGCCGATTCCCCCTCTCTGCTCTATAGATTTAAGATCCTGGTAAGATTTTGGATTCCTTGTTTTGTTTTTTCTTCTGTAGTTGTTCCGGGACATGGAAGGGAAAATTTACATTACAGAGACACAGAGAAAGAGAAAGACACTGCATAGTTTTCAATAATTCTAGCATACAGTTTTATGAAACACTGAAACAAAAAGTGAACATGTACTCAAACAATCTAGACTCGAAACGGGGCCACACATACTGTCATGTAAACACACCACACCTGACAAAAATAGCAGAAAACAATGTCCTCACTCACATGAATTAGAGTGACACAACTGTAGAAATTATAGGGCTGAGCAAGTATGAGAGTACTTGAACTTAGAAATGGAAATAAATGACTGTTTTACAACTCTATGAATGCTTACCTCCCCACGGACGTCAAGTCAAACGGGGGACAGTTAATGCCGGGAGTATTTCAAATAGGCAGTGCCACGTTAATTATTGAAGTAGAGGAACGCATAAATATTTTTGGTCCACCTTTTAGGAATAGTGGATATGGTAGAATAACACGTCAGATATTTGTAATTTCATGTATATTTGTAATTATAATATATTACAGTACGTTTTTTAACTGGTAGTGTTAATCCTACACAAAGACGATTAGCAGAGTACGTTCATGCCGCAGCCATATTAGATGTGGCAAATTGTGAACATGCGCCCTCTTTGGGTGTGTATCAACAAGTACAAACTCACTGGATTGACATTGAATTGTTATTTTTAATTGTATGGTGTGATTCTAGCTCAGTTTTATGACGTTATTTGCCGAATTTATATCTAAGATTAAAGTCACATATAGTATGGTCAGTGGGTTGACATTAGGCTTCGATCCTGGGACGGAATGCCCACACCAGCCGAACTTGAAAACTGTGATAGCGTTTGTAAATTCCAGTTTGGCAAACTCCACACAACAAAAGATTTTAACATTGAACTTAGAATAATTTTCTTTCTATCGCTTTTGATAACTGCACTATGTAGTTTTTTTTTGTGAAACAGTTTTACACATTTACAGTACGTATACAGTTGACATTTATATTTTGCTTGTTCTCTGTACTTTCACCCCCCACCCCATCCCCTTTCAAATTGCTGCTGTGGACTGCAAATTTCCCCATTGTGGGACGAATAAAGGTTTTCTGATTCTGATTCTAGGATAAGGCCCAGCCAGAAACTCAGGCGACAGCGTTTGGTGATATAGCTTTTGAGGCCACATTGGCTTATGATACAGCTGGAGCGCTGCCTTTAGTCAAACAACCGGGGTCCGACGGCTTTACACTCTCCTCGACACCACTATTCCAGGTTTGTTTTCTCACATTCATTTCAACAACAACAGAATAAGTCCAGATTTCATATGAGCAAAGTAATTTTGGGGAACTGAAAAAAATGAGGTATATTTATCCTTGTTTGAGTAGACAATTGAGTGTTCCAAGGGTGCGTCCAGTTCAAGTGTTTTTCTGTCATACAGGTAGCTGCAGGACGGGAGTGGTACATTCACACCATCTACACCGTGCGCTCCAGAGAGAATGCCAACCGCGGAAAGCGGAGCGTTGATTCAACCCACCACAGTCTGTCTTCATCTCGTCAGCGCCGTGCCACCCCCGTTGTCTCCGGCCCCGGAATCACCCGGGACATCGGCACTGAAAATAACCGTGGCACCAACATCCAACACATCGCCCTGGACCGAGCCGAACGTGTGGTAGTCAGTCAACGCCAGCCCTGGTCCCTGGGATTGGACCGCAAGCCAGCGCTTGAGCGCCCCCTAGTGGGCCGCTCCGGTGGGGAAGCCTCAGATAGCTCCATCCTACCCATGATCGTGGGCCTGGTGGCTTTGATCATCTTGGCCTGTTTGATAGCCGCCGTCGTGATGCTGCTGTTGTGGCGTAAAAAGAAGGAAAAGAACCAGTTCCCAGCCTACGCCACCTCAACGTCCGCCGCTTACAACCGAAACTCCACCAGGATGTGGGGTGGCTCGGATAGTTCTGAGGTCTAGAGGCGGGAAGGCGTACCCCCACCCAATCGACTGTTGTAGTCTCTTCCACCACCGTGTCTTCATTTCCCAACTTATGTAGCACTAAAAACAGTATCAGATCAACTTGATTGCTCCCCTCATAAAGGCCCTGAATATTTTTCATCTAAACTAATGACATTTTTGAGAAAAGTTTAAAATCTAGCTCTGGGGAAAAATTGAGACCACCAGTGAGAAACCATTGACAATGATGCAGAAGCCGTTTAGCTTTTTTATAGTCATTATATGATTGCCATGATACGATATATAGTTTATAGTCATTTACCCTCGCGGTGGTTTTAGAATCCTTTTCAGTTGTACATACGATAAAATAAATAACATTCACGGTGGTTAGGAAGAGTGACCGGACGGGAATAAAGAACTGCGAGCAATTGACACCGGCCATCCACCCCCAAGGCTACAACCAACAAATTCTACCGATAGTGACTTCACAAGGGTGGAGGGATGTTGTTTCCGCCATTATGCAATTTTAAACCGTAAACATATCACAAACAAGCATCCCAAAACGTAATCATCTAAAACTTGCAAATTACCCAGTCAAAGGATATTGTAGATATTTTTGGAGCGCACCCAATTATGGGGTCTAAGGTTCTCCACCCTTGGGTATACCGTGCGGGTCGTGGCGTGTCTGCAGTTGCCCCCTTTTTAGCGTATTTACTTGTAAAAGATGCCCCCTTTACGTTATTTTGTTTGCAAATGCATGAAAGAAAAAAAAATCCAGAAATATTAACTTTATGGAATCAGCTCAGGCAGCGTTTATTTTAATGACATGACAGAATTTCCAAGTTTACTATGTGTGTGTGTGTTTTTTAAATTTATTATTATTAAGGCATTTGACTGTGTCACATTGACTTGGAATGAATGTTACTGGAAGATGACCTCATTGAATGCTAATGTGATGATTTTTTGGGTAACTATACATAAACATACTCCATATCAAGGTTTGTAGATATCGTAGTTTCTTTTTGCAAAATGGGAGTTCATATTTTTGAATAAAATTGTTGAGATCGTGGTGGAAACCAGATGCTAAAGTATCTCAATGTGACATATTGAAATTGGTTTGAGTCATATTTATTGTGGTTATTTTGATTCTTTGGCTCCTTCTAGTGGTATGGGAAAAGAATCACTGAATTAAATGTACGATGTACAACTTTCGGTTTATCTCATTGACCACGATGTATTATTTTATTTTATAAAAAAAAAGATCTTTATTTGAGAAAGAATACATCTAGATTACGGGGAGATAAAGGAACATTGGAATGTGGTACAACCAACAGGCATAAATACAATTTCCATTAAGTACTAGTAAAACATAAAATCAAAACAAAACCGGCGAATCTGCTCTGTTTCAATAAACGAAAACTTGATTGAACCTAAATAATAGAGTATATTCAGAAGTTTGACACAGTGAGCAAACTCACGCAAACGACTGTTATAGTTGTGGTTGCGGTTTAGCTAGCGATGATGCCCTGTACATATGAATGAGAGGTTGATTCACAACTTCAGCTTTTTCCGACGTCCGCGACCGTCTGAGGTTCCTTCCGGCTTCCGTTTCTGAGCCTAAATGGGAAGAGGAGAAGTGATTCAGCTTTTTGCCCCCCGCGAAAAACCAGAAAAGTTTGGCACGACCTCGCATTTCAGCAGTGGAATGGAAGCAGAATAAAGGAAGGTAGAATATTCACAGTTTTTTTTGTAAAAAGCTCAGTAGGCACGGATATATGATGGCGCCGCGAGAGTGGTTGCCTTTACAGCAGCTCCAGTATTTTGTTTTTGCTGCTGTGAAATACCACTGTGAGATAAATAAAGGCCTATCTAATCTAATCTAATAAAACAAGCCGGGGAAATTTCCCTTCATTTCAGTTTGTCAAACTCCTAAATGTAGGATTCACCCAACTTCTCTGTGAGCTCATCAGTACGGCGTTGATATTATTTGGTCTATACAGAAGATAAAGAGTATATGAGTGTAGTAATGTTTGTTGAAGTCTTGCCACTCCACTTACCGAGCCTGTCTTTGGCCCCTTCTTCTTCTTCTCTGCCTTCTCCCGCTCCTCCAGCTCCATATTCTCCCTCTCAATGAGCGTGATCAGCGTGTTGCATCGTCTCTGCAGCTCCTGTCGTCGCACACAATCGCAAAGCTCAACGGCGGCGGCGGCAAAGAGGGTGCAGGGGGCGGGCGACGGCGGTAAATGACAACTCACCATGGCGGTTCTGGATTTGAGAAACCAGTCAAAGCGGAATTGCGGCGAGTTGCGAATGCACTGGCGCAGTTCGTCGTACACGCTTTCTTTGTCGAAGCCCAGCTTGTGCAGCATGCAGATGAGGAAGCGGTCTTCCTCCTCCGTGTAGTTCTTTCCTTTGTTGGTGCCGTAGGCGATGCGCAGCTGGTGGAAGGGCGCCTTATAGCGACCGATCTGGTAATGGTAGAGGACGGAGGGTGAAGATAGAGGGGGTGACGAAGGACGGTCAACCGCAAAGGAAATGCATTCAAAACCGATTGGTTGCGATACAACAAGCAATCAATAGCCGAGTTGATTCAATATGCTATTTACCTTGGAATCCAGGGCCTTTTTAATGCTGATTCTCCTCTGGATCCTAGCCTCACCTCGCTCTATCTGAGCCATGATCTTCTCGATGTCTTGCAGCTCGTTGCAGCGCTCCCAGAACACCGCTGAGGAAAACAACGCGCAAAAACGTCACACGCAGGGACAAAAAACAAGAACAATTCGGGAAGTGGAGACGAGACATTACCAGAATATTCCATGACTTCTTCCGGGGTTTTACCCTCCACTTCTCTGGCGATGTTCTCGATATCATCACGTCCCCATTTCTCATTGGCTTTGATGAACTGGTTGAAGTCGCGCTTGTTCCAGATGGTGAAGCCCTGCTCAAGCGTAGGGGGGTTGAGAGTCCTTGAGAATCCGTGTAGTTGATACAAAATAGCGACAAGAAAAAACGGATTATTACAAGTGTACCTGCTGCAGAAGACTCTCCTTCTCCTCCAGCTCCTCCTCCGTCAAGGCTTCCGCCTCGTCAATCTTGGCTTGCTCCTCCTTCTGAACCTGAGCGGAATTGGGCATTTCCGGATTGCGTGGCACCTAAACGGACACACTGGTATTATTCAAAAGTAAAGAAATAAAGAAGTAAATAATCATAATAATAAAATCAATCTAAGTTACCTTGTAGCCAATTGTCTTTCTGTAAAAGAGAATTTCTTTTTCAAGGAGCTCAAAGAGACGTGGGGGGAAGAACTGGAAGTCTTGGACATTTGGCTGCTTCGGTGGACGGGGAGCCTGAATGTAAGCAAGGCAAAAAAAATAAAGAAATAAAAATAAAAAAATAAATAAGGGGTGAAATTGCCGCCAATATTGTCATTGGTTGCCATGACAACAAAAATATTTATTTGGTCTTGTTGTTTTTTAGAAGTGTTTAACGTTTCCATGTGAACCTTCATATGTATGTTTTTCTTAAAATCGGCTACAATACTTTATTAATATTTTGTCATGATCACTTCCGGTTCCGTGTCACGTGTTTCGATGTGCGAGTGAAATGGCTGGAGAAAGGGAACGATAAAGTCTACGTCATTAAAGTTTGTATACTTACGGTTTACAAGGTGCACACAGTACGATATTAATTTGCTTGTCGTGTTGAACATATCGTAGTCATGTCAATTGTTCTTTTAAATGTATTAATCTCGACGGTGTTCCATAATAAACGTTTTTGGACATCAGTACGATGCGTCATCCTTGAGCGGGGTAGAAATATTGAGTATGAATCAAAAATGAAGTGAGAGTTACATGGGCCACTCTGACATGACCTTTGAACTCACATTTTTGAATAAAATCTGAGATGTTTTCAAAGAAATAGCCCCCAAAGTAACACACACATTTGTGTTTTCTGTTGTTTTTTGTTGAAGTAATATTTGAGTGAGTAGTTCCCAACTGTTGTTAGATTTGAAAATAATTCAAAAATTGGTCCTACTTTTGGTGCTTTGGGCTCGCTGACTCGAAGGGCTTCTCTGAAGTAGGCGTCCACTGCATAATTGGCCTTCCTCTCTCTCTTGGGGGGCTCGATCCAGTTGGTGATAACCTGACAGGGCAAGAGAAGATGGTCCGAGATGAATATGTTCAAGATTTGATACCGCAAACGAATAAAAATAATAATTTTGAGGGGCTTCTGTGCACCTTTTTCTTCTCTCTGTAGTCTTCTCCCTCAAATGTATATACGCTGCTGTTCTCCGTGTCCATGGTGAAGTTCCTTAACGAACTCTCGCCCAGGGAGGACAGCTTCTCCTTCATCTCCATCGTCTGTCCGGGTGATCATACGTCATCCAAAACGCACGTGGTCGCGATTCTGCAAGGACCCACCTTCCTCTCGCCCCTCTCCAGGATGGCGTCAATGTCATCGTCTGTAATCTCACTCTCCTTAGAGGCGAAGACGTGCGTGGCGCCGTGCCGGATGATGGAAAGCATCTCGTCTTTGCCGAGCTTGTTGGCGCTCGGATCCACAAGTCGCCCTGTTGTGATGGAGAAGAAGTGATGATGCAATTCAAGACTCATTAATTCCGTTTCAAATTAAAAATCGATACCAATAACATTTCCAGTGTCCTATTGTGGTCCAAAGTTGCTTCAGCCATTAAATGAATTCATCTTCTCTTGTGAGTCCCAATTTAAAAAAGGTCTCTATTTTGTTGGTTCTGCTAATGTGATTGGATAATGTTTGAGTCATTTTGGAAATAATCTTACGACAATTTACATTTATTCACAATAATAACATCTGACTGGTTATGCAGTAACATTTCTTGGAGACCGATGCTAATAAAGACCTCATTTTTAGATTCTTGGATCAGCGGGTACCCTGGTGGACGATGCAAAAAATACTTTCTGGATTTATACATAATAGAAAGAAGCGGAATTTTCCGAAATTAATTTGTTGTTTTTGACTGCATACCTGTCAACCTAGGCTAATAGCTGCCCATATAAATGATTACAATTTCCATATAAAAGTTGTAGTATGCCGTACATCATTTGAAATGATAAAAAAAGTACACGGAAAACATACATTGAGAGGTATGAAATAAATAAATTTGAATACATAAATGACTAAACAAACAAATAAATACATAAATAAATCATGAAATTTTGACACGTAAACACATCTTATTGGAGTATCGCATGTTGATGTTGTAGTATGTTATCACGTTTTAATTGTGTGACTTCAAATCACAGTTAATTTTGCCATCAATTGTTACGTATTTTTGTTCTCATCCTGGGCCTCTAAGTGTCCTTGAGAGTTTTGAATGGCGCTTAGTAATTAAATGTATTATCATAAAGCGCTATGTAAATCAATATGTATTGTATTGTATTATTATTATATACCATAACCGGCCCCCCGCTAATTTAAAAAAAAAAAAAATATAAAAAAAGTGTTGTGCCTTGTTGGATGACGATGGAATCCAGGCGCAGCTTCATCTCAGCTCTTTCCACAATTCGTTCTTCCACTGTGTTCTCCGTGATGAAACGGAAAACGCGCACCTGCTTCAGCTGCCCGATCCTGTGAGCTCGATCCTGCGTTGCGGGAACAAGAGACTGAACGACCTGCACCGCTTCCTGTCGACGTCGAATAAGCTCGGTGGAGGACTCACCATCGCCTGGAGGTCCACTTGAGGGTTCCAATCCGAATCGTAGAGGATGACGACGTCGGCGGTGGCCAGGTTAATACCCAGGCCGCCTGCTCTGGTGCTCAGCATGAAGATGAACTTGCTGCTGTTGGGCTCGTTGTAGGCATTGATGGAGATCTTAAAACAAGAATGATTTGATAAAAGTCATGGCATCTGAAAACTGCAAACAGCACACGCATACCTGCCAAATTCTGAAACCAGAAAAGCCTAGTAAAATGCAGGGGTCTAGGACGAAGTCTTGGTCAAATGATTTTTAACATTATAGCTACTTAAAATGAGGCTAAAACACCATAAAAATGTTGATCAATGTCAAAAATCTACTTGTGAAATTAATTCAGAAATGAATTTGTTGTTTTTGAAAATAGCATACCTGTCAACCTAAGCTAATAGCTGCCCTTATAGATGATTACAATTTCCATATAAAAGTTGTAGTACGCCGTACATTATTTGAAACGATAAAAAATTTATAAAATACACGGAAAACATAAGTTGAGGTATGAAGTAAATAATACCCATCAACTTGACAATCATGAAAATATCATGTTTGCTACTATTTTGAGAAAACAAAACAGAACTATTTTACAATCAACCAAACATTTAGTCATCAATCTTGTTTGAAACGTGCAATGAATCGTAAGACAGTTAGTCACTTCAAATACATAAAAATATGCACATCTAACCTACATTCCTACGGGTTGACAAAAATAGCTATCAACAAACTCAAATTTGAAAGACATTTACATTAATATTATCCACATTCACCTTTTCTTGAGCGAAGTCTAACTCCTGGAAATGCTTGGGAATATTCCTCCCGAAACTACTGTAGTTTTCTTATAGATTTCACACTTGTTTCTTCTTCTCCGTCAATGCCCGTAGCATGCGCAATTCATCTAAAGGAAGCTAACAGCTGGCACTCTTTCGATCGCCAGTTCTGAATTTAGATATGATCCTTAGCGATCTCGTGTTTTGAACGAACATTGGGTATTTACTATTTTGATGATTTTGGACTCATTGATTTTATTGGAAACCGTAATTTTCATTAATAAAACCGTAAACCGGAATGGGAAAATGAAAACCGTACTCAATACGGAAAAAAACGGAGTAGTTGGCAGGTATATGTAAGGCATCGCACCTGTCTCTCTTCGTGCGGCGTCTGACCGTCCAGACGACAGTAGCCGTAGTTCCTCCACATGCAGTAGTCTTCCAAGATGTCCAGCACTCTGGTCATCTGGCTGAAGATGAGCACACGTGAACCTGGGGGAGGATATATAAATATTCTGTCAAACATTTTTCCCCACAGGTGCAACCGTGAAAGCTACGGCCATACCCAAGTAGTCACAGGACACCCCCGACTCACCCTGTTCTTTCATCTTGGGTAGCAGCTTGTCCAGCACCACCATTTTGCCGCTGTTTACCACCAGGTGTAGGTCGGTGGTGTAAGGGGGGCCGGGCTCGGCGCCGTCAAACAAATACGGGTGGTTGCAGCACTTGCGCAGCTGCATGAGCACATTGAGAAGGCGCATTTTGTCCATCTTGCCGGCGGAGTTCAGGATGTCAATGTCCTTCATGAGAATTTTGGTGTACCTTGTGGAAACATGAGCAGTGATCTTTTTAAAAAGCTGTTTTGTGTAAAGAGGGAAGTAAACCCAAAAATTGTCATTAAAATACATTCTATGTATTTTGTACAGACGCCCCCATTTCAAGCTCAGATAACTCCAGTCCCATGTCATTAACTCTTTTTTTTTCTGACGAAAGAAGAGAGTCTAAGGTTTCTTGCGCTGAATTGAATGTTTATGTTGTCCTAAAACGCAATTTTCTGTGGGTCCTGCAATTTCAGTGAAAATGACAAAAAAAACTGGCACTCGAGTGGGCACATTCTTGCACATCATCTGGCAGTGATTGAGTTAATTAGCAGTGCATTCTGTATGTCAGATATGGAGGAGATGAAACATTCTAATGGTTTCCCCAAATTCATAACGGCCAGCAAGAAGAAACAACGTGGCAAAAAATGAGTTTGACACCCCATGCCCAAACGGTACTGACCATTCTCGCTGCATTTTACTGAGCCCAACATACATCTTGATCTCCTTCTTGGGTAGCAGCGTTTTCTCCACATCGGCCTTGATGCGACGTAGCAGGAAAGGACGGAGCACCTACTCGCAAGAATACAATAACAATATTGAGAATATGGTTATTTAAAAAAAGCAAATGCTATTTGGATGAAGGTATTTATATATGTTTTTGGTTTTTTTTACAATTTTGCAACATACCGTGTGAAGACGCTCCACCAGTTTCTGATCGCCTAAGCAATTGTTGGTGTCAAACCAAGAGTCAAAATCCTTAAAGATCCAAATGTGACAATTTAGTTTTTTGTGTGAGTATGTTGAAAAGAACCGAGATTGAATCGCACACCTCTGATGAATTGAAGACGTCCGGGAGCAGGAAGTTGAGCAGGGCCCACAGCTCGTGCAGGTTGTTCTGGAGAGGCGTGCCGGTTAGCAGCAGGCGGTTGGTGGTCTTGAATTCTCGCACAATCTCCGACAACTGTGTGAAAGAGCGCATAAGAATTTTGGGGGGATCCTTTTTGTCACAGAAAGTGGGTAGAATTTGGGAAAATGCACACCTTGGATTTTTCGTTCTTGATCCTGTGGGCTTCATCGATGACTAGATAGCGCCAGTTGAATTTCTTGAACACCGCCTTTTCGATGATGAGCATCTCGTACGAAGTCACACACACGTCCCATTCGCCGGGCAGCAACACGTCGCGGATGAGAGCAGTCTGCAAAACAGATGGAAGAAGTTTGGGAATTTTTCCAGGATTTTACTAGTTGTTGCTGCATACTTGTCAATCGGCCATATTTTGCTGTATTCTGTAGGATTTTTGCACATTTTTAGTTGTGTACGGCATACAAGAAAGCTTGTACGGGAAACGGCAAAAATTGTTCAAAAGAAATGTTTCGCCCTCCGGGTGAACACTGGTAAAAAAAAGTCAAATATAATTTTGAGATATTTTCAATTCACTTTTCAGTATTAAATATTAGCAGTTATGTTAATTATAAAAATATCTACTAGCTCCTCGGAAAAAGTGAAGTCGACCACAGAGAAAAAAAATCTGAGCGAAAAGTCTTGAGAAGAAATAAAAGTTCCGAGAAGACAAGTTCCGTCCAGTCAAGTGGAATTTTATTTTGAAATCTGTTAAATGAAACATTTTACCGTGCTTTTATCCGCTGTAATATCATTATATATCTTTTATATAATATAATATAATATAATATAATATAATATAATATAATATAATATAATATAATATAATATATATAATATAATATAATATTTTTTATTATATATATTTTTTATAAACATTATACATCGTAAGAACACAAATTCAATTTTTTTTTTGCTGTGGACAATTTGTCCACAGCAAAAAAGCCACAATGGTAGACAACCAAGAACATACTTGATTATTGCTAGAAATATGTTGTAAATTGTAAAAAGTATTCACGTTTTCATGTGAAATTATGTTCATAAAATTGCACAATGAAATATTACACACGTCTGTGTTTTTTTTCTCAGTCAGGAAAAATTGAGCCATTAGTGTCTTGCAGGTTGACAGGTATGCTGTTGTCATTTCACAAGCGGGGAGGTGTGGGGGGGGGGGGGGGGGGGGGGGGTTATAGAATTACCAGAATAATTACACAAAACAAAACAACAATGGTAAAATGGGGACGTGACCAACCCTCTCATTTCTGTCTCCAATGAGGCAGACAGCTCGCAGCGAAGGCACCCAGCGCTTGAATTCGCTCATCCAGTTGTACAGGGTTGACTTGGGCACCAGCACCATATGCGGTCCGGGGATGTTCCTGTAGTGCTTCATGTAGCCCAGCAAGGAAATCGTCTGGAGGGTCTTTCCCAAACCCTGGTGGCGTAACAATTCATTTCCATTAAGTCGCGCTTCATTAATGAAATGATACATTTGTGAGTAAACGCTTACCATTTCATCGGCGAGGATGCCATTGATTCCATTTTCGTACAGAGAGATAAGCCAGTTCAGGCCGCGGACTTGATAGTCTCTCATTTTTCCTGTTTTGACATCTGCACAGGAAAGCAAATTCCACATAGAAACGCATATGCAACTTACTTCCTCCGTAGATCAATAGGTGAGCACTTACACGATGGCGAGTCGTCGAAGCGGGTGCAGACGTTTGTGGTCTTGGTGCTCTCGCTCAAAAGCTCCTCGTCTTCTTCTTGCTCTGTGCGGCGATGACGATTGCTGAGCGAAAACGTGTGAGGGCATTATTTAATATGGCTAAAATTACAATTCAGGACCAATTTCCACAACATTCTGCAGTGGAAAAAAATATTTTGAAATGGAATGTGATCAAACCAGATCATTTTATTAGATACTCACTCTCCAGCAGACAATAAGTTCTGCTTCTCGTCTTTCTTGATGCGAGGACGCCCAGGCTTCATCTTTAAGGGGGACGTGGGAGTCTTCTGTGCGGCGGGTTGAATGAAGTGAGCAAACAGCTCTGTTTGCTTCAACAGGTAATCGAATCTGTTGGTACGGTCCGTTTTCTACACGGATGAAAAGAAGACCGGGTGATTCCGCAAGTAACATCAGACAGGTTTGAGCATTGAATGGAAACAAAGTGTACTCACCACTTTTTCTTCATAACCTGGAGCAGATTCTTTGGTTTTGGTGGAGGAGGATGAGGACGCATCTTGTCCATCAGGACCTGCATCTGAGGACGACTCTTTGCCCGCATCGGAGTCAGACTTTTCCTATGTAAAAACAAAATACCATAGCACACGTGTTTTGGAATTTCGAAACCAGATAGACCAAAGGGCATGTTGTACGCACGCGTCTGTGTTTTTTTCAGTAACATGGTTATATTAATCAGTGTGTTCATTAATATTGTGTATATAATTCATACTTGCAGTTCTTGAGTGTTTCACGATAGGTTGCAAAGTGCAAAATAAGAGAAAACAACAACAAAGCACACTGAAGTATTTGAGAATCATCCACTTGTGCGGTTATGCTAATTTAAAAGTAATACATCAAAGGCACTGCAGCACTGGTATCACATCAATTTTGTCTTTGTAGCGAGCTACGGTTAACTGGCCGAAAGTGCAAATATGAGGATGAATTGTGTTTTAAATTAGATAAAATGCAAAAAAAACAACGACGATTTATTTTGTCGAGCCGGTCGCAACGTCCAGTGTTTCGGGAACAACAATAGCTTCGGCGGCGAGGCGCTAGCAAGTTGAGCTACCGCTAGTTAGCCAGGAGCTAACTGCCGCTAACGGTTAATCAATTGCCAAGTCGGTCGTGGAAATCGTTCAATTGAATGGGGAATGATCCCGATCATGTGTATCGATACAATGGATGACAACACCACGCTGAAAAGGGAAACGATATCTCAGTTCCAAACAATCTTACCTCGGCTCCCCCGGCTTCTTCAATTTCGTTTTGCTCTTCCCGCTCCGGTTCCACACAGCTTAATATTTCCGACATGTTTTACGGCTATTCCCTCTTCAGCTAGTGGTAATAGCCTCTGCTAGTGGCTCCCGTGTAAAATTGATCCTCTGTGGATTTTTTTTGTGGGTGGACAACTCACCGTTGTCCGGTATAGTTGGACTCTATAGAATGAAAGAGGCACACCGATCGGCGGTAGCGGGATGTTGTTGCACCTCCCGAACACCCGCGTTCTCAAACGAGAGTTTGTCGTGAAAATCGCGAGCGTTGGCCGGACGGTCCTATAGAGTCTATAAAACCGCCCGGCCAACTCTCGATTGTCTGTTTTTTAATTTGTATTTATTTATTTTTAGAGTGAATTTTTGATCGAAAAAAATGACAATCTTGTTTTACACATGACACTCTTGTTTTACACATTTAAATACATCTTACAAGTGAAAACTTCAATGTAGCATAAACAGTACCACAAACAGAACGCGATAATGGGAAAAATCGTAAACAGTGTCAAGAAAATAAAACGTACTGATATCCTAGAACGTAAATTGAAGTTAAATTACTATCAAAAGTAATTTATAAAAGTTTGAGTTGCTCACGGAACACGTGATGATGACCTTTCCACACCAAAGAAGAGTGAATGCATCACGGAATCTCAAACAAAAAGTGTATTGTTTTTCTTTGACTATTTGGAAAAATATATCAAAATTTACGGCAGCTTCTTTTTGACGTTGCCAGTACTGTATGTTAAAATGCGATATTCAACAAAGACTCAGTGACTAGAGTGCGCAGGTCTGGGGTTCTATTCTGGCCTTGGTCGTCCTGTGTGGTTTTTACATTTTCCCCCTGTGCAGTGGAAGGCTTCTCTCGGTATTCGGGTATTCACCCATATCCCAGAAATATGCTGATTTGGTTGTGAGAATGATCTAAAATGTCCCAGGTGTGATTGTGAGCACGCTTTCATAACTTTGCTGCGGTGAAATGTAAATTTCTCAACTGAGAGACTAAGAAAAGGCCAATCCGATCCGCCATTCCAATCCCATCCGTGGTTCTTCTTCTGTACTTAATGTGAATTACCTAAGCATTGGTGGTTCAGTGGTAGAATTCTCGCCTGCCACGCGGGAGGCCCGGGTTCGATTCCCGGCCAATGCAAACTATGCTTTTATACTGTTTTCTATACTTTGCTAAACGCACAGTTATTTATATGAAACATTGTCGTCCCTTTGTACAGTTCAATCTTCTGACATTTTTTTGTACATGCAGTACATGCCCCCCACCTTTTTTAATTTGTTGCTGCTGTGGATTGCATATTTCCCCATTGTGGGACTATTAAAGGCTTTCTGATTTCAGATTTCATAATTGACCAGTTTTGGGCATACTCTGCCCAATGCCCGCGTCCCTCATGTAGACAGAATGTCATAATGGAAGGACATAATATTAAAATAACAGGCAAGGCCAAGACCACCAAAATTGAAGCTCCCTTTGCGGGTCCTTCGTTCTTGTCAGGCGTTCGAGAAATGACGTAGTGTTTGTTTATCAGCTGATTCCGGTCGAACGATTTGACCAACAATTCAACACAAGTCACCTGTGATACAAGATTTAACACCAAAAGGGAGTGAATTGTCTTCAAGCCGGACACTATTGACATGCTCCATTTGGGTATGGATGTATTTATGCATATCGCGTGGCCCCCTATCTTCCCTTTCAGCGCGTATTAGCATTTATGCTAAATCTGTTACCTAGAAACATCACACAGCTAACGTCAAACCCTTCAAGTTGCTTTGTTCGATACGACGCTCGTGAGGAAAAACATGTAATTTCATTTATATTTAAAATACCTGTGTATCCGGTGGGGATTCATTGTGAGATCTAATTCGACTTTTTTAGCGGTGGGTTTGCCATTATGAGCATTACGGCTACCGGCAAGGCGCTCATGGTGTATGGGCTACCGTAGTGAAGAAAAAAGTTGACAACAAGTGGGACAAATGCGCTGTCGAGAACTATTATTTTTTAGAGGTATGACTCGTTTCCGTAATAATGTTGCGTTTGTTTGTTTTCGGTTGTCTTCCCAAATTGAAGCGGTAGCGCCAGTAACATCCCACGAGAATACAACACAGGAGAATACAAACAGTGCAAAGGTTCTCAGAACCGCTTTACTTACACCTATTACTACCTCCAAAAATGTCTCACCAATATAATAACCAACATTCAAAAACGTAGTCGTCCCAAATGTTGATTGAAAAAAATACGTGGTATTCTGACTGAAACCAACTAACATTTTGACACGTGTCTTTTGCTTGTTTTTTTACCTCTCTGCAAATGGTATTACACTGTCATAACATTGCAACCTTTTCACTTTCATTTCCATGGTTACTCATTCAAAGTTTGTTTCTGTTGTATATTCACAACCAGCTAATTTATTGTTGTTATGCTGCAATTGTCCGATGCCACACGACCACTTGTCTCTGACAGGCTTTCATTATGGACAAAATTTTGGAGGGCCTGATAAACTCTACTCACACACTTCCGGTGAAGAAGGCCATTGTGAAAAAGGTGGTGGAGGCGGCCGAAAAGGAGGTGGCAGCAGAGGAGTGCCAGGCCTTGTTTGCCGTCACCACTCGTCTCGTTTTGCTGGGCGAGGATGCCTTCCAGAAGCAGGTGGGTGGTGGCGCGAAGTTAGTACTTAACAATTCTTTTTTAGGTATGTAAAATATATGTTTTGCATTCCCTAAAATTAAAAACATACAACAACATGCTACTTTGATGCTACTATGTCAAACAAGGCTTCATTTAGTCAATGTAGCCATATCCATTTCAAATCGGGAGGAAAAATTATTCGTCGCCATCTTGTGGTATCAATGCGTAACATTTTTGGCTTGGTGTCATTTTCTAACTGGTTTTCAGAATTTGCAGCACAGCTCAATCCTTATCCGAATCAGAAGCATCTTTATTGGTCAAGTATGTAGTACACACAAGGAATTTGTCTCCGGTATAACATGCTGCACTAGTATCAGAAAAAAATAGCAAAGAGGCACGATACAGTTATGTTTGGGTTACTGTTTAGAGAGTTAATAATGGCTTGGTGGAATAAGCTGCTTAAATGTCTGCTGGATTTGGTGCCTGAGGGGAGTAGCTGGAAAAGGTGGTGGGCAGGGTGCATAGGGTCCAGTCGGATTTTCCACGCCCTTGTTTCGATTCTTGCAGTGTGCAAGTCCTCAAGAGTGGGTAGGGTGGTGCCAGTGATTTTTGCGCCGTCCGAACTCTCTGTTGAAGTCGAATTGGATTTTGTCCATTTTTGTGGCGGCCCCAAACCAAACCGTGATGGAAGAACACAGGATTGACTCAATGACATCTCTCCTGACAAGTATTGAAACACTGATTGTGTCCTCTTTCTCTCTCCACAGGTGGGCTTCCAGGTCCTGGATGCATACGCTCGCTACCACCGGTCGGAGTTTGAGGCCTTCTTCAACAAGGACTTTGTATTGAGCCTGCTGCAGCAGGGCTACGAGCAGCTGGATCACCAAGACCCAGCCGTGGTGGACTACATCCACGGCGGCCTGCGGCTGCTCATCAGCTGCCCCGCCGTGCTGGAACTGTTTGCCGTGGTCCAGGTAGAGGTGCTCAGGATTGTGTGCGAGCGGCCCGGGCCTGCCGTGTGCGTCCGTGTCGCCGCCCTGCTGTCCGACTTTGTCCAGTGCGTGCCCAGGGACAAGGGCGGCGTCCTGTTCTGCCAGCAGTTGGTGAGGACCATCGGCTATTTCCACTGCTTGGCCAACCAGGAGCAAGAGCTCGGCGAGTACGTGACTCAGGTCACCAAGGTTAGCACGTTGCTGCAGAACATCTGGAAGGCCGAGCCGGGCACGCTGCTTCCTTCCCTCCAGGAAGTCTTTGCCATCATCTCTTCTACTGGTGAGACCTTTTTTTGTTCATTCACAACAATTCAAAGATAAAATGTCATGTATGATTTATCATTTTTTAATATTGCAATTTCTTAACAAATGTATTCCATTGGAATGAAATTTGTTTGGAAAGAAATTGCTTGAAATTTTGTGAGTTTTGAATTCACTTTTGTAACTTTTCCGACTGACATTAATTCTTTGGAATAGTTCATTCATTTTCCCATTTAGCATTAAACATTAAGATCACAACTTCATTCATTCATTCATTCATTCATTCATTCATATTTTTGCATTTTGAAAATTGTTAATGCAGTGCTTTTCCTTTGCAACATTCAAAAACAAATCTGGTTACATTCAGACGTTTCCATCATTTTTTATTTCGTCCCCTTAATAAAATAAAATAAAATAATGGACCTAATATTTTTTTGTCTTGCAACTGTATAACTATTCTTGTCACGGTATATTTTTCTACTGAAAGAATGTGACTATATAATTTGAAGATTACAAATTCTTTCTTATACATGTATGAATTCATGTGAAATATTATTATAAAGACAAAATGGTGATCTGTGTAAAATTTACAGACTTTATTTTTGTAAAAATAAAAGCTTTCACGTGTTCACATGAAAACTTAAAAACCCGACGCGACATTCTCACTCCTTAATTGTAACCTGACCTCCTTTTTTCTCATGACCATATAACTTACCTTATCTGTGTCTTATATTATTATTAAAATTATATATTATTATTGAAATACCATTCCAATGTATTATCCACTATTAAAATATATTCTCCATCTCCAGACCCGTCCTTTGAGCCGTCCATCGCCCTGGCCAGTCTGGTTCAGTACATCCCGGTCCAGATGATCACAGTACTTATTAAGAGTCTCACCACGGACCAAAATGTAAAAGACGGCAACATGACCAAGGCGCTTTGCAGGTGTGTGGAAGTAATAACAACACGACATGGTGCTTTTGGATGGAAGCCAAGCTCACACGACCTGTGTTCCCCTTCAGGATGATCGACTGGCTCTCTTGGCCTCTGGCGCAGCATGTGGACACCTGGGTCATTGCTCTGCTCAAAGGACTGGCGGCCGTTCAGAAGTTCACCATCCTGATTGATGTCACTCTGTTGAAAATTGAACTGGTTAGTCAATAACTGCACCCATGTTATGTTTTTTAAAGCCACCACCTCCCCCTCCACCCTCCAGACGGCAACTCCCTGGTGGGTTGTTGTCATCCGAGCCGTTGGGCCTGAAGGAGCCGGAAGATGACGGGGCCTGAAGAGCCAGAGTCTGAGCGTTCAGTTCTTGTTCCTGTAGGAGGGGTGGGGGGAGGACAGAAAAATGTTAATGGCGGTTACAAGTTTCTCAACAACTCTCTCTAGTGGGCGTTTGATGAAGGGATGGTTCAGTGGCTTGTGAAATTCCTGAATTTATTTGGGAATTGAAAAGCGTGACATCGTCCTCCATTCCAGAATTTATTTGGGGTTTGGTTTTTCTTACTGAGGGTGTCGATAAAGCGCTGGTAATGTAAAGTTTCTTAATCTAATGTTTATGTAATATTCTGTGGGTCCTGCAATTTTAGTGAAAATGACAAAAACCCTGGCACTGGAGTGGACACATTTTTGCACATCATCTGTTAGTGAATGAGTTAACGTCTTTTCTGCTAAGTCACGTCAGTCGTACCGCCCTCATTGACATTATTTGGAATGTAAAAGTTACTCAAATCCAAACAAATTAATATAAAGTGTGTGTTCCCATGAAACATAACGTAAGATTTCTACACACCCTCCATTTAACATCCTTTTGCCATGTTTGCCGTTCCCTCATTTATTCCGCACTTGTTTTCCCCCACCCGCAGGTGTTTAATCGCTTGTGGTACCCCATTGTGCGACAGGGGGCGCTATCCGTCCTCTCCCACATGCTCCTCAGTTTCCAGCACTCTCCCGAGGCCTTCCATTTGGTAAAAAATGCCCCCCCCCCCCCCCTAAAAAATATATATTGTCATTCCCGCTGTGTCCAATCACTGCGTCCTCCTTATCTTTTGCAGGTTATCCTGCACACGGTGCATCTGGTGCAGTCTTTGCAGTCCGACGGTCTCCCCACCAATAAAGCCTTCTTGCTGCAATTCACCGAGCTGATACACTGCATGATGTATCAATATTCTGGATTCCCAGATCTATATGACCATATTTTGGAAGCCGTAAAGGTAA